>NC_044052.1:19772227-19839616 GCF_902167405.1 Gadus morhua
TCTAAAATTAGAGACCTAATTATATATGTATTTGGCCTTTATATTATATATAATAATAATTATTACAAATAGTAATTACAGATAACATATATTATATTTATATTGAAACAAAATATAATATGAACTGTATCTCATATCATGACTGTATCCGTAACTGGAGCTCTCTAGCTGTGACAGCGGTGGAAACTAAGCCTGTATGAACAGGGCTAGGGGAGAGGAGAGGAGAGGAGAGGAGAGGAGAGGAGAGGAGAGGAGAGGAGAGGAGAGGAGATGAGAGGAGGGGAGAGGAGAGGAGAGGAGAGGAGAGGAGAGGAGAGGGGTGGGGTGGGGTGGAGGGAGGAGGAGAGGAGGGGAGTGGAGAGGGTAGGAGAGGAGAGGAGAGGAGAGGAGAGGAGAGGAGAGGAGAGGAGAGGAGAGGAGAGGAGAGGAGAGGGGTGGGGTGGGGTGGGGTGGAGGGAGGAGGAGAGGAGAGGAGTGGAGAGGAGAGGAGAGGAGAGGAGAGGAGAGGAGAGGAGAGGAGAGGAGAGGAGAGGAGAGGAGAGGAGGGGAGAGGAGAGGAGAGGAGGGGAGAGGAGAGGAGCGGGTAGGAGACTCCTGGCCAGCCCACACATCACCGTTGCTTAACGCTCCCGGTTCACATCGCTGTAACGCACACACGCCCATATCGGTTTCCTCGCGAGCACATCGGGGACCTCGGGTACTTTTGCCGTAACGCAGCAGCCGGGATAACCTCAGCTCGTTGCCTGGCAACCTACTTCCTGTTTACATCCTCTGAGCCCCTGGTCGCTCCCCACCGACGGCGGCGTGGACCAGGGGGTTCAGAAAGCCCCCCGCGTTGCCGTGACGACACAGCGGCAGGTCTTCCGGGGGTACAGATCTGATCTGAGGCCCGGGGGGGGGGGGGGGGGGGGGGGAGTGTGTGAACACGGAGAGATGAAAGAAGAACAGGATGGATCATAGGATTACTGCCGTACGGGCCGGGCTTACACGGACGGCTGGGGAGGCCGGGGGCGCGCACGGGACGGGCGGCTATTAATAGAGCGTGTCTGGTCATAAACAGATTAAATATAGCATGTTTCACTACGGCGGGGTTTAGCACATCGGTGGGAGGGAAACCCCCTGAGGTAAGGTGAGGGGGGGAAGAGAGAGAGAAGGAGAGAGAGAGAGAGAGAGAGAGAGAGAGAGAGAGAGAGAGAGAGAGAGAGAGAGAGAGAGAGAGAGAGAGAGAGAGAGAGAGAGAGAGAGAGAGAGAGAGAGAGAGAGAGAGAGAGAGAGAGAGAGAGAGAGAGAGAGAGAGAGAGAGAGAGAGAGAGTGTCTCAACAAGACAGAAGTAGATAATAGGTACATGAGTTCCATCTATTAAAAGTCTGATCTGGTCCTGGAGCACCCCAGGGTGCTGAGGGAATGATCCTTTTTTAGACCTCCTAACCCCACCCCATCCCCCCCCCCCACTCTGCACATTTGCCCTGTCCTATTTACAATGCAAGCTAACCCTGCTGTCCAGCAGTAGAGTGTGGTCAGCTGACACAACGAGGCCGTACGATTGGTCGACCCGAGGTTGGCCTGATCCGCCCCCCCCTTGGTTACTGATGCCCCGAGCCGACGGCAAAGTGACGTAGTTGTACGTGGAACAACCACACAACCGTTTGTGTACGTGAAACCCACAACCCAAACCTCATGACCCACGTTGCAGAAAGAGACGAGAACCTTTTAACAGATTAAAAACTTACATGGCGAGGAGACGAGGAGTCTGGTTGAACACTCTGGGAAAGATAGAAAAATCGAGATTACGTTTTTTGTAAAAATAATTAGATCGTTCCACGATTATTAAAAAAAAAAAAATTATTCATTTTATGCAAAAAAAAATCCAATTAACCAATTGTTATGTTTACATTTACATTTCGCAAACGCTTTTATCCAGGGCGACTTACAATAAGTACATTTATCAGAAGAAAGAGAAACAATATATCGCAGTCTGTACAGTAGGATGTTCATAGAACCAAGTGCCAAGCACTAACAATTGTAAGGTTGACCCCTTACCCTTATCCCTAAAATTCAATGGCGATTTATATTCTTATCAATGTATTGATTCAAATTAAACGCAAATCAGCCTTCTCTTTTCCCAGGCCCATGGCCCCGCCCACCTTGAGCAGGGAGTACTGGCAGCTGGCGATGACCAGGCAGAACTGGAACACCCAGATGTCCGTGAAGAAGTCGTTGACCAGCAGCACCGAGCCCAGGAACGCCACCAGCACCGCCAGCGCCACCGCCAGCACGTTCTCCAGCACCTCCCGGTTCCTATGGCAACGGCGGCAGACGGAGCGTTAGGTAAGGGCGGAAGATTGTGTTGAAGTGATTGAATGAGTGTGTGTGAATGAGTGAGCGAGCGGTCGGATAAAAGCGTTGACTGATTGAAACGGAGGTCAACCTGACGATTTGTCGGCCGATGCTATCGATTCCGAACGTCACTGTCCGATCATTCGTCCAATCAATCGTCCGATCAATCTTCCGCTAACGTTCGGAATCTTTAGCATCGGACTACAAAATGTCAAGTTGACGTTCAGGAAACGCGACTAAAGATTTAGGCTAAGAACAATCAAGGCATATAATTAATATCGGAAACAGTTTTCAATGTTTTTACTTATAAACAAACCCGAAAGGAACAAGGTTAATGGTTGCGCTCGATAGCACAAAATTGTGATGAAAGGAAAAAGTGCTTTCTCAACGAACCAGAACAATAGTTTAGACGTTTTTCCTTTTAAGTGGACCGTGCTAAATCCTTAGCTTGAAGGGTGAGCATCAAACGTGCTGAAAGTCGGTTATCTTGTCAACAGCAGAAGGGCTTCTGGGACGGCTTCTTAACGGTTGTGAAGCTCGCTGTGAGACTGCTGATCGGACGCTCGCGACGTAGGGAGGAGTTCTGAACGGCCGCAACGTTTCCGGCATTAAATATTCATACAAAGCGAGACGGTTGGTCCCTGTAGGTTGTTTTATGTTAACCGTCTTATTCCATCTCTCCGTTTCAAGACTGTTTCACCCGACGAAGGGAGGAAGGATAACCGTACAAATGATCCCATGTTTGGTGAAAAACTTTCAAAAAACTGTTTTAAAACCAATCAAACGCTGCTGCTGCCATCTCGGCCCGTCTGCCCGAAACCGGAACCAACCGGTTGGCGTCGCTCTGAGAGGGGGGCAATCTTGATAAGACTCGGAGACGCTTCAAAGAGAAACAGCCAGACACCCCTCGACGCCTGATCTCTCCTTTTAAAACTGATTGGAAGCCACTTCCGTTGAGCCTTCCTCTGAGTGCCTTCTCCTGGGTCGGAGAGACAGACAACGCATTGATCCTAGCCCCCAGGAAGACCAACGGATGGACGGGAGACGAATGCAGAGAGGGGTTTAACTAATCTATAGAATAAATACTGCGGCAGCCATCGAAGGACTGCTATCCCTCCGTCTCCTTCCCCCCTCTCTTCCCTCCCCCCCTCTCTCTCCTCCCTCCCTCCCCTCCCCTCCTCTCTCCCTCTCCCCCCATCAGCCCCTGACCCCTTACAGTGGTGCCAGAGCAGGGGGTGTCCGTCGGACCCCTGAACGTTGACGGGGCGGTGTGTGTGTGTCGGACCCCTGAACGGTGACGGAGCAGTGTGTGTGTGTGTGTGTGTGTGTGTGTGTGTGTGTGTGTGTGTGTGTGTGTGTGTGTCGTGCGTCGTACCGGTCGAACAGCGCCAGCAGGGTGAGCCGGTCGAAGTGCAGCCCCACCCAGAGGTAGGGCAGCAGCCAGAAGCGGTAGTACTGCTTGACCTTAGCGGCGGCGGCGGCGGCGGCCGTGCCGGGGGTCGCGGCGGGGTCGTCCAGGCCGGCCGGCGGGGGCGGGGCGTCCTGGAGGTCGGGGCTCAGGTCCCCGTCCCCGTGGGGGTCCAGGCGCTCCGGGTCCATGGCCAGCAGCTGGTTCAGACGGATCTGGTGGCGAGAGAGCTGGCCCGGGGTTAGGGGGGTCCGACGCAAGACAGCTCCCCTCCTACCTTCATCTCCCCTCCTCCCCTCCCCCTTGATCTCCTCTTTCTCCCTCCCTCCCTCCCTCCTCCCTCCCTCCTCCCTCCCTCCCTCCCTCCCACCCCACCCAGTGGACCCTGAGGGACTCGATGCCACTTAAAGGGGCGCTAATTGAGGTGCGGCTCTGATTGGCCCTTGGATCCATTAAGTGACATCACACCCGGTGGTAGAAACACACAAACACGTAATGTGTGTGTATTTTTACCACCGGGTAATAAGAGTCCACTCGTGTTATTTCACCTTCAGGTGTGGCGCTGCCATTTCAGATCTCCCCGTTAGTGACATCACAGGTGGGTGGGTACAAAAGAGCTGTACGATGGACGGGTCAGATGACCAGTTAACCCAGTGGACCGTCCCAACTGGGAGGTTGAAAAAGGGTCCCCAAGCTACCACCAGGTTTGATGCTGATTGGCCGTTACTAAATCGATTGGTGATGTGAGTGACCAATCGCAAGTGGGGCTGGCCACCCAGACGTAAGACTTGGATAGATCCCACTGATACAGATTGCCGGCTGGTCTCGAGAGAACACAGCACAGCGCCCTCTCTGGTGAAACACCATCGCTGCGATAGCGGTTTGGTGCGCAGTGACTGAAGTGACTTGTGTTTGATTTCAGTGATTATGTTACACTTTTTTTGTGTTGATCTTGGAATGGATTAATAGTGGAGTATCTGGTGTAATGAAGATACATCAATAAAACGCCTCGTTAGTGCAGGAGGTCAAACACACACACACACCGTGCCAACAAAAACACAGGAATGAAATAGAGACACACACAAACGCACACACACGCAGACACACACACACACACACACACACACACACACACACACACACACACACACACACACACACACACACACACACACACACACACACACACACACACACACACACACACACACACACACACACACACAGGTCCTCACCAGGTCATGGGGGAAGAAGCGCACCGAGGTAGTACTGGACAGGTGAGAGTCCGTTTCCCTGTGGAGAGGAGATCACAGGTGTTCAGTCACTTGCACAGGCTCCTATATCACCATATCACTGCTCACTTAACACAGGAGTATGTCATAAGCATACTGGGATACACTTTCTGCAAATCAACATGTTAATCCATTACGATGACCAAGAAAGAAAAGATAGACTATGATATTTATTTGTTGAAATATTCTCTCTAATACTTCATTATTAAATCTGTAGTAACGTAAATAATTCTTCCTGTATCGACCGATCGGATTTCCCGACGTCGGTTTCATGTCACCGGTTGCCGTGCGAAACAAGGAATCACAACCTTTCTTACGTTTCTAAATTAATTCCTTTCCGACCAATAAATATTTAACAGAATGACAATCGTCTGCTTGGCATTCAGTTAAACCTTTACCAGTCATTAAGGAAGAAATTCTGACAATGTCACTCCGTTAAAGCTTTAATAGTCGGTAAGTTCCTTTACGACAAACTGCGAAACACCCACCACAGGTTGTTGGAGGCCCGGCGGGTTTCTGGTACGAAGCTGCCCAGGGTGCAGCCGCCCGTCACCTCGTACAGCGACGGCGCCAGCTTGCCTGGGGGACCAATCAGAGAGAGCCACGTCACCGTGACGACCTGGGCTACCTGTCCGAGGGTCTCAGTCTCTAGCTGATAATGCGCTGACCCTATTTAGAGCTGTCCACCATCGCTGAATGAGGCGGTCACAGGAAGCCATGTTGACCAGCATGCCTGGCCAATCAAAAGACAGGATGCTATCTGGGAAATCCTATCTTATAATCCCTCTCCTCTCTCCTCCCCTCCCCGCCTCCTCCTCCCTCCCCCCTCACCTCCTCCCCCCTCTCGCTCTACCCCCTCCCTCCCTCCCCCCTCACCTCCTCCCCCCTCCCGCCATCTCCTCCTCCCTCCCTTCCTCCTTCCTCACCTCCTCCCCCCTCTTGCTCTACCCCCTCCCTCCCTCCCTCCTTCCTCACCTCCTCCCCCCTCTCGCTCTACCCCCTCCCTCCATCCCCTCCTCCCTCCCTCCCTCCATCCCCTCCTCCTCCCCCCTTTCGCTCTACCCCCTCCCTCCCTCCCTCCTTCCCCAGCGTTCCTACGTCGTCCGGGCAACGCAGATGTCCGCCTCAGGCTTTGAATCCCTCGCCGTCGCGGGACATGCAGGGTTCCATGACATCACACGCACGCACGCACGCACGCACGCACGCACGCACGCACGCACGCAGACGCACGCCTTGGGCTCCTACCGTAGTCGTCGTGGAGACTGGCCCCGCCCACCAGCGAGGCCTTGTCCTGGGCGCCCTCCAGGTGCGAGCTGCCCGTCCTGGCCAGCAGGGAGGCGCTGGCGCTCAGCACCGTCACCTGGGACGACGCCCGCGACGGCTGACCTTTGACCTGGGACGTCGACGACGACGACTGCGACGCCTGGCTGAGCACGTCTTGGAGGCTGTGTGTGGGGGGGGGGGAGGGTGAGCGGCATTTATACAGCGCTTCCCTAACCAGTGGTCCCTTCAATGCGCTTTACAACGTTGTCTCACATTCACCCGTTCACGCACACGTTCGCACACCGACGGCGGTGTCGGCCACGCAGGGCGACAGCCAGCGCGTCGGAAGCAGTCAGGGTGAGGTGCCTTGCTCAGGGACACCTCGACACTCGGGCCAGAAGGAGCCCGGGAATCGAACTAGCAACCTTCCGGTGACCAGCCAACCCCGCTCCACTTCCTGAGCCTCATGCCGCCCACAGAGGGGGGGGGAAGAGGGTATGATTCACACAATCATCGTCATCTTCATCCTCGTCAGGCCGGGTCATAAAGAGAATCCTGGTAAACACAGGATGCTGTCATCGTGATCACCCAGAGTCTCCTCACCACCATGTGATGCGCCAGTGGACTCTGAGGTCAGCATTATGCTGCATCGCTCGTCCCTACCACATCATTCATGATCATTTAGTCTCTGGTTAATGGTGTTGTGGACACAATATCTAGCACACATCCTTTAAGGGCTTTAACCTATGAAGCAAACCTTATCTCATCAAGTACATAATGAGCCAATAATACAGTCTTTGTCGTGTTTTGCATCGACAAGATTCATGAATATGATATTATAAATCCCCAAGCACATATATCCATCTTTAGGAGGTGTACAAACAGCCGTGTTGAATCCATAACACAGACAAAGACCTTCAGGCCAAATAAGATGAAGTCACGATAGTGATCCCAGCACAACTTTCTAGACTAGGTGGCGACACAGAGGGAGAGAGAGGGGGAGAGAGAGGGGGAGAGAGAGAGAGAGAGAGAAGTGAGAGACAGAGATTATGTGAGTGAGGGAGTGAGGGAAACAGAGACAGACACAGAGACAAAGTGAGTGTTGGAGTGTGAGAGACAGAAAGAGAATGAGAGAGTGGGTGAGGGAGACAGAGACAGAGAAGGAGTGAGTGAGTGAGTGAGTGAGTGAGTGAGTGAGTGAGTGAGTGAGTGAGTGAGTGAGTGAGAGAGAGAGAGACATCGACAGAAAGAGTGAGTGAGTGAGAGACGGAGACAGAGGAGTAGTGAGTGAGTTAGCGAGAGAGACAGAGACCGAGTGGGTGAGTGAGCGAGAGAGAGGCAGTGAGCGAGAGCGAGAGCGAGAGAGAAGATGACGAGCGATGACTGGACACAAACACAAAAAACGTTATCGACCCCTCAAAGACTTTCTCAGCTTAATTTACATTCCGGTGCTCAGCAGTTTGAGACGTGACCTTGGCCCAGGAGGGAGAGGGCCTGTCGGTGAGGGAGGAAGGAGCCGGCCACCGTCTGCATGGTGCATAAATATTAATATATGTAATATTAATGTAGACGCCGGGGGGGGCGTTCGCGTGCGTCGAGCTGACCCCCAGGCCAGAGGAGTGGTCTGCCATCAGTACGCAGTACGTCATACGAGTGCTTGTGTCTCTGCAGCCCTTCAACCTCCCTCGCACGGAGCTGGCAACCCTAATCTCCACTCCTGCTCTCACCCCCTGCTCATCACCCCCTACTCTTCACCCCCTTTCTCTCACCCCCTACTCATCAGCCCCTACTCTTCAACCCTACCTTCATCCCCTACTTTCCCCTCCGGCAAGCTATTCCAGTTTGGGGAAATCCTTTGTTTAATTTATTTATCGAACACAACGATCCTTGACCTGTAAGGAATCGATCTGTCACGAGGTTCAATCTCTTGGCTGAATACAGAGGAAACGGTTTTGTTAACCTGTGTGTCCTTGTATTCAGCAGAGGAAGGAAAGGCCAAACAGACCTTGAGAGCAAAAGGAAACAACGGTCACGCCACGGGCTGGCCTTCATAGTAAAAGCGCTGCGCTCAGAGCCACCGCTGGCCTTCATAGTAAAAGCGCTACCCTCAGAGCCACCGCTGGCCTTCACAGTAAAAGCGCTGCGCTCAGAGCCACCGCTGGCCTTCACAGTAAAAGCGCTGCGCTCAGAGCCGCTGTGTCCGCCTCTCGTCCCTCTCTCAGTCCCCGTCTAACTTCACTTCCTGGGGTTCTTCAGAACCCTCCAGATATTCCACCGGCACAGCGTTTCAGAGTGTCTGCAACCCGACCCGGCTCATCATATCCGGTGTGGATGTAGATATTGCAGCGGTCCATAATCCACGATCAGAGGTAATGCGATATCCACTGCAGTCATTAAGTCCTTCAGCGTCCACTGGAGACAGGTAGATAGAGCGGCCGAGACGCTGGGGGCAGAACGGCCACCCAGGAAACAGACCAGAGCAACAGAGCAACAGACCAGAGGAACAGACCAGAGCAACAGAGCAAATGACCAGAGAAACAGACCAGAGCAACAGAGCAACAGACCAGAGGAACAGACCAGAGCAACAGAGCAAATGACCAGAGAAACAGACCAGAGCAACAGAGCAACAGACCAGAGGAACAGACCAGAGCAACAGAGCAAATGACCAGAGGAACAGACCAGAGCAACAGAGCAACAGACCAGAGGAACAGACCAGAGCAACAGAGCAACAGACCAGAGGAACAGACCAGAGCAACAGAGCAAATAACCAGAGCAACAGACCAGAGCAACAGACCAACTGACCAACATACCAACAGACCAGAGCAACAGACCAGAGCAACAGACCAGAGCAACAGACCAGAGCAACAGACCAGAGCGACAGACCAGAGCGACTGAGTAACAGACCAGAGCAACAGACCAGAGTAACAGACCAGAGCGACAGAGTAACAGACCAGAGCAACAGACCAGATTAACAGACCAAAGCAACAGACCAGAGTAACAGACCAGAGCGACAGACCAGAGCGACTGAGTAACAGAGCAGAGCAACAGACCAGAGTAACAGAGCAGAGCAACAGAGTAACAGACCAGAGCAACAGACCAGAGTAACAGACCAGAGCAACAGAGTAACAGACCAGAGCGACAGACCAGAGTAACAGACCAGAGCAACAGATTAACAGACCAGATTAACAGACCAGAGCGACAGACCAGAGCAACAGACCAGAGTAGCAGACCAGAGCAACAGAGTAAGTGACCAGCCGAGCTGCTGGGAGCATTTCTCTCCTGGCTGACGGGTGGGTGGATGAATCACGGACGAACAGGCGGCTGAATGGATGAACCCCAGAGAGGGGAGGCTCCGACCCCTGACCCCTGACCCCTGACCTACCTGAGCGGGGAGCCCACCAGCGAGGCGGTGGGGGTGGGGTTGCTCCCGGCGTTGTGGCGCCGCCTCACCGCCTGGCGCCGGAACGTGCTGCGCTCCCTCCGGAACGTCACCGGCTCCTCACCCCCGCCCTGACCTATCACAGGGAGGGATGAGGGGAGGGGGGAGGGAGGGAGGGAGGGAGGGGGAGGGAGGGGGGAGGGAGGGAGGAGGGGAGGGGGGGGAGGGGAGGGAGGGGGAGGGTTGAGGGGAGGGAGGAGGGAGGGAAGAGGGATGAGGGGAGGGAGGGAGGGAGGGGGGAGGGGAGGGTGGGAGGGAGGGAGGGAGGGAGGGGGAGGGAGGGGGATGAGGGGGATGAGGGGAGGGAGGGGAGGGAGGGGAGGGGGGAGGGAGGAGGGAAGAGGAGAAGAGAGGAGAGGAGGGGGGGGAATGGAGGAAGAGAGGAATGGAAAGAGGGGGGGGTTGAGGAGGGAGGGGTTGAGAGAGGGGAGGGAGGGAGGGGAGGAGAGAGAGAGAGGGAAGGAGAGAGAAGAGAGGTTATAAGATGAGATGAACCTTTGATAATCCCTGGAGGGACTTCAGGTGTCATAGCAACGCCTGCAGTGAGAAAGAAGCGCAGGAGCTCTACAGGTGAGAGGAGGAGTAGAGAAGCACCGAGCTGAGGAGAATATGAATCAAGATGAGGTCAAACCCTGAGCAGCTGGCCCAGAGCTGCAGTCGCTCTCCGAGGACTGAACGAGAGGAAATCGGTTCATTAATCAATCAATCCATGTCTTAATATAATCAGAATAATTATAACGTCATTATGTTTGGCAATGCAAACGTTTTGCTCTGCAATACCAAAAAAAGCAAATCAAATGTTTCCCACATCACAAGGCTGAGAGAGGAGGAGGAGGAGAGACAGACAGTGGGCGAGCTAGACAGAGCACCCTGCGTGTGTCTGCTGGTGAGAGACAAGAGAGGCGGAGCGCGAGAGAGGCGACGGAGCGGGACTGCAGTTCTGGCTACGACCCGTAGTCCCCTGAACCACCAGTAGGGGGCGATGGTTCAGTATCTCCTGTTCCCGGTGAGGTCACACTCCGATCCACTGCACCCAACAGTGAACTTGAGATTTGGGGGTCACTCGCGAGTTTGACATCGGGGGATCAAACCCAGAAACTTTGCGGGCTGGGAGTGGAACAACCAGTACCCAGGACCCAGTATGGACACCGCACGCCTACCAGTTAACGGGACCGCCGGCGTGTTCCATGTACCACGTCCAGACCACAGATATTCGTATTTCATAACCAAATGACGTCTGTCTAGACTCCCAGGTTAACGCGTAGCAGCCCATCATTAACACCAGCCCGCCATTCAAAACACAGACGGACGGACGATACTGGGAAGAATGGGATTCATCGGCCAGTCCCAATATACTGACCCAGCTCCCATCCCAGAACCCTTGATTAATGAACCCTGTGTTTACAAACAAACCGTTGCTAGGCAGCCGGCGCCAGGCCTCGGCGGGTTGGACCAGAACGGACGACAGCTGTCTTGTGGTGGGGCTAGCTTAGCGCCTAGCATAGCTCAGAGCGTAGCATAGAGCTGGGGGTCACATGGAAGTGTTTGGTCGGCCCCCCCCCCTCTCTCTCTCTCTCTCTCTCGACGACCCGCCCAACAAACAGCCAAACTCATCACAGTGGAAACCTGTTGAATCTGCCTCTGCCCACAAAGGGAAAGTCCAGGTCCATCTCCCCCCCCCCCCCCCCCCACACACACACTCTAACAGATGTCACGAGCTGCTCATAAACTAAACTACTAAACTCGCCCCAATGTTAAAAATATCAACCAGCAGGTCGATCAGTACCTGGGTGAATGAACACACACTCCTGAAAGCTATAAGGTGTGTGTGCGTGTGTGTATGTGTGTGCATTTGTGTGTGTGAGAGTGAGTGAGCGAGTGAGCTTGCGTGTGAGTGAGTGAGTGAGCGAGCGAGTGAGCGTGTGTTCCTACGTGCGGTCGTGTGTGTTCCTGTGTGCGTGTGTGTGTGTGTGCGTGCCTGTGTGTGCGCGCGGGTGTGCTCCTGTGTGTGTGTGTGTGTGTGTGCGTGCCTGTGTAGCTGCTCCTGTTGCTCTAACCTCGGCAGCACAAAGAGGCCCCTGTCTCGGCTCCTCCTGCTCGGGGACGGCCGAGGCAGCGGCGGCTGGCTGCACACCCCTGGAGACTCACCGTGGTAACGCAGCCTGATAAGTCTTGATAACTGGAGCACGCGCGCGCACACACACACACACACACACACACACACACACACACACCCACACACACACACACAGACACAGGAGCGAGCACGCACAGAGACGGGCACACTGGAGCAGGCGCACACACACACACACACACACACAAACACACACACACACACACAGGAGCGCACAAACTCACACACACACACACACACGCACACACACACACACGGAGACGGGCGCACTGGAGCACATGCAAACACGTCGCACGCACACACACACACACACACACACACACAAGGGGCAACAACGGAACGACCCCCAGCGTCTGAGCTGCTTAAATTGCCGGGCCCCTGGAGCCCGGAGGTCGACCGGACCCTGGGGGACCTACCTCGCAGCGCGACGGCGGTGGAGACGGAGGAGGAGGAGGAGGAGCCGGCGGCGGGGGCGTCGGGCGCCTCCCCGGGGGGCCCGGCCTGGCCGGGGGGGCCGTTCCGGGAGCGGGTGACCGACTCCAGCTGGGAGGCGCGGCCCAGCAGCGAGGCCGCGTCCAGCACCTCCCCTTCTTTGGCTTCCAGGTCCGACTTGGAGGAGGTGAGGGGCGGGTGGGGCCCGGCGGCGCGGGGGGGGGCGGGGCCGGCGCCGGGGGGGGGGGGCGGCCCCCAGGCGGCGGGGGTCGCTAAGGCAGGCCGCCGTGCCGCTGTCCAGGCTCAGCACGCGGGCGTGGCTCCGGGCGCCGCCGGGGCTGCCGGCGGCGGCGGCGGAGGCGGCGCGGCGGGAGGGGCGGGGCCTCCGGGCCGAGGTGGCGGTGGTGGCGGCGGCGGCGGCGGGGGGAGGGGGGCCGGAGGAGGGGGGCGGGGGCCTCAGGGCGCGGTAGCAGCCCTCGGGGGAGTGGCAGGAGCGCGAGGTGAGGCTGGAGGAGCTGTCGGTGCTGAGGCGGTGGGCCGACGCCCGGCTGGAGGCGGCGCTGAGCTCGCTCTGGTCGCTCCAGTCCTCCTCGTTGTTGTTGTTGTTGCCGGCGGTGGCGGCGGCGGCAGCGTTGGCGGCGGCGGGGAACACGGCGCTGCGCGGCTTGGCGAGGCCGCGCGCGGCGGCGGCGGCGTACTCCCGGTGGCGGCTGGCGTCGAAGCTGCTGGCGCGCTTCTTGCCGTGGCCGCGCCGCCCCCCCCTGCGGCCCCCCGCCCCCGCCGAGGAGGAGCAGGAGGGGGAGGCGTGGGCGGGGGCCGACGACTTGGGCCGCACGTCCCCCCCCTCCTCCCCCTGCTCCTGCTCCTGCTGTTCTGTTTCCACGGCGACCACGCCGACCGCTGTCGCGGGCGTCTCTTCCCGCCGGGGGTCCGACGGCGGGTCTTTGGGGGCGGGGCCGGGCGTGTCGGGGGGCGGGTTCTTGGCGGTCAGCTCGTTGGCGTGGGGGTTCCGGTTGGCCTCGCGCGACGGCCGGCAGCCCAGCCCCCGGGGGGCCCCGTTGCCGTGACTACAAGTCCGGCCGCCGCCCTCCGGGTGGGGCCCGGACGCCGACGAGCCCGGCGTGTCCCCCCGGTCCCGGGACCCCCGCTCGTCCCCCGACAGCGACGGCAGGCTCTCCACGCGGGTGGAGCCCGTCTGCTCGCTGTGCAGGCTGCTGACGGTGCTGGTGGTGTCGCGCTCCGTGCTGCCGCTGCCGTAGCTGTCGCTGGAGCCGCTGCTGCGCGTGCTCAGGCTCCGCAGGCTCTCGGCGCTGGGACCCCCCGCCGGGCACCGGCCCCTCGCCCCCCCCTGCGGCCCCGAGGCGCCCTCGCCCGCGTCGCGCGAGGCCCCGGAGGTGGAGGCCACGGCGGGCTCCTGCCGCTGCAGGTCGTACCAGTCCCCGGGCCCCGGCGCCCGGCAGGCCGCCGCCGCCACCGCCGCCGCCACCGCCGCCGCCGCCGCCTCCAGCTCGCACACGGGGTCCAGCCCGCCTCTCCGGGCGAGGGCGGGGGGGTACGGCGCCAGGTCGGGCTGGGAGGGGTCCGGGAAGGCGCCGCCCGCCGAGCTGGAGGTGCGGGGGAGGCCCCGGGACCGCAGCTCCTTGCGGAAGGACTGTGACTGGAGGGGGAGGGAGGAGGAGGAGGTGGAGGTGGTGGGTGGTGGTGGGGGGGCCGCCGGCGGGGCCTCTGTCTCGCAGGTGGAGGTCAGCAAGGGGTGGAGGAGGTGGGAGGAGGAGCTGCAGAGCTCGGCGGAGAGGGGGTCCCGGGGCAGCTCCAGGGGGCCCAGGGAGGTGGAGGGTAGCATGGAGGCGAAGGAGTCGTTGGACACCAGGCAGTACATCTTGGTGTCCGACAGCAGGTCTGGGGGGACAGACAGACAGACAGACTACAGGTTAGAGGACGGTTCTCATTCATCCATTTTTTGTCTCTATATTTTTACTTTGAGCGTTATTTTCCTAATCTCAGTTCCTGTATCTTGTGCCGAGAGACTATGACTATAACTGTTTCTTGGGAGGATGATAAGGTGCTCGAGTCTCGATGTGAATCTCTGAAAGTACAAAGCGGTAAAAGCCTGAAGGCTTCTAAAGACATCTGATTGGACGGGAGTTCGGTCCGGGTTCAGTTTAGGTTTTGTAATTAAAGGGATACGCAGCGATATCAGTGAGTAACATCTGTAAATAATAATCACAGCGCCCAAAAATAGTGCTGATTATCTGGTAATACATCATGTTGTCATACATTGTATATTTTATTATGATATCATATTGTGGCATATTATATTGTTTATGGTTGTAGACAACAATGTTGTTGTTATTCTGTTACTGGCACTCGTTTTGAATAAGTGTTCATGTCACATTGGAAATCTCATTAAAAGCTTCTCTCGGTTAACAGAGAGCAAATGCTAACCTCACAAACCCCCCCATCCGGACGAACAATGATGAATTCAGAGTCAAACGATTAGTCGTCGGAATCTGGATGAGACAGATAAATGGGCTTTAAAAGGGAATCCCTTCAGCAACGTTAGACCCGTACCGTGGTCGTGGCTGCAGCTTTCCACCAGCGTCAAACTCATGTCGTCACCCGCGTTCCTCCCCATGTCTCCTCCTGCAACCAGGGGGTGAGGGGGGGAGGCGTCAGCCAATGACAGCCTTCGACATCCCTTCATTAATCAACTGCTCATTAGAGTCGGCTAAACGCCTCAACATGAATGACGCGTCGCGTAAACACTGCATCCTGTGTGTTTGTGATCGGGGCCAAACACTGGACCTAGTAGATGAGGAACGGATGACATCACGATGAAAACACTACAGACGATGTAATGCTGACGGAGAGCCAGACGCCCTAACGATGAAAACATTACAGACGACGAGGCGCTGACGATAAACCAGAGGACCTAACGATGATAACATGCGAGCGAATCAGATTCTTGTTTGTAGCTCTTTGACGCGGCGCAGCCCGTCATCCCTCGCTCAGCGGGGAGAGGAGGGAGAGAAGAGGAGAGAAAGATGTGGGAGAGAAAGGAAGGGAGACAAGAGGAGGGAGAAAGAGGGCAGAGTTCTACTGACTCAGCACGCACTCGACGCTAGGCTAGCCCCACCGATAGAAACACCAACGCGACAGAACGCACGCACTGCGCGCCGGTGTGAAGGCACGCCGTCCAGAGACACAGAGGAATGTCCGGGACGGATCTGTGGATCTGTGAGCGGCAGACAGGCAAGACGCAGAGATACGGAAAAACCACAAGACGGACGCGGGAACACGGAAGCACGAGAGCGCGAGCACATAAAGACGGTGACCGGGAAAATAAAGTGGTTATGAGAGGAAAAGGTAAACACACTCTGCTCCGGGGTTTATCGCGTTACGTTTACAGCGGTGGGACTGACTGGCACTCCCGACACCAATAAGCCGACGCTACATCCGCTCTAAAGAGTTTTAAGCGTCGGCGATACGGTCTGTGTGGGCGGCGGTGGGACAGCGGCCAGGCCTGTGTCTCGTACTCAGAGAGAGGCGGCGGGGTCTACCTTTGGCCCTCGTGGCGCCGCCGCCGTGGGTGGACGCCATCTGAAACACAAAAACGGACAGCGAGGACGACGATCAGAGCCACTGCCGTACACCACAGACCTCTGCTCCTGGGACCCGCACCGCGCAGCACCCCGGTACTGCCACACGGGCTAATGACGCCGATCAGAGACACCCGTCTGTGGCTGCGTGGTGATGGACTGGGAGCGTTGGTTAAAAGATACTGGGTTCAATACCCGATGTTCACAACGTACCCGGAGGCGCCTTTGAACAAGACGTGGTCTCTATAGTACAGTAGTCTCTATATTACAGTAGTCTCTATAGTACAGTAGTCTTTATAGTACAGTGGTCTCTATAGTACAGTGGTCTCTATAGTACAGTGGTCTCTATAGTACAGTGGTCTCTATAGTACAGTGGTCTCTATAGTACAGTGGTCTCTATAGTACAGTGGTCTCTATAGTACAGTAGTCTCTATAGTACAGTAGTCTCTATAGTACAGTGGTCTCTATAGTACAGTGGTCTCTATAGTACAGTGGTCTCTATAGTACAGTGGTCTCTATATTACAGTGGTCTCTATAGTACAGTGGTCTCTATAGTACAGTGGTCTCTATAGTACAGTGGTCTCTATAGTACAGTGGTCTCTATAGTACAGTAGTCTCTATAGTACAGTAGTCTCTATAGTACAGTAGTCTCTATAGTACAGTGTTCTCTATAGTACAGTGGTCTCTATAGTACAGTGGTCCCTATGGTACAGTGGTCTCTATAGTACAGTGGTCTCTATAGTACAGTAGTCTCTATATTACAGTGGTCTCTATAGTACAGTGGTCTCTATAGTACAGTGGTCTCTATAGTACAGTGGTCTCTATATTACAGTAGTCTCTATAGTACAGTGGTCTCTATAGTACAGTGGTCTCTATAGTACAGTGGTCTCTATAGTACAGTAGTCTCTATAGTACAGTGGTCTCTATAGTACACTGGTCTCTATAGTACAGTAGTCTCTATAGTACAGTGGTCTCTATAGTACAGTAGTCTCTATAGTACAGTGTTCTCTATAGTACAGTGGTCTCTATAGTACAGTGGTCTCTATATTACAGTAGTCTCTATAGTACAGTAGTCTCTATAGTACAGTGGTCTCTATATTACAGTGGTCTCTATAGTACAGTGGTCTCTATAGTACAGTGGTCTCTATAGTACAGTGGTCTCTATAGTACAGTAGTCTCTATAGTACAGTGGTCTCTATAGTACAGTAGTCTCTATAGTACAGTGGTCTCTATATTACAGTAGTCTCTATAGTACAGTGGTCTCTATAGTACAGTAGTCAGTGGTCTCTATAGTACAGTAGTCAGTGGTCTCTATAGTACAGTAGTCAGTGGTCCCTATAGTACAGTAGTCAGTGGTCTCTATAGTACAGTAGTCAGTGGTCTCTATAGTACAGTAGCCAGTGGTCTCTATAGTACAGTAGTCAGTGGTCTATACAGTACAGTAGTCAGTGGTCTCTATAGTACAGTAGTCAGTGGTCCCTATAGTACAGTAGTCAGTGGTCCCTATAGTACAGTAGTCAGTGGTCTCTATAGTACAGTAGTCAGTGGTCCCTATAGTACAGTAGTCAGTGGTCTCTATAGTACAGTAGTCAGTGGTCTCTATAGTACAGTAGCCAGTGGTCTCTATAGTACAGTAGTCAGTGGTCCCTATAGTGCAGTAGACCCTACAGGGGTCCTGGCATCAGACCCACCTGGTGGCTGGACTCGGTCCCAGTGTAGGAGTTCCTGGAGCTGCAGTCCACGGGAGGGGTCTCCTGTCGGATCAGGTCTGCCATCTCGATACCCCCTCCAGGGTCCCTACACACACACACACACACGTCACACACACACACACACGTCACACACGTCACACACACACACACACACACACACACACACACACACACACACACACACACACACACACACACACACACACAGCCTGACGTCACCACCAGTACTCCCTGGCTCAGGAGGGGGGCAAACCTGATTGTGCAACTTCGCCAACACGGGATTCAAATAACCGCCTTGACGTCTGCACATTTGCAGCCTGACTAACGGCGGGGCGACAGCATCGAGTCAGACTTGTTTAGGCGGCAAACAGCCGGCAGACGGCGTTGCCAGATTTGGGCCAGCCAGATTGGACGGGAAATCTGGCCCAATCTGGCAACGCTGTCATCCGGCAGACTGCCGCGTATAAATCACTCCCATATGCCAGAGACCCTTCATAACAGGTCCAGCTGGACGGACAAACACACACACACACACACACAGGACCTGAGCAGGGACGGCAAGGACGATGGGGAGTAGGACTCAGGGAGGACAGGACAACACACACACACACACACACACACACACACACACACACACACACACACACACACACACACACACACACACACACACACACACACACACACACACACACACACACACACACACACACACACGTACGTCGTTGTCCATAAAGACCAGCTTGTCTGCTTTTAGAAGGACCTGGAATGTGACTCCAGATGTGTGGGTAGAGTGGCTACCAGCTCTGTGGTCCACTGCTCTCATTCTTCTCCTCCTCTGCCCTCCTTCCCTGCCTCTCCTCCTCCTCCTCCTCCTCTCTCTTGCTCTCCTCGTCCTCAGTTTCTCTCCTCCTCTGCCCTCGTCTCCCCTGGCCTCCTGCTCTCCCCTCCTCTCCCCCCCCCCTTCCCCCTTCTCCCTGCATCCTGCTCAACACGACCTCTGGAATGTGAGAGCGAGTCACTTCTCCAAAACAAGCCTCAGACCTGGCTGGCTGTCGACCTGGCAGACTGGGAGCTCGGATGGCTAAGGCCGGGCCTGGCTTTCTTGCTTACTGAGGCATGGCTATCCCCGAGACATCTCAGCTGTGGAGAAATAACCCAGACTAGCTGATACCTAGCAACGACTGTGGTAGAGCTGGTTAGAATTAGTACCCGGCTTGATGTGAATTGGAAGGCTGTCACTAGGTTGACAGGGACTTAGGTTAGCTGAGACACTGCTGGCTTTCCATCTAGCTAACTGGATGGCTAGCAACTAGGGGCCTGGGTGCTAGCTAGGACCTGTGTGACAAGCTAGGCCGGGCATGGATGGATAGCTAAGACATTAATGGCTGGCTAACGCGAGGATGGCTAGCTAGGACTTAAGGCTTGCATTGTTTATCCTTCTCAAATACGAATCACTGGGGATAGCGGGAAAGTCCAAAAAACGACATCTACGTCGGTGCCCTGGGAGGTGAGATACTGGTTCTCCAGGTGGACCAGTATCTTTTCCCACGCCAAACAGCCAGAGGACTGACCTTCGACCCAAAACACAGACTGTAAACAGTAGATTAAAATCTCACCGGAGAGGAACTTCATGGCACTCCACTCATATTGACGACCACCGGCGGCCCCTCCCACTTTGCCCTGGCTGTAAAGCCCTGTAGCTAGCTGTGTGTTTGCGTTCGGATAACGCTCCGATTTTCCGAACTCCACATCGACGGACCACTTTGCAAACGCGCATCGGTCTGCGACCTCTCAGTTAGAAGCTTTCCAAGGGGCGGTGTCGACGGCCACATACCAAAATCAGGGTATCTGCAGGTTTCAGCAAGTCAAATTGAAGACTTTATAAGACCTTTTTAATACCACCTTGAATGAAATTTAAGACCTTAAACCCGCGATGGTGGGGGGGATCCCGCTGTATTACAACCCAAGCATAGCATGTGCGTCACTCAATGAGACTCATTCAAGTTTACTTTCTGTCTGTTTATTGAACATAAAGTGATACTCCAGGGCTCCAGACTAACTTTTTCCTTGGGTGCACTGGTGCGCCTAAATCTTTAATTTGGGTGCACCAGCACGTATTCATGGTGCACCCAAGTTGTAAGTTGTTGAGAGGGGGGTGACAGCGTCTGGGCCCCCGGGCAGCTGCACCGGTTGCACCGTCAATATTTACGCCACTGATTAATAATATTTTCACCATTAAATAAATGCCTTCAGTAAGACCTGGGGGGTATACCACGAACCTCGTTGAACATACCCAGGCTTTCTTGGGAAAACCTGGCTCGACAGAGCCGCAACTCGCAATCACAGTTAAATGGTACCACGACGCTCACTTTAGATTCAATTAGTTGAACCAGGTTTTCCGCTTTAGGTTCAATGCGCGCTCACATAAAAGGGGCGTTTCTCGCGTCATTTGACTCACCCTTATGCAAAATAAATCGCGCAAGAGCGGTGTATTTCATCCAAGGCGAGCAATGTATTATTATGAACTCCTACGAGGAATTCAAAGTTCAAATCACAGCCAAGGGGAACACGGTTGCCCATAATATGGCTAGGGTGGCGTGCTGGCAAAAATAGCCGACCGTGTTAATTCGTAAGTGAAAAGATTCTGCATTTTATCTAAAAAATATTATGAATCATCATCCCTTTTACCCCCATATATGTGGGGCCCCATGAATTGCGAGCCCAAGTACCGGGAATGCACTCGATCTCCGACCCAATATCGGACGTGCACGTCAAGTTGCTTGCTTTTAGTGGCGTAGTTCAACGTCTCAAATATCAAAACAAAAGCCTTGTAGACGCTGCAGATTCGCTTGTTTCGGATGAAAGGCGCTGGTCCGAAGCGAGTTATATACGCCGTTTTGTCCCTTCCAGCAGTAAAGGTGCTTGCGATTTGAGAGTCAGGGAACATCAAACCGAAGAGATCTCCTATCCCCTCATTCGAGTTGTAGGACTGGTGCTTGACCACTGTGTTTAGAATCCACAACACCTCCGCTTTCAGTGTTGGTGTCGCACCAAATGCTACCCTCAGGTCAGTGCTAGCAGCGCGGACCGTCTGCGGCGGTAGCGCCGGGGCAGAGATGCAAAACGTAGAAATGGCTGGGGTCTGTGTGTGGCTCCTGGCAGAGGTTTTATGTTTTTGGCTCTGCATATGGCTGACGACAGCCTTAATCCCCATGGTGCCGAGCTTGAATGTAGGCTACTTTTGCACGGAATGCATCTGGCCTGTTCTGGGTTGGCAACGGATGCTAGCCAACCTCGGAAACGGACGTCTTCCAGCCAACTGACGTTGAACTTGCATTTACCCATTGTTGCAGACTAGCTAGCAAGCGCGCAGACATCCGTTTATATATGCAGCTAGCAAGAAAGTAGCCCCTCGTACATCTCCTTCCCGAAAAGTCCCGCAAGAAAAATAAAAAATTAAATAACCCTGCCCCGACAAATTTAATTTATAAATTTAAGACCAGCATATGACATTTTTGACGAATTTAAGACTTTTTAAGGCCTTCAATTTAGAAAAATGAATTTAAGACTTTTTAAGACTTTTAAGACCTCCGCGGACACCCTGAAAATGCCTCTGTTCGATCCCCCGCTCAACCTAGCTGAGTGTCGAGGTGTCCCTGAGCCTCACCCTAACGCTGCCGTCTACCCACTGCACCGTCCGTCAACGGATGACGGAGGGCGTGGCTGACGGATGGGGGAGTAGTCTTTGCAACGTGATTGCAACCTGAGGGGTTAATGCTCGCGACAAGCAGGCTTTCACCTTGCATTGTTGATACCGCCGTCGGTGTGTTAATGTGTGCATGAATGGGTGAATATTAGGCAATGATGTAAAGCGCTTTAAGCGCTGTATGAGTAAGTGCAGTTCTTGGTTCTTTTGTTCGAGAAAGGACCGCTGACCAGTCACGGTTCTACATCAGCGGCCGCCATCTTGGACAGCTACTGATCGGCTCAAACCCCGCCCCCCACATTAGATAAACGGTTGAGATTGGCCCGACAGCCAGGTCAGCTGGAAATCTGTCTGAACGGGTGGCCAGACTCGGGCCTCTGCCAGAGGAAATAACACATGAGCTAGCAGATTCGTTGCAGTCAGTGGCTATCCCTGTGTTAGCATTGTGAATGGGTTGTAGTCGATGTACAGCACTGTGGCTAGCTCTGTGTTAGCATTATAAATGTGTGGTAGTTATGCAGCACCGTAGCTAGCTCTGTGTTAGCATTGTGAATGGGTTGTAGATGTACAGCACTGTGGCTAGCTCTGTGTTAGCAATATAAATGTGTTGTAGTTATGCAGCACTGTAGCTAACTCTTTGTTAGCATTGTGAATGTGTTGTAGATATTTAGCGCTGTGGCAAGCTCTGTGTTAGCATACACACTACTGTAGTTTTCTAGCACTGCAGATGACTTGTTACGTAACTTTAAGTGGAGATTATTTGGTTTTCTGCTTCCTGTCTGACATGGCTTTTTTTTAACCACTTCCCCTGTAGCTGGGTTTTGGTCTGACACACGCTGCCCTATTGACAGATGACTTGTCTGTGAGGCTTGGATTCTTTTTTATCGTGGCTTTTCACATTATTATATATTATTATATTTGCCTTGCCAAACTGTCAGCTAGCTAGGGGTCTCTGAATGCCTTTTACTTTCCCCAAATGGGTTTCTGAGCTCTGGTTTGTGGCTGTCCGGTGACGACCTTTGAGTCTGTAATTGTGACAACAGGCTTTACAAATGAACTTGGCTTGACTTCACTCTCCATTAAAGTGATCTGTGACCGATCGGCAATATTCCAAAGACCCATTGGCTGGCCTCCATTTTAAAAGCGCCAACACCGACGACGATCAAGGCCCGGACCCTTCAGCCTGCTGAACCCTCCCCCAGGCCCGGACCCCCCCCTTCAGCCTGCTGAACCCACCCCCAGCCACCATCTCCTCCCTGCGCTCCTCTGAGAGCCGTCTTAGACCTTCACACCAGCACTCAAACTTCTGAGAGATTTCTCACGTCCATGGCTCCTATATAGGATACCTAATACGGCGCATACGCTATACCGACACGGATGCAGAGATATCGATGTACAGGATGTACAGTAAGCGCAGGGGAGTACAGTTCACCACTTTTAAAGTACATCTCCATTTGCTCAGTGACCTATCGGAGGAAACACTTCGGGTGTTGACAGAAAACGGCTGCTCATTCGCCGAGGCTGATGACCTTAGAGTAAAGTGGCTCATCCAAGAAAAGCTTCAGGGTGGACCTGAAGAGCCCCAGCGCCCGAGAACCTACGTCAGTCCTGTGGTTCTCAGCCCTGGAAATTCCTGTGCGCAGGAACTAAATCATATTATTTTTGTGTGCTCCACCGCTAAGGGAAACTTAACGTCTTCCGGTACGATGCATCACGGTGTGCTTCTCGTCCTGTACCACAGTTATACTTCATGCTTTGACAATAAGACTGTTAACCTTTAACCTAGTGTGTGTTAGTGTGCGTGATTGTGTGTGCGTTAGTGTGTGTGTTTCTGTGTGATTGTGTTTCTGTGTGTTAGTGTGTGTGTTTCTGTATGATTTTGTGTGTGCGTGTGCGTGTGTGCGTGCATTGTGATGTGCGTGTGTGTGTTTTATCAAGAACAACAGAGACTTTCACAATAAAAGCCCCATTGCGTTGACGTTGGTGACCGACATCCAGAACAGTCACCAGTACAGTCTCTATGACCTGTGTGCGCGTGTGCGTGCGTGCGTGTGCGTCTGTCCGCCTGTCTGTGTGCGTCCCTCACCCCGGCCCGTTGCTGTCTTCCTGCCGGGCGTTGCCGTCGGCGGGGGGCCCCTCGCCGCGGGCCCCGCCCCCCGGGGCCCCCTTGCCCCCTCGCTGCACCACCTCGCCCTCGTCCAGGGCGTGGTGCAGCCGGTAGTTGACCGTCTTCAGCAGCAGGAAGGTGGTGCCGATGACGCCGCAGTAGACCCCCACGATCACCCGGGTGGGCGGCAGGGCCTGTGGGGCCAAGAGCCACACGTTAGTGTGTGTGTGTGTGTGTGTGTGTGTGTGTGTGTGTGTGTGTGTGTGTGTGTGTGTGTGTGTGTGTGTGTGTGTGTGTGTGTGTGTGTGTGTGTGTGTGTGTGTGTGTGTGTGTGTGTGTGTGTGTGTCCCAATCCCAAAGTGAGCCCGGACTAAGGACTCACGGACTTAATTGATCTCAGGTGATAAGTGAGTGGATGCGTGTGGGTTGAATAATTTAGTTGATTGTTGGCCTACACATACTAATCATTAGTCAGAAAGGGCTACATTTGGCTGAGTTATAAAAGGTATAAGCAGAAATATGAAGAACCGTTTGGGAGACAAAAGAGCAGGCTCTTGTTGGTGAGCTGATCCAAATGATCCGGCTCACTGAAAAAAGCCAGAAATTCCCATCTGGTCGCGCATTGACAATAGCCTTGTCTTGTTGTTTACCTTTCTAATTTCCAGATTTCCCTATGGTCTCCGCGGTAAACGTCACAACGCTTTGAACTGTGGGTAATTCCCTTAGGTGAAGTCTGCACTGATGCGTTTCTCTCCAAGCATCACCAGGCTGGTGTGTGTGTGTGTGTGTGTGTGTGTGTGTGTGTGTGTGTGTGTGTGTGTGTGTGTGTGTGTGTGTGTGTGTGTGTGTGTGTGTGTGTGTGGGTGTGTGGGTGTGTGGGTGTGTGGGTGTGTGAGAACAGTGAATTAATCGAGTAGTAGTAATTGAGTTAATTAATTGATGGGTCACTTGGACATCACAGTATATGTGAATAGTTGCTACTTCTGTTTCATCGGATAAAACCCACCGAGGCTTCTCTGAGCGTTCTCACCACCCGCTGGTTTGCACATGATTTGTTTACACTGGGTGTGATAAATCTATGCATAGAATCAATTTTAAATCAGCCAAACAGCCACACAATATGCAAGTAGTTGGGGTGGCTTTTTTCTAATTCACGCTTCGGGGATCATGGCCATTTCAGGTCAAGTTTATCTAAAGAGAAACTTTTCTCTTTAGTTGCTGTGAATAACATAACTTCAAAAAATTAAAACACATTTCAGAAGGAAGAGGCTAGCAAACAGCAGTTTATAGCTGTACATCTGCCTTTCAGATTGTTAAGTGTCCTTTCAGACTGTTTATAACTGTGTATCTACCTTTCAGACTGTTTATAACTGTATATCCGACTTTCAGACTGTTTATAACTTTATATATGACTTTCAGACTGTTTACAACTGTAAATTTGCCTTTCAGACTGTTTATAACTGTATATCTGCCTTTCAAACTATTTAGAGCTGTATATCTGCCATACAGGCTGTTTATAATCGTGTATCGGCCTTTACTAGCTATTCTGATCACAGCCAGGATACCACTGGTCTATTTACTTCCTCTCCAGGAATAGACAGCAGACCTCAAACTCAATATAGCCGTCACTATGCATGTATAAAGACACTTTAAATAGGCAGTGCGTGTTCATTTAATATTTAACATCCAAATAAACTGATTTAAAACCAAGCCTTCTGACAGCTAATGGCTCATCGAGATAATTCAACAGTAGTAGGTTTTAACTCGTGTGGTGATGGTTGATATCAGCACGATTGGATGGCTATTGATAAAGGAGGCGTTACATGGGTTCATTTACTCAATAGTGATGATCTTCAATCAGTGTACTGGCCAGGGTCACCAAGCCATGGGGGAAGGGGCAAATACATCCTACTGAATAGAAGATATCCTTATATCAATGTATGCCCTACTTACAGCAACCAAGAGTAGTATTGTCAAAAGGGATTTCACAAATAAACAATAGAACTGTCGAGGGGTCAACCGACCCGTTGGTTGGCACACTTGCTGGAACAATTTGAGCGTCAGATTTGACACAATGCCATTAGAATCACGCATTGTTATGAAACGCTCCCGTATGAACCCACAGGCAAGGGGCTTTATGATGCATAGATTGTGTTTTAGTAAGGTTTAACAGCGGTTAAAACGGCTATATTAATGTTATGACACGGTGCATTGTTGTCTTAGTTTCTACAGAGGATCGCCTGGGACGAAACATTAAATCTATTTGACTTAATTGCCTTCCGGGGCGCTCGGCCAGTGAACAGATACTCACCATGTACAGCGTGAAGGGGAAACACAGCAGGAACAGCCAGATGTACAGATGCAACGCGTTCACGAACGTATTCTGATGGGGGTCGTAGTACCATCCGCCTGTGATCGAAGCCCACAGCCCCTGCCTGAGGATCTGTAGAGTTTGAGACCCCATGTTTGCACACACCCCGTCCAATCTCAACTGAGTGGAGGAGAATCAACGAAGGAAGGGACCGACACGTCGGGGAGTCGGTGGTCAGCACTCGGCATGACGAGAAGTGCTCTTGTCTCCAGACGTCGGCCTGAAAGTCCCCGCTGCAGCCATCTTCTCTGCAGCCAGCTGGGGCTCTCGCTCGGGTCCTCCACGGAGAAGCCTCCTATCCCACCACACCCTGCGCGCCGCTTCTTCTTCGTGGCATTCGTGTAACGCCGCTGGTGAGCCGGACTGTCACCTGTCTTTGTCCATTTCTGCCCCGGATAAAACGGACTCAACGTTTTTAAAGAGGTTGCCTTATGAACCTGAACATGACGAGATGCGAAGGAATGAGGAGAAAGGCAACACAGAAACAGGAGTGAGGGTGAAATTTGTGCGTACACTTTCGTAGAATTAAAGCCCGATGGCGCCATCGTGTGGACAGATCTTTGCATCACGCTTTGACAAAGAACAAGATATCTGTAAAATGTATACTCGACGGTTTAGGAAATTGACTAATTCAATTCGTTAATTGGTCTATTGTGTTTGTGAGGAAGTAATTGCACACAGGCCAAATGATTTCATAAATACAACACATTTCAAAACACATTTTATTTGACACAAAGTCAATCTTACCATTGAAAATGCACTTTCATTTTTAACTGAATCAGATTATTTTAAACAAATAATAAAACATGAAGAATAACAGGATATGAATGTACTTTTATCAAAAATAGGCCAGCCAGCATTAGGTTTCTTGATCAAAACATCAAACATGTTGAAGACTGAAAAGACAACCCTTTCTTTGTCTTGCGATAAATCCCCTCACTCAGCAAAGCTCGTGAGTAAGAATGACCTAATGATTCATTACGGAAAGAAAATAGTGCTGATGTCAAAACGGCCCGCTGATGTCAGCCTTGCGACGGGCCCATACAAAACTCACTCAGCACAACGGGAAGGCTTCAAAAAGCTCTGACATCTTTACCACCAGCTGTGTTTACGTCTGTTAGCCATGACCAGCCACTTCAGAATCTACCCTATGGTGACATCACACGTGGGCGTGTCCACCCAGATGACCGACAGATACATCAGCCTACCAGTCGGTACAGTTCAGCCAGGTAGTGACATCACACGCCCACGTGTGATGTCACTACTGGGTCGATTTTGTGGGATTACAGCCGCTTTGTAATGTAACCCCTGAAGAGCGAGAGTACAAGACTGTGTATGTGTGTATGTATTCATGTATGAATGTGTGTTATTGCCAGGGAAGCCCCCTTCCCAGCCAATCAAAAAACAAAACTACTTTGCATCTGATTGGCTGAGAAGGGGGGCTTCCCTGGCGCCTCCATGTCCGGCTTGAGGAGAGGCAGATTGGCTGAGGGTTGATCCACAGGGTTCCTCCGGGTTGGGGGGGTCCCTGATCACTGGAGTCGGGCTCTCTTCTCCGGGGGGGGTTTGCTTGGGGGGGCAGGAGCGGAGGTCTTGGTGGCCGGCTCTCTCTCCGTCTCCTGCTTCACCGTCTCTGCAGGAGGCTCCGGCTCCTTCTTCACCTCCACTACGAGAACGCAACACAAACACACACACACACAGGGATTAAAGAGGCACTGCACGCTGCACTGTGTATCTGGGTTCTGCTGCCCCCTAGAGGCTAAAACAGTCATGGCACACTGAAGACTAAATCATTGGTTGATTAGGCCTAAAAAAAAAAATTTGGTTCCTGTTGGTTGTCAGTTGAGGTCATGGGTAGGTAGGGAATTTTTTTTATTTTTTTTATTTTTTTTTTTCCAGCGGCAGCGAATGATAGGCAGGTTGTTTTCATTTAAAAACGAGAAAATCCTTGTACAGAATGAAGAGGTGCTGTACCAAAACGTAATTATAATTTGCTTTTTTATAAAGCTGATAAAATAATTTGGGTCGCACATAAATTGACAGGGTCGGTCGGAAACCGGAACCAAACAAATTTTTTTTTTAGGCCTTATCTCAAAGTGGATAAGTGGTGTCTCGTTGACACTTATCGGTTTGTTTAGTCATTTATATAAAGAAGGTTGAGTGCTATTATTTGGGGATTTAATTAACTTGATATATTAAGTTGAATAAACTAGTTTGTTGCCGTCAAACAACTCAATGAGCAACGGTCTGAATTCTACACATGGTGTGAGCTTGAGGTCTGACTTCATACCTGGGATTGGTTTCTCGCCAGGTTTGGGCTGGAAAAAAAAAGATCAAAGACAGATTAGGGATGATATCAAGCAAATCCGATGTCAGCCGAGGATCTTCTGAAGAACACCGGTCACAGAAGAAGTGACCTCAGAGCTCAGAGCAACCCTCACCTGGTAGAATGTGGGCGGGAACTTGGAGCGGAGGTCAAGCAGCAGCATGTCGACGCGCTGCCTCTGGAACAAAGAGCTGGGCTCCTCCTTCTTCTTGGATTTAGGCTTGGCTTTCTCTGGAGGGCAGCATATGACAGGCGGTCAACAAACCTCCATGCTGTGTAGCTTTCATGATATATTTTGGTTGTATGACATTTGCATTTACACATAGGGCATTCAGCAGACGCTTTTATCCAAAGCGACTTAAGTACATTTGTAAGAAGAAAGAGAAACAACAATATATCGCTGTCAGTAAAGAAAGGATGTTCAGAGAACCAAGTGCCGAGCACTAGGTTAACCCATTCCCAGTATACAACAAAGATAGCTAGGATAAGATGCTACACAATACTAAGTACTATTTTTAAAGATATGATCTTTATAATTATGTATCTTTATTATAGATATTAGTCATATTTCAAGTTATATTCTGGGATTTGTGTCAAGCCTTAGTAAAGCTTTAGAAAAGTTTCCTTATAATTTCCTTGTGCTAAAACCTTCCTGATATAACACATCACATTATCAAACTTCCAGGGATGTGTCATTCACGTATGAGATCAGTAAATCATCTCCCAGAACTCCCACAGGCTGAGGGTTAAGATTAAAGAAAAAGGGCCCAAATCCACGGGAAGAAACCTGAAGATGATGGGTTAGGTGTTGTGAGATAGGATTCTAGTAGGCAGACCCACCTCTCTCCTCCTGGTCTTTGAAGTGCCACCAGTAGCCTTTAGAGGGGTGGTAGCGGCAGTAGGACATGGCCTCATCGAAGGCCGACTGGATCCCATGCACCGCGGACAGCTGGAACCACAGCATCACTCTCGTCATATACATACACAAACCTCCATATTTCCATAAGTGTGTGTGGCTTCATGCATTTGTGTGTGTGCAGGCTGTGTACGCGTGTGTCTGTGCGAGTACATGTGTACGTGCAAGTACATGTGTGTGTGTGTGTGTGTGTGTTTGTGTGAGTGAGTGTGTATTCATGCATTTGTGTACACGTGTGTGTGTGTGTGTGTTGGTTCAGGGGTGTGTGTGTATGTGTGTGTGTTTGTGCTCAGGTGCGTGCTTGTTCAGGTAGGTGTGTGTGTGCGCGCATGCATGCGTGCGTGCATGTGTGAGTCTGTGCGTGTGTGTGTGCACCCTCACCACTCTGGATCCAATGACAGAGCCCAGGTCGGGGGCCTGGTACACCACCCCTGCTATGATGTAGTAGTCAGCCAGCGGCACCGTGACGGGGCCCCCTTCAGGACAAGCGGGGATAGACAGCCCAGTGTTGGCAGAGAGGTTTCTTTGTGAACTTTTCCAGGTTTACAATGTCAACAAGTTGTGGTTCATTTTATCGCAAATCTCAAACTCATTGAGTCGCCTGATTACCAGTGCATAGACGCACGTGACTATGCCACCATTCTCTTCTGACATAATTCACAGCATGGATTATGACCACTTAATAATCGTATAATCGAACATATATTAGTATTGGCTATCACAGAGATAACAGGGGATGGGCAACAAATTATAAGAAATGTTCAGCAAAGCATACAGCATGCTTGGAGTCACAGGTGCACGTCAGAGGAAGGCCATCAAGACCACCACAGAGGCAGCTGAGAAGGCCTCTAGATGGCTGTGGATCAAGAGGGGCGATCCGTGGGTACATGCTACTTAGACACAAGTTGGGACTTGATCAATCCCGGCTGGGTCGCCTGGTTGAAGGTGTATGATGTATGATGAGACCCGAAACACCCAATGACCCCAGGTTCCATCACTGATGATGTGACTAAGTGCATCAATAGATGTATGTTAAACTACTTGTATTGGCTATCACCGAGATAACAGGGGATGGGCAACAAATTATAAGAAATGTTCAGAGTTCAGATCACATTGTCTGACCAATAGAAGACCCAAGGCTTCTTGGACTTCTGTAGCCAGCCAGCTGCCGGTGTGGGTTGTGTGTGGGTGCCTGTCTCTCCTACCTTGTGTTGTGTGGGTGCCTGTCTCTCCTACCTTGTGTTGTGTGGGTGCCTGTCTCTCCTACCTTGTGTTGTGTGGGTGCCTGTCTCTCCTACCTTGCGTTGTGTGGGTGCCTGTCTCTCCTACCTTGTGTTGTATGGGTGCTTGTCTCTCCTACCTTGTGTTGTATTGGTGCCTGTCTCTCCTACCTTGTATTGTATTGGTGCCCGTCTCTCCTACCTTGTGTTGTATTGGTGCCCGTCTCTCCTACCTTGTGTTGTGTGGGTACCTGCCTGTCTCTGTTCCTACCTTGTGAAGGTGTGGATGCCTATCTCTGAGGCCTACCTTGTGATGGTGTGGGTACCTGTCTCTGTTCCTACCTTGTGAGGGTGCGTGTCTCTGCTGCTTGCGGATGATGTACAGAATGGGCTCCTGGGCATGAAGAAGAATGTACTCCACACCCACCATCTGACTGGAAACACCAATAAACAGCAAACGCGTGTTGAACTTCCACAACAGAGAAAGGGGAACAGGCAATGAGAGACAAATTCATCTTGCTTCATACATTTACTATTATAATTCAATATTTGGTCCTTTATCCAAAACAACTAGCACAGACAGTTCTATTAAGGAGCAGGTAGGGGTTAGACAGTGAATCCAGAATGATACAGCTCATTAAGGAGCAGGTAGGGGTAAGACAGTGAATAAATGATACAGGTCATGAAGGAGCAGGTAAGTGTTTGAGGGGGCATCTATCGTGAGTAATTATCAATTCATAAATCATGGATAAACATGAATCACGTTATACTAACTTCAGATGTTCCAGTGTGAGCCGCTGCATCTTGACCACCTCATTGTTGCAGGTGCGGTCATAAAATGGGTTACTTCTCTCGGAAAAGTAGTCCAGCACGTTGCCCGGGTTGAGGATGGGCACCCATCCACTGTCAACCCACGAGATCCCCAACAGGTTGTCTGGGAAACGGAAGGGGTCGTCAGTCATCAGCCATACATATACTTCATTTGAAACACTACGGCCGTGTTAGGATGCGGTTGTAAAAGATATATTACATATTATTATAAATCCTAATGTGTTGCAGCGATTAATATCTGAACCGGTTCATTGCACAGCAGTCATCTTACAGTATGTTCCTCTGAACCAGCTCATCTGATTGAAACCGATTAACCAGCCTGACTTCATTCAACGCAACTGTTTTAATATTTACTTTATATTTACGGTGAAAGCGACGTATTAGTCTTAACCTGAATCCATTTAATAAAAATAACGAACGCTCAGTCGCTGTATGAATCGTTTCGACATAGATCCGTATAAACATGTAGTTGATCATCCATCATTAGCAGGCTGCGCTGGCCAGATGAGGATGAGGAGGAGACCTTCCTCACACACTACCGACGTTAATCTCCGGTAGTCCTCGAAAACCAAATGCAAGACAACTAAATCCATTCACCACACCATGGAATCGACTTAAATCGTAGCCGTGTTTTGTTCAATAGGACAACAGAGAGCGAGTGTAGCTACCTCTCATATCCCCCGCCGCCATGTTGTAAACAGGAGACGCTCGACTGGCGGCGCGCCGTGATGACGTACCCTAATTATAACTATTGAATTAAAGGTCTGCGGTCGAGCCGAACCACGGCTCTATTTCTATTCAGACTGCTCTACTGAAAAAACTATAACAGATAACTCACTGTATAATTTATATGCTCCACACGATAGTAAATATGTCAGACGTTTAGAATAGCCTGCTCCGTCATTGTGTGTGTGTGTGTGTGTGTGTGTGTGTGTGTGTGTGTGTGTGTGTGTGTGTGTGTGTGTGTGTGTGTGTGTGCGTGCGTGCGTGCGTGCGTGTGTGTGTAAGAGAGAGAAATAAATGCATGTGATTAAAGTCATAATTGTTTATTTTCGAGTTTGTAAAATATTCAAAACCACTCTCATGTCATGACTGGTGCTTCATCCGCTAATGAGCCATTATGGCCGGTTAGAGGCGGACCTGATCGACTCCATAAGGTTTCATCAACGTATCATCATTCCCAAGGTCGTTTGAAACAGGGCCAGTTGGGGTTCCGACGGACGGCATTCCCCTCCGTGGAGTCAGGCTGGGATGACATCATCTTTTTCTCCCCAGAACCACTGCCCACCACACCATCACACCCCGTCACCGGGAGACGGGGTGTGCACGAGGAGCCCGAGACAGAGACAGCGTGAGAGGCTCGCGATCAGATCCCTCTCCAGAAGCACGACTGCGTTCTTGATCCAGCACCTCTAGATAGAAGAGGAGTGACCAGAAGAACGTTAGGCCTACACAGATCTAGAAGAGAGAGTGAGCGAGAGAGTGAGTGAGAGTGAGTGAAAGAGACACACATAGAGAGAGAGAGAGAGAGAGAGAGAGAGAGAGAGAGAGAGAGAGAGAGAGAGAGAGAGAGAGAGAGAGAGAGAGAGAGAGAGAGAGAGAGAGAGAGAGAGAGAGAGAGAGAGAGAGAGAGAGAGAGAGAGAGAGAGAGAGAGAGAGAGAGAGAGAGAGAGACTGGTCCGAGTAAACAGGCTGTGTTGAAGAACCAATCGGAGAGCGTCAGACAACCCTCCACCGGGGAGCGCTCCGCCCGTTTGTTTCGCGCGCGCGGAGGGCGTTCATCTGCGCGTGGTTCTTCCAGCGGACGCACGAGCCGAGGAGCAGGATGCCACCAGCGACCCCGCGTCTCATATCCCCCCGTTGTTATTAGTCTGACGGCGCGGAACAACACAGATCCACTCGGAGCCTTCGCTAATACAGGACCGTCGGAAAGACGATGAGCGTCCGCCCGGCTGCCCAGGACGGCTCCCCCAGAGGGGAGGCTGCAGGCCCGGGGAGGAAGTGTGACAGCGGCGCGGCGGCTGGATCCCCGCGGCACCAGCAGCAGCAGCCACCCAACCTCCGCACCAAGGATGCCCGCTTCCAGCACCAGCAACAACAGAGGCACCACCACGGAGGGCCGCAGCTCCGGCAGCCGTCCTCCGCACACTCCGAGCCGGCCGACACGGTGCGCCGGGCGCTGGACTTCAAGACGCAGGGCACCCAATGCTACAAGGACAAGAAGTACCGGGAGGCCATCGGGAAGTACCACCGCGCTCTGCTGGAGATGAAGGGTCTGTGTCGCGTGCTGGGAGACCCGGACACTGGCTCTGCTGGGACCGGGTCCAGCACCCCCAAGTCCCCGCCTTCGCTCCTCCTGACGAGCCGCGGAAAGTCCAGCCCGCTGACGGAGGAGCAGGAGGGGGCCGTGGAGAACGCGGAGCTCGAGTGTTACAACAGCCTGGCGGGTAGGAACCGTCGGCAGCGTCACCGTCAAATCCATCACCATCGCAACCATCACCATCAACATCAGCACCACCATCAACATCAACATCATCATTACCACCATCACCAACACCACCACCACCAACAGCACCATCACCATCACCACCATCACCCTCACCTCACCACCACCACCACCATCAGAACCAACACCATCACCCTCACCATCACGTGCATGTTTCTTTTGATGTTCACTGTTGAAACCCATTTCGAAAATTCTCCAGAACCATATCAAACAATAATGAGGGTATGAGTCACCATGCTTTGATTTGATCTTGCAGTTTATAAGAATAAGAAAAATATTATAATAATGATAATATAATAACAATAAGTATCCATAGATACACTGTGAATACCTAATAATAGGAATAATAGGAATATTAATAATGGAATAATGTTTGCTCCATCACCTGTATTTCGATTTTACTATTATGTAACGTGTATTTAACCAGCGGCACATAACGCAGCCTACACAACCTTTCCTTCAAGTAAACAACTCCAAACAAATGTAACCGCGCACCTCCACGTTCAAACATCGACCATTAAACCATCCAGCGCACCGCAACCCAAACCGTGCTGCGTGTGGTGACGTGTGCGGACCCCATGCCCTGCTCCTCCCCTCCTCTCTCCTCCACACAGCCTGCCTGCTGCAGATGGAGCTGGTCAACTACGAGCGAGTGAAGGAGTATTGTCTCAAGGTGCTCCGGAAGGAGGGGGAGAACTTCAAGGCCCTGTACCGCTCCGGCGTGGCCTATTACCACCTGGGGGACTTCCAGAAGGCCCTGCACTACCTCAAGGAGTCCCACAAACAGGAGCCGTCCGGTGAGAGCCCGCAACCCCCCTCGCTCCCCGGCTCAAGGCTTAAGGCTCAGTTATGGTTCCGACGCAATGACCAACACAGACGCTGCGTCGGGTTTGAGCGAGCGGACCAATCACAGCCCGACCCTCGTGCGTCGCCTCCACGTAAGGTTACAATTTTTGAGTGGACGCAAGGAGGGTCCGCAAGGACGTAATGGGTCCGTGAACCCCCTTGCGTTACGTCAACGTTGAACCATAACTAAGCCTTCACTCGGTCATAGTTCACCTAAACCCTTTTTTGAATGCACTGAATGTACGCACTTGTTGTATGTTGTATGTCCTGGCACTGAATGTACGCACTTGTTGTATGTTGTATGTCCTGGCACTGAATGTACGCACTTATTGTATTTTGTATGTCCTTGCACTTAAAAATAGTACTCACATTGTGTAGCATCTTATCCTACTTATCTTTGTTGTATACGGGGAATGGGTTAACCTTGCGATTGTTAGTTGCTAGGCACTTGGTTCTATAAACATCCTTACTACGTATACCAACAGCGAAATATTGTTGTTTGTCTTTCTACTGACAAATGTACTTATTGTGAGTCACTCTGGATAAAAGTGTCTGCTAAATGCCCTAAATGTAAATGCAAATCTAAATGTTTAGGAATTTAAAGGAGCTGTATGTAAGTTTGAAGAGCTGATATTTTGAGTGTAATTGCTTAAAATGACGTCATCCTCCGTCAGATGTAAGTGAAGGAAATGAGTTGTGAGAATATCGGTTTCGAGGTGACTATGCCTGGCTCCTTTGTGAGACTATTTATATTTCCATAGTTCCCTGCTCATTCCTGACCAATCAGAAACTCTCTACCCTGATTGGTCCAGGAAAGCCATGTTTCCTGTCAATCACAAGTGGGCGGCTGCAGCGATTGTCACTGTTGGAGACACATGGCGAGGGAGGGAGCAGAGAGGGACGGGACGTTTTTGTCTTGATTTTCGTGCTCTCTCCCGCTCTCTCTTTACATTTATATTTACATTTACATTTACATTAACGGCATTTAGCAGACGCTTTTATCCAAAGCGACGTACATTTGTCTGAAGAAAATGAAACAATATATCGCTGTCGATAAGTAAGGATGTTCATAGAACCAAGAGCCAAACACTAACAATCACTAGGTTAACCCATTCCCCGTATACAACAAAGATAGCAAGGATAAGATGATGTTATCCTAGCTATCTTTGTTGCATCTTTTTCGTCAAAGCTTATCCTCCTTATAGATCTTATTAAGATCTATAAGAAGGACAAGCTTTGACGGTAAACGGCTCACCTAGTGATGGGCATGTCTGGGTCGCATCCCGCCCTGCGTACCAAACGGCTGTGTCCCTCTCTCCGCTCACAGACACCAACGTCATCCGCTACATCCAGCTGACGGAGCTGAAGATCCGACGCACCGCCCAGCGGGACAAGAAGGAGGCGGCATGAACCCCGGTTGGCCTCAGAAACCGCACCACCCTCCCCCCAAACCCCAACCCCATCCACCGACCCACCCCAACCGAGACCCCTCACCAAACCCCCATCACCCCCAACCACCACACCACCCGAGCCCAAACACCAACCAGGTCCAACTACCAACCATCAACCCAGCCCAACCACCAACCCGCTCCACACACCGACTGTGACCACCCAGACCTTACACGCACCGTGCCGTCGGTGTAGCTACAAAGATGCGTCAGCTCTCCCCCCGGTAAAGTTAGGAAGACATCGGACCTTTATTCGGACGACCCCCGTCGCTTTCCAACCTCACCCGGGCGTTTGTCTCTCACCTCGCTCGAGCTACACGCTAACCCTTTCCCTCGAGGGTGTTGTGAATAGCGTTTAACCCCGTAACCCTCTCGCAGTAGTCGTAGGCTTGTGTAAAAAAAAACGCGCTCCGTGCTGCCGTCTCGCCGGTGTGGAGGAGTGCGACACACTGCCAGTCAAAACATCGCACTCTCAGCCCCCACCCAGCCGGAGTCCGTGGGCGACCAGAGCAGCTTCGCGTTCACACCTTCCCTTTACTCAACATGTTTTTTTTATTGGCATGGCGTGCGTGTGGGTGTGTGCGCATTTGTATTTCTGTGTGTGTGTGTGTGTGTGTGTGTGTGTGTATGTGTCTGTGTGTCTGTGTGTGTGTGTGTGTGTGTGTGTGTGTGTGTTTTTGTGTGTCGGAGAGTGTGCGAGTGTGTGTGGTTGTGTTTCAGAAAAAACATCTACTTTTAAGTCAACTGAACAGTATTTTTAAGAAGGACTACGACATATATACTGTCGATAGGCCAAATATCTAAGAACAAAGTTGCGTTTTCCGGTGAAAAAGGGACTCTTCCTTGAGGGTAAAAACCCGACCAGTGTTTGGGTTGGCTGTGTGTTAACCATATCACACATTCTGTGTATATATGGGATGGCCCAATATTTCTTTGGTTAGCTGTGTGTTAAACATATCACACTCTGTGTATAAAGTGTATGAGCTAGCCTGGCCAACTTGCAATGGGTGCCGCTATGATTGGAGATGGACGTCATTCTTGTCCTGTTTTCTTAATGCCAAACCAAGCACTTAAATCACATTGCATAAGATATATGTACAAGCACACTGTCAACAGATCTATGTAATAAAGATATCTACTGATTAAAAATTATTTACTTGTTGTTCATCTTCAAATCTTCATTGGTTGCAATCCTGGTGCACTCTACACCTGCTATACACACTTGGGGACATCTGGTACACACCAATGGTATCAAAACCTGGTACACACACCTGGTTTACACACCTCGTAAACTTACATACACACCTGGTATACTCCGACCCATTAAGACACCTGGTCACTTTACACCTGGTATACACACCACATATACACACCTGGCAAACTTACAACTGGTACACACACCTGGTGCATTCAAACCTAGTATACACCTGGTACACACACCTGTAAACACAGCTGTATACACAACTGGTACATACCTGTTTACACTTTTCGCACATACCTGGTACACACACACACACACACACACACACACACACACACCAATGTCCCGTTACACACATGTCCTGGTACACACACGGCCAATGATGTCAGCCGATCGGTTGTCCCTCTACAAGACTAGCAGGGGCCAGAGCATATCGAGGAGGACCGATGTGAAAAGAAACGCTTTCAAACAGACATCTCTCCTCCCTGGTTGCCATGGCAATGCGACGATAATAGTCTAGGGGCTCTGGGGCTGGAGACAGCCAGTGGTGGTGGTGGCGATGATGAGGATGAAGATTTAGGTGTGACATAACACTGCGCTCGACAGATCTCCCGCCGAGGTGGACGACATGGTGAGGGGCGCACTGCCGATGTAGAGTGGACTGATGCCGCATCCAATGCACAGCTGACATTTAGTCCTTAGCGAAGGAAAACCATACTAATGAAGAACCAGGAAGAGACTGGATTGTGTGGACTACGTTTTTACTGGAGTAAAGTGTGTGTGTTGCAGTGCAAATACAAGTTAAATCAGTCGTACATGATATCAGAGTCCCGGGTTGAAACATTGTCCATCGGTCTCCAGTAGGGGTCCGGGTTTCATCAGCTTATTAGCAGTCGTGTTTCCACCAAGAGGAGGGACCATACACTATCAGGTAGAGACGCTGTGTTGTTAGATATCCAGGATTCTAGCATTCCCCCAGACTACGCAGAGAAAAAGCATTCACATTTACATGATACATTATCATCCAATCGCATTAACAATGAACCAGTCCCCCCACAAATCCGTTCCCCAGTGGGTAGCATGTTCCAGGCAAAGAGGTCACGTGTGGATCAGATGGACAGGAGTAAGAGTGTTAACCAGACCTCGTGTTAACCAGACGCAGTATTAACCATACCTCGTGTTAACCAGACGCAGTATTAACCAGACGCAGTATTAACCAGATGCTGGCTGGTTCATAGTCTCCCCATGGTCTTGTTTGCAGATGATTCCGACTCTATTTGACCTGTTGTATTTCTCAAACATCGTGTCATACCGGACCGGTCAGCTGACAGGATGTCACAGAGGAGGGACAACGTGGATGTGAGTGTTGGGGCAAATAAATGTGAACCTTAAAAGGTGTGCCAGCTGGCTTTATCCCGGTACACTTTTTATTTCACGTTCCTTTATTGTTGTTTCTATCAAACTTAAACGATTTAGTCTGTGGATAAAAAGATCGAGATTAATTGATTGATCCAAGAGGGAATTATTTAGAAAAGGTGAGAAAATAATAATTTGAACAAAAAGTGACAGTGTAATAGTGGTCGAGTTTTGACGTTAGGGTTATTGCAAACAATTAATTGGGTTGTGAAGCCCCACCCCCGTATAAAATATACATAACACATGTAATGAATTACAAAAGGATACATGAATAAATAAATAACCTTAAATAAATAAAAAACACACATACAGTACATCATTTCATTAAGAAATCAATCAATATATAAATAAACAAATGTCAATATTACAAAATTAAATACTCAGAAAGAGATACCGGTGTGCACTCGCCGCAAAGACCTGGTTCACGAAGACCCACTGAGGCCCATGCAGTCAGTACGTCCATAGCATAGCCTCACTTCACGGCGGTAACACCTAGTGGGCCGCGTGGTTTAACAGTACATGAGGCCGAAGAATCCCGTCCTCTAGCCTAGCGCTCGTCAGAGCGTCGCACAACATAGCTCGTATGACGATCGACGCAAAGAAAAGGTGCTTGTGTTGTGAAACAATATCCCTCACGTGGGGGTATTGATCGGAGGTGATCGTGGTGACAGCTCATCAATACAAAAAAGACTTGTACAGGACACACTAGTGAACACGTTGGCTGCCAACCAATGGAATGACAGTTTTAGAGACCATTCAAGTAAATAAAGTGAATTTGTTTTGCAATTGAAAATAACCACAAAAACGGTTAAAATGTAAGCTTTACAATCATAATGCTTTTTCAAAAGTGCACTTATAAAATGCACAATCTAAAACAGGAACTTAAACGAGGAGAGAGATATGTAAAGCTTTGTGGTTATCAGTGTTTTAAATGCCATTATCACTAATTTCCCATTCATTAAACATTCACTAATTCCAGGAAAATAACTTTTTATACAACTTGGCCAAATGGTGTCTGTAAGTGGGACAACGCAGACAACTGTCATTGTTTAGTTCTTGTAATGCAGTCAGAATCAAGTGTGGCTGATTCACTCACACAAGCACCAGACGGGGGAGGTTACCCAGGTCACACTTTTGCTGGAACCCTCAATTCCAGATTCACATTTAAATAAAGGGGCACTGTGTTATATTTTGAATATCCTACCAAAGTACCCCGAAGAGTCCAGGATACATGTCTAGGGGATGGTCGACTGGTCTTTCACATGCTGAGGTAAAATGTTAAAGCTAAATGTGATGACTTTGGGAATGCCATCGAATTCCCTATCACTGACCAACCCAACCTGGAGTACCTCAGCAATCAGGAGAGTATCGGCATTCATTGGTGCTCATTCTGACGGACCGCTGTGGTCCCTTAAGCACCCCCCACCGGGCGCACGCCGACCGACAAAACAAACAGGACCCATAGTGGGAGAACCCTCAGGTCCTGACCATCCTACAAGTGGACTGGGGAGGGTCCGAACCTGGAAGGGGGCGGGGGGGGGGGGGGGCGGGGGGGGGGGTGGCTGTGCACAGAGCCCGGGTCCGGTTATGACCAGAACCCGTGCTTGTGGTGGTACGGGGAGGCCTTGGGGAAGCTGAGTTCAGGCCGGCACAGGGGAACCGTCCCGTCTCGGCACTGAACCTCGTCCAGCTGGTCTAGGAGGTTCCTGTTGATGATGTTTACCCGGCGCGGGGAGAAGGTCGTCGGCGTGGGCGCCGCTTCCATGGGCGTGGCCGGCACCGGCGCCGCCGCCGCCGCCGTGTCCCGGCCAAACTCAACAGTGGGCGGGGTCTCGGTGCTGGAGGAGTGGGCCGGGGACTCGCCGGCCGCCAGGCTCTGTCCGTTGGCCCTGGGCCTCTGCTCGGGCCAGAAGGCGTCACCGCGGGCCCGGGGGGAGGGCCGCGGCCGCGCCACAAAGTCCAGCGTCTTGGGGCGCTCCGGGGCGCAGCGTCTGCGGGGGGTCGGAGGGAACAGGAGGTTGGGGTTGGGGAGCCGGGGCACCTCAGGGCTGGGGTCCTTCAGGGGCCGGAACACGCCTGGTCGCCATTGGAGACAGAGAACAGAGCAGAGGTTAAAGGAGGACTGTATGCAAGACGGCGAACATGAGTTTGGCGCCATCTACAGGTTATCAATACTAAGTGCGGTACGCAGATAAAACTAAGTTTGGTTACTCATGGGCTGATCAGAACTCCTGCTATCAGAATATAATATAATATCTAGATAATATAATATATAATATCAGGGCCAAAAGCTGTGTGCCCCTGATGATATTAAGAACTAAACAACAGCGTTAGGTTATCCAACGTCTCTGGTACTTCCACAACAAGTAAAGACTCGTAGTGGCGGTTATCCCGGCCATGGTTGAGAATTAATCGGCGGAAAGAAACTTTGCTGTTCACAAGAGAGCCCACCCCTTCTCCATTACCCTTCAACACACTCGTGCGAGTATTTCAAACCTCACGCAATCAAACTTGCGCGAAGACGTCGCGCGGATATCGGCCCCCGCTTTCGGCGTGACCTTACCCGGGGCGTCCCAGGGGCCCCTCTCGGGCAGAGGCTGGAGGTTCTTCTTGATGGCGCCGTCGGACGGCGTGCGTCTCAGGCAGCGGACGGCGCTGGGGGCGGAGGGCAGGTGCGTGGGCGTCAGCGACTGCCGGGGGTTGCGCTTGAAGCTCTCCAGGTGGGTGTTGACCAGCGGGTTGAGGCGGGGCTGGAAGGCCGGCGGAGGGGGCGGGGCCTGGGCGCGGGCGCAGGCGGAGGCTTTGGCGGGGCGGCAGGCCAGCAGCTCCTCGCTGTCGGCGTGCAGCAGGGAGCGGGTGGAGTTGCAGTCGGAGACGGAGGACAGCGAGAGGAGGGTGAGGGAGGAGGGGAGGCCGGGCTGGGGGGGGGGAGGCACCGCCGCCACCTGGAGAACCACAGCAGGGATTAAGAGTCATAGGAGCAGGAACGCTACGTCTGAGCTCTCCCAGTCCAGGTCCAGGAGAGACACTAGAACCAACAGGCCCTAGGACCAACCGAGAGTAGGACCAACCAACACTAGAACCAACCAACAGGCCCTAGGACCAACCGAGAGTAGGACCAACTAACACTAGAGCCAACCGAGAGTAGGACCAACAGACACTAGAACGAACAGAGAGTAGGACCAACCAACACTAGAACCAACCAACAGACACTAGAGCCAACCGAGAGTAGGACCAACAGACACTAGAACCAACCGAGAGTAGGACCAACAGTCACTAGAACCAACAGAGAGTAGGACCAACCAACACTAGAACCAACAGACACTAGAACCAACAGACACTAGAACCAACCGAGAGTAGGACCAACAGACACTAGAACCAACAGACACTAGAACCAACCAACAGACACTAGAACCAACCGAGAGTAGGACCAACAGACACTAGAACCAACAGACACTAGAACCAACAGACACTAGAACCAACAGACACTAGAACCAACAGACACTAGAACCAACAGACACTAGAACCAACAGACACTAGAACCAACCGAGAGTAGGACCAACAGTCACTAGAACCAACCCAGAGTAGGACCAACCGACACTAGAACCAACAGACACTAGAACCAACAGGTCCAAGAGAGACACTAGATCCAACATGACGATCCAGGTATGATGATGTCAGTTGTTGAAGATAATATATAACGTACTACATACATAATGTATACAATACATGTATATTATGATGGATGTTACACGGCCCCTGTTGGTGTCGTTAATGTCACCACCACCCCCGCTACGCCGGTACCACGGACCCCCCCCCCCCCCCTCCGCTCACCACCGCCGCGGGGGTCTTCAGAGGGCTCTCCCGCCGGCTGGAGCTCTGCCGGTGCCCCCCGGCCCGGTGGAAGAAGCCGTCCCAGCGGGCGGGCTTGGCGGTCTCCTCGGGCGGGGCCAGGGCCAGCAGGTTGAAGCCCAGCCCCACGGCGGCCAGCAGCGCCCCGCAGCCCAGCAGGACCAGCTCCGGCCGCCGGCCCCGCCCCGGGCTCCTCTTCACGGGGGTGGTCTCCGTGGCCGGGGCCCCGGGGCCGCTGTCCCGGGGCCCCGCGTCCCCCTCGGCCCCGTGGCCCTGGAAGGGGAGGCAGAGGTAGGACTGGCCCGGGGAGGGGTCCCGGGACTGGCCCGGGGACTGGCTGGGCTCGCTGCTGAAGCAGCAGTCTTCGTTCTCTGGATGAAGAAGGATAATATATTTTTAGATATACAAGGATATATAAGGATAACTTTTTTTTAGATATATTTATTATATAACGTGAGAAACGCTCTCCTGTCAACTGATGATCTGTGCGGTTTGAAACAGCGGAGGACGTGTGTGTGTGTGTGTGTGTGTGTGTGTGTGTGTGTGTGTGTGTGTGTGTGTGTGTGTGTGTGTGTGTGTGTGTGTGTGTGTGTGTGTGTGTGTGTGTGTGTGTGTCCTCCTAACCCAGCTTTACCAGGCGGGTGTGTGTGTGCATTTGTGCGAGCGTGTGTGTGTCTGCGTGGGTGTGCTTCTCAACCAGCTCCACCAGGCTGGGCTATTTGTGTGTGTGAGCGTTTGTGTGTACATGTGTGCGTGTGTGTACGTGTACGTGTATGTGTGGGTCTGCGGGTGTATACGTGTGTGTGTGTGTGTGTGTGTGCGTGTCCTCCTCACCCAGTTCTACCAGGCTGGTGTGTGTGTGTGTGTGTGTGTGTACATGTACGTGTTTGCTTGTACGTTTTTGTGTGCGTCTGCGTATGTGTGTGTGCTCCCCACCCAGCTCCACCAGGCTGGGGACCCCGGGGACAGCAGGGCTGTGTCGGGGGGACCTCCGCAGGTTGGGGGCGCTGCAGGAGCGCTGCCTGCTGCACTCGTGGGCCGGCCGCACGCTGGGGAACGCAGAAGAAGAACGGGTCCCGCTAGCTGAATCAAGGAGCTGCATTGAGGCTCATTTAGCCACACACCTCAAACCGACACTATCGCTAAATCATCAACCAATCCCGATGATCATCGACACGAAATGAATATATAAAATATATTAAAAATATATATTAAAAATTAAAAATATATATTTAATATATAAAAAAATGCTGGTATGGGTAGCAGGGATGTGATTGCAAACTCTGAACCCTAACCTCTAACACCTAACCCCAAACTCTGAACCCTAACCCCTAACCCTAACCCCAAACTCTGAACCCTAACCCCTAAGACCTAACCCCAAACTCTGAACCCTAACCCCAAACTCTGAACCCTAACCCCTAACCCCAAACTCTGAACCCTAACCCCAAACTGAACCCTAACCCCAAACTCTGAACCCTAACCCCAAACTCTGAACCCTAACCCCAAGCTGAACCCTAACCCCAAACTCTGAACCTTAACCTCTAACACCTAACCCCAAACTCTGAACCCTAACCCCTAAGACTTAACCCCAAACTATGAACCTTAACCCCAAACTCTGAACCCTAACCCCTAACCCCAAGCAACCCTAACCCCAAACTGAACCCTAACCCCAAACTCTGAACCCTTACCGCTAACTATGAACCCCGAGCTCTGAATCCTAACACCTAACCCCAAACTGAACCCTAACCCCAAACTCTGAACCTTAACTTAACCTCTAACCCCATCCCCCTTCTCGGGGCCCTGATGAGTCTCACCTGGCATCAGCGCTGTGTTCCCGGTACGGTCCGGAGCCTCGCGTCCGGCCCGTGGTCCTGGAGCTCTTCCTCTCTCCCTCCTCTTCCTCCAGCATGAAGGCCGTGCCGCGTCCCCAGGCCACGCAGCCCTCCCCTGGGGTGACTGTCCACAGAAACACCCCAAGAACCACCCAGGAAACACCCGTTATTCAGCGAGGTCAAGCTAACCAGAATCATACTGTCGGATAAGAATAGCATCGCTAACATTATAACATCGTTTACTAGGAATAACATTGACATTATCACATTGTTCTCTAGGAATAACATTGCAAACATGACAACCTTGTCAGCATTCTAACATTGTTTTGCTGTAATGAACGTTGTTAACGTTATTATAACATTATATTTGGACCACGTTGAGCTGAATCATCGGAGGTTTCCCAACAAAAAGACAAAACTCATTCCATCCCTCTTTGACTAAGCTACAAACTAGTTGAGAGAATATATAATTCTGTGGGAGTTTCATGCTGCTAGTTCGGTTTTAATTCAATCGTTTTAACACTTGGGAGCCACACTGCATTCACTACTCTAACTCCTCAACACATATCTCTCCTTCGGTTCATTCAAGTGCTTTGAAGCGAGCGTAAAACAGAAATAGATTTCTCTCAATTGTCGTCTTATTTCACAGTCTCATGGTCACAGAGCATATTGCTCCGACCGTGAATGTGAGTGATAACATCGTGAGGAGGCCCACAAGTCATCCGTTCTCTGTGTAATAGGATCAATACACATTCCTCCCCGATCGATCGGTTTGGTTAATAACGTCCTCAACAGCGCAGATCTCCTTATAACTTGGTCCACAAACATGGGATTTATTCAAGACTATTTTCTGAAAGGGACATTAATACAAATGACCAACGTATACAAATGGTCTGCTGTAACAGACACACAGAAAGACTCTATATATAGAAAAATACTCAGAATCAATTTCATTTGATGCCTTTGGCTCATCACTCAAGGACCTAGAATATGGTAGCATTGGAAATTGTTCCTGTGTCTAATTCATTCACTACTAAATCCAAAAACTATCCTTAAAATATGAAAAGATTGTGTTTTTTAGTTTTGTACGAAACTAAACGTATTTCTTTGTTTTATGCTGCTCTCTTGGCCAGGTCTCTCTTGGAAAAGAGATTTAAAATCTCAACGAGACAAAAAATAAATACTTTCAGGCCATCACCATATATATTGACCTATTTTACAGAGCTACACATCCACAAATGCAGCACCTTTCTTTCATTCAGTAATGCAGCAATGAAAAAGGGGAACGATCAGTTGTCTGCGGCAGGCGGAGTCCTGTGTTGACCACGCCCAGAGGGAGGGAACACTCGCCGGACGCCTGTCCAATCATTTCATTCGGCCTGTCAGGCCTCCTGCAATGTCACCGTGTTCAAGGGGCCCGACTAATAAAGTTGACCCGACATCCGACCGAAGCGAGGGGAGTGGGCGGGGCTTACGCTGAATGGCGCGGAGGCGTGTCAGGAGAGGAGGGCTGCCCGGCGGGCTGGACCCGCTGCCCAGGACGCTGCGGCGCCGGTCGTGGCACGGAGACGCCTGCACCGTGATCTTATGCTGGAAGTCTGGGGGCGGGACGGACACACACCGACAGACAGACGGACAGCGGGCATGAGGACAGAGGGTTAAAGCACCATGAAGTACGATCAAATAAAACCATCTTTATTTCGAAACACTTGGAAAAAATGGCCCTTATTGTGACACTTATACATGACCCAAGCATAGTTTTATCGTCACTTTCATTTTAAAGGCGACATATTATGCCACCAGGTGTGCCCACACATCCAGGTGGACACGCCCACTTGTGCTGTCGGAAGAGAAAGACTTTCAAAACGGCTTCTAACGGCTAATCACACTCACACATGGTGGTATAATACGTCGCCTTTAAGGCATTTTCTTATCAGAAGCTTAGTTACCACTTCAAAAACATGCCATACGTGTGTGCGTTAACAGTAAGCGTAAGTGTGTACATTAAGTGCCAGGATGTACGACGTACAGTACGTTTATAAGAGAGGTGTGGGTGGCTAAGGGTGGAGGCTACGTAGACCGTGGGTGTAAACCAACACCTGAACAGACGCACCGCGACCTGACCCGGAGGGGGGGTGGGGGGTACCTGAGGGGGGCGAGGTACCTGAGGGGAGGCTGATGCGGTTGCCGTCCTTCAGCTTGAGGCGGCTGCGGCGGAACTTGCCCTGGCGGCTCTCCACGCGAGGCTTCTCCTGGTACAGCTGGTGGATGATGATGTTCAGCTCCCGCTCCAGGATGTGGATCTCCCTCTCCGCCAGCTCCTGCTCGCGCCTCTTCAGCTCCTCCTCCTGGCACTTCTGCTGCAACGCCGCGCGGCTCAGCTCCTCCTCCCACGACCGCAGCTCCTGGGGAGGGGAGAGGCGGGGAGGAGTGATAGCGTTAGCTTTAGCATTAGCTTTAGCTTTAGCGAATCGGCAGAAGACGAGGGTGTAAGGTAGAATTACCTTTGAAATTAGCTTAAGGTTCAGCATTAGCGCATTGCTACAAGTCCTGGGTGTATGTACAAGGTAGGGGATGTAGGTTAGCATCAACAAAGAGGGTCATATTTAGGTTGTAGGATAGCATTAGCCCACGAGGACATGATAGAGGCGTACGTTGGCATTAGCCTTTGCAAAAAAAGGACATGGAAGCGGCATATGCTAGCATTAGCAAAAAGAGGTATAATAGCATTAGCTATCATTAGGAACGAGGTGGGTGCATGTAGGGTGTGTGTATGGACCGCCAAACTACAAAAGGTCCCTGTTTCTCATTTCATCTTAGCATATGGTAGCGTTAGTATCGGCAACATAGTACCGGACATAATAGCATTAGCGAAATTTTCAAGCCTTTCATGATACTAAACATCGGCTGAGCGACTAAAACCAAATCTGAACGGGGTGTGCTACAGTGTTAGCGACACAAAAACTTGCGTCGCACTGTTAGAATCTGGTGATGTGAAATGACAGGTCGGCCCGCCTTCGCCCATCGTTGGATACCGTACATAAACAAACAAGCCCTCTGAGCGGCATTGGGCTGCCTGGAGGCTCTCCCTTTCAGATCGCACAGTACCATCTAATTGATTCCCTCGGTTTACAGCGGCATTGTCACGGCGGCAAGACGGTAATTAAACCGACACAGGAGAAGAATTAAAAGCGCGATTAAAAAGCCACACTGAAGAGATAATCCATGGCTCTCAGGGAACCCGGGGAGGAACAAAGACACGGATACCCGGGGTTCGTTAGCGTAGCGTAGCGCACGTGCACATTTGCATTCTGTCCTTTAGCAGAGGCCTTAATACCAACTAAGTGACTTACAAGAGAGGCCGGGCCATCAAAGAACACAATCAAATCCCAATCATTCTCGTGAAATGTGTAGGAACATAGGGATACTAGCTTGAGTGCCAAATTCCAATCTTAATTTTGAAACCCAAAACTCTTTATTCCTCATTGTAATTGTGGTTGTAAGGGGAGTAGGTGGTGTTAGATATGCAGTGTGTGTTGGAGGAGGTGGTGGTTGGAAGGTGGGGGTGGAGGAGGTGGTGTTGGAGGAGGGCGGTGCTCGACCGGTCGGGAGGTGGTGGTGAATCAATGGACACCAAAAATAAACTGCACTACCTGTGTTCCCCAATTGGTGGTGCTGTTCCTTAGGGTTTAACTGCATCACTGGGTTCCCCTTTAAGGGGCCCACACACCGCCAAGGGATCGACCGATATATCGGTCGGCCGATATTCGCGTTTTTTACGTGTATCGGTCGATACGCGGCCGATTTTCGCCGATATTTTTTTCGCCAATTTTTTTTTTTTTTTTTACTTGTTCTACCTCACCTGTTTTTACTACTTGTTAAATATAGTTTTTTATATTGAAGGTCAATAAATGTTCCTTTTTTTTAATTGAGACTTGTAACATTTGTTATCAGTGTAATTTTTATGATTGAGGGAGCAAAAAAAAAATATATATATATTATCGGCTCTAAATATCGGTATCGGCGTATCGGCGTATCGGCTAAGGCTGATGAAAAAATATCGGTATCGTATCGGCCCTAAAAAATCTGTATCGGTCGATCCCTAAGACTCAAGCCAACGGCCAACTGCCTTTATCCGACCACTCCGTTGCCTCTCGTCTAACCCATTCTGCAGAAAAGTTGCATTGTAACACACCGCAAAGACTACTGCCGACTACACAATACTGTGTACGTTCTGTGCTTGCGCGAGATGCAATAAGGCTCCTTCCCATCAGGTGGCGCTAGTCTGATGGCGCTAGTCCGCCCCTCCCACACACGGCGCTGATTCGCCGATTGGTTGTGTGCTAGCAGCACACAGAGTATCCAATCCAAAAGCTTCCAACACAGCTGAACACACCGAACAGATTTGTTCCTCGGGCTAAATGCCGAATCATACCTCCGGATCAGGACGAAATTCGTCTGTCCGTACCAAACGTTGTCTCCGGGACTACCCTTCATACCTCCGTCCGGTTTCAGCGTTGTTATGGATGCTACACAATACATCCTCTAGAGGGCAGTGAAACAAATTACCGGGATCGACAATCGCAAACATGGCATCTGTAGAGGAGATGATTTTTGCTTTGTGTCATCCAAAATTACACAAAATTTCATAAAAAAGGCGCAAAATGTGTAGGCCTACACGGCGGTGGCATGTGACACCCCTCACCAACCCGCAGATTCTCACCTCAAAAACATTTTGAAAAACACAATCTTTTCAAAATGTTTTAAATGAACAGTTACAACTCATTGTCAAAGCAGGTGAACAATAAAATAAAAAGGTCAGGTATTTAGTATGATATAAGTATAAAACGTTAAATACAATATATAAATGCATATCAGAGATTATACTATTACTCTCTCTATTTTCGCGAATGGTTGGACTTCTGACTCTATACTGCCGCCTCGATTTCCGTTGGTATTGCTCCGTGTCTCCCGGAGCACTCCGGATTCGTAAGCTCAGAGGCGACGGACCCACTGACGGACAAAACGACCTCCGCGACCGGACGAAAGGGTTCCTATCCGTATTTACCGTAAGGTGTCAATGGGCCTTAACTCGTCAGAGTATCCCCAAACATTTCAGATGGCCAACCGTTGGGCCAGTGTGTTCCACGCTTTGAACGGACCGCCCGCACCACATCGAGCCAACGCATCCCTACCTTCTCCTTGGTCCTGAGCTGGTCGAACATCTCCTGGATCTCCACCTTCCAGTCGTCCTGCAGCGAGTGGAACGAGGCCGCCAGCATCTCGAAGAACCCCGACTCCTCGATGGCGGTGAGCTGGTCCAGGATGCAGCAGAAGGTGGGACGGGAGTGGGGGTCCGCACTCCAACACTCTGCGGCGAGAAGGAGAACAAAAACAAACTATAAAAAAAACAAAATGATGGCCGTTCGACTCGGGCCGCAGACGAGGACATGCTAATCATTTACATTTACATTCAGCGAGGTTAGCAGACGCTTTAATCCAAAACGATTTACAATCAAGTACATTTGTCAGGATAAAGAGAAACCACAATATATCGCTGTCGGTACATTGAGGAAGTTCATAGAACCAAGGGGAAAGCACTAACATTCACTAGTTTAACCACTTCCCCGTTTATAAGAAAGCTAGCTAGGTAAAGATGCTACACGATGCTAGGTACTATCTTTAGGTGCCAGGACGGTTTGGTTTTGTTTCTTTATGTTTTTTCCTGTACAAAACTTCTGCTTTATAATCGTATTGTGAAGAAATCCTGGCCTGCAACATCAGCTCTGTTTCCATGGAGAAACCAGACTTATTTCAAAGATTGTATGTGTGTGGGAGCCCCAGAGACCCAAAACAACACCCCAAATCCCAGGAAAAGTGTTGTTTTCATAATATGTCCCCTTTAAAGTCGGACCGTTGACATCATGGTTATGATTTAGAGAAATCACGGACCACTGCGTGGCACAGTTTGGCCACGCATCGCGGTGTCCCCACCGGACAGCATACAATCAGGAACTAATCATCTGCACCTGTGCTTAGGTTGTGATGCCTGTTTATTCTCTCTGCTCCCCCCACCCCCTGCCATATCTTCACAAATGTTTGTAGTGTTGTATTTTGCCAGAACGAGGTTCTTAGCTGTGACTATTACAGATTTCTCACCTTCGTCTGATCACGGGGGAGTATTTTTGTACTGCGCCTGTACTTACTTCGGAAAATAAGTTATTTTGTTTTACAAACGCATCGCTGCCTGCTGCCTCCTCTTTCACACCGCATGTGGAGTCACACCTTCAGACCGTAACGCCGTCGGCGTCAATGGTCCAACTCTTCCAGGATTATTTCACGGACACTGGTGTTGCTGTCGCAGAACTCCATTTCCCACAACCCCCTAGTGTTCCTCTTACCCTCCATGAGGCGTGCGAAGGGCTCGGGGCAGGTGGAGGGGACGGGCAGCGCCAGTTTGTTCATGGCCACGCCGTACGCCACGGCCAGGGTGTCGATGCCCCGGAACGGGACCTCGCCCGTCAGCAGCTCCCACAACAACACGCCGTAACTACGCGGACGGAGAGAGAGACTGTTACCCGGGGTTACAGGCCGCTACCCGGGGTTACGGACAGTTACCAGGGGTTACAGAACGTCACCAGGGGTTAACGGAAAAACACTGAGATACAGACTGTTACCCGGGGCCAACGGAAAGTACCAAAAGACAGGCCGTTAAGTGGTGCAGGAAGTTACAAAATGTTACTATTGTCATTAATATGTTTCAAAAGTAAACTTTTTAACAAATAACGAGAGTTTTATGATTAACATTTATGAAAGCCAAGCTGATTGGCTCGGTCATCAAACTTGAAATGACAGACTGAATTAGTGAAGCTGTGAAAGTCAACGGCAAGCGTGATGGAAGAAAAGTAGAGTAAATTAAGTTTAATAAGAGAAGGTCATGATGAAGATTTGAATGAGGAAATACTGCAGAGAGGATTGACAGACAGAGAGAAAAAGAGAGGACAGACAGAGAGATGATAGACAGACAGATAGAGAGAGGACAGACAGATAGAGAGAGGCCAGAGAGGAGACAGCGAGAGAGAGAGAGACCTCTTCTGAACTCAGTGTGGTCAGTTCACCTGAACAAACAGCAACCGGGCCAAACCGACATAACAACCGGCTACGGTTAAATATATCTGCACTCCAGTCAGACACACAAATACACGGTGGAGGGTTGATTCAAGCGTCCATGTACACCTCATCCTCTCACGTCAGGCCTCTCCATTGAAACCCTGATGCTAGTTTCCTACCGGAGCTCACGAAAACTCAACAAAACTGTGAAATCCACGCAGGGCCAGTCTGAACGCTGAATCTAATGCGGGCCCATCGAGGCAGAGCACGTCATGGCCGAGGTCATTCTCTAGTCCGTAACCAACCATGAAATCCCTTTTAAGACTCTGTTGAGTCCCTCCCTGTTTTACTGGAGAATCAAACGGTTGCCAGCTGTTTTGCCGAGGAATACTTGTAACCGTGTGAGGGTGACATGACGCCATCTCCCCTCAACAAGACTAATCTGTCACCTCCCCTCAACTCTCCTCACCTCACCCTATCCCTCCCTCCCTCCCCCCCTCCCCCACCATCCCTACTCAGAGTGCAGGGTTTCCTCATCCTCCCTACTTCCTTCACTTTGGGCGATATCGTTGTCTTTGCCATTGCGGACGTGCTTTATAGCATCACTTTCTGGGCAAGCAAGGCATCTTGTATTTGAACAGTCGCGATGCTTCCCCTTAATCTTGTTGTTCTCAGAAGAGGTGTGATTATTTGTTGAATTCATGTGCGAAACACAGCTCTGCACTCGAGTACATTTGTGACTAAATACAAAAGCAAAATACTATCCAATATTATAAATCACCATCAGCCACCCCCGATTTAATGAATGAGATTTCATCTAATGGTACAGTAGGTGGGTGGGTGTGTTTCGTCCATGATTCCATAACAAAAACAAGTAATTCTGTGTGACTTTGATCCGACTTTCTGCTGAACATTTGTGCTTTGCAGAGATCTGTGGCTCCCTGGCTGAACTGCTGAGTGTGTGTGTTTGTACTTCATACTCTTCAATGCAGAGCCTCAGACTTGCAGAGGTGCGCTACAGGGGGCCAAACACAGACAGAACCCAGCGGGGGTCCTTGGTTGGATCACGCACGGTGGTTATTAATGGAACTCTTCGAGGTCACTTCTTGGCTGAACGAGCTCTTTACATTTACAATCAGGGCATTTAGCAGACCCTCTTATCCAAAACGACTTATAAAGAGTACATTTGCCAGAAGAAAGTGAAACAATATCTCGCCGTCAGTACAGTAAGGATGTTCATAGAACCAAGTGCCAAGCACTAACTATTGTTAGGTTAACCAGTTCCCCATCTAAAACAAAGACAGCTAGGATAAGGCGCTACTCAATGCTAAATCCTAAGGGCCAAGTCCAGCCCGACAACAACAACCACAACAACCAACACAACCACCACAACAACCACAACAACCACAACAACCACCACAACAAACACAACAACCACCACAACAACCACCACAACCACCACAACAACCACAACAACCACCACAACCACCACCACAACAACCACCACAACAACCACAACAACAACAAAATGGCGGCCTTGGGGTGGGGTCGTTTTTTGTTTTGCTTGCTAGCGCCCGCCGCGCCCACCTCCAGACGTCGCTGCCCTTGGAGAAGGTGGAGGAGCGGATGACCTCCGGCGCCATCCAGGCGTAGGTACCCGCGGCGCTCATCTTGGTGGTGCGGTGCCACTCGCGCGCCAGCCCGAAGTCCGTGATCTTCAGCGTCTTGTTGCCCAGGTTCTCCATCTCCACGCGTTCCAGGATCAGGACTGGTGGGTGGAGGGGCGGGGCGGGGGGGGGCGGGGGGGGGGGGGGGGGGAAGGGGGGAGTGGTTGGAGTTGGTGGTTGGAGGGGGTGGTGGAGGAAGTGGTGGTGGAGGTGGTGGTGGAGGTTGGGATGCAGGGGGTGGAGGAGGTGGTGGAGTTGGTGGTGGTGGTGGTCAGCCGGTTAGGAGGTGGTGGTGAAGATGCAGGGGGTGGTGGAGTAGGTGGTGGTGGTGGAGGAGGGGGTGGAGGTGGTGGTGGAGGAGGGGGGTGGAGGCGGTAGTGGAGGCGCCGGGGTGGTGGTGGTGGTGGTGGAGGAGGGGGGGGTGGAGGTGGTGGTGGTGAATGTGAACGATAGCAGGAGCATTACAAATAGAAATGTAAACCAGGAGCATTCGGATCAGACCACGAACCAAACAAAGACAACCACAAGAAATACGGAGATGTGGGGCAGAGGGGGATGACAGGGGAAAGAGAGAGAGAGAGAGAGAGAGAGAGAGAGAGAGAGAGAGAGAGAGAGAGAGAGAGAGAGAGAGAGAGAGAGAGAGAGAGAGAGAGAGAGAGAGAGAGAGACAGAGACAGAGACAGAGACAGAGACAGAGAGAGAGAGAGAGAGAGAGAGAGAAATTATGAACAAGCCAATTCGGGTAAAACAGTGATTTATAACTTGATCTACAAGTCTCCCCTTACTACATACTTACTCATTTAGCAGTCGCTTTCAAGCGAGATACATGTCATTAAAGAGCAAGTAGGGGTTAGGTTTCTCCCTCACCGCGCTACGCTTTCATCAGGATTTGACCCCAGAACCTTCCCGCTGGGAACCAGCCTGTCCTAAGGCCCAACCGTTAGTGTTTCTCTGCAGGCTAACCTGTTAGCATGCTAACCTGCTAGCATGCTAGCCCTGCCAGCATCCTGACGCACCACAGACAAGTGTTTCCCCCCCCCGCGCTACCACCGCCTCCCCCGTTTGGCAGCCCTACGCCAAGCCATCTGCTGGAGCCCTGCCCCGCAGAGAGAGGGGGAGGGAGAGATGGCGGGAGGAGGGGAGAGAGGGTGAGTCAGAGGGAGCGGGGGAGGGAGGGAGAGGGAGGGGAAGAAGGGGGAGGGAGAGGCCCGAGGGAGAGGGAGAGGAAGGGGGAGAAGGGAGAGGGAGAGGGATAGTCAGATGGAGAGGGAAGGAGAGGAAGAGGGAGGAAGAGGGAGAGAGAGGGGGGGAGGGGGAGGGAGGGGGAGAGGGAGAGAGAGGGACAGGGAGAGGGAAAGGGAGGCAGAGAGGGAAAGGGAGAGTGAGATGGAGAGGGAGGGAGAAGGAGTGGGAGGGGGAGGGAGGGAGAGGCAGAGGGAGGGGGAGGGAGGGAGAAGGAGAGGGAGGGGGAGGGAGGGAGAGGGAGAGGGAGGGAGAAGGAGTGGGAGGGGGAGGGAGGGAGGAGGAGTGGGAGGGGGAGGAAGGGAGCGGCAGAGGGTGTGTCCGGGAGTGGTGGTTAACATCAAAGCCCCCGGCAGCGTCTGTGAACGCAGCTCTGACGTCCGTTTTCTCTATAATCCCCCAAAATGTGGTTCAAGCTGATCCTACAAATACTTCCTGGGTCACCGCCAGAGGGCTGCGGGGGAGGGTGGGGGAGGAGTAGGGGGGGGGGGGGGGGAGTCTGTCCTCCCATGGGGCCACTCAAAGCACCAAATGGGTGTTCCTGTGATGTAAAACAGGCGAACATATGAACAGGCTACACGTTCTGCCATATGCGGTGCTGGGGATGATTGGACCAGGCAGTGTTAAGAACACCAGCCAAGCGGCAAACCATCGCTAATTGATTAATTGCCGGGCTTTGCTGGTTGGTTAATTGGACCACGAATGGAACGAGAAGGAACAAAGGGCATTAGCGGTGGGGTGTCAGAACCAATCGGTGGATGAATCAATCAAACCCCTTTGATTGTGAGGGCTCGGAGGTGAATGGTCTCCTTTACAAGTGTTTAATGCCTCACAAACACTGATAATCAACCAACAAACAAAGCAAAACACTCCTATGAGCCAAATATATGGCTCATAGGAAACTGTTCACCCTTGATTTTAATCTGTCCACCTCCATGTTTAGTACGATAACATTTAATACTGTGCAATTACTCTGAAGAAAGAGACTTGAGGACGATGTCTTTCTAATCAAATGCCTTTAACTTACAACTCACAACGGTGTCATTGAGTGATGAGAGATTTATACCCATCATATTCATCTCTCTCTCTCTCTCTCTCTCTCTCTCTCTCTCTCTCTCTCTCTCTCTCTCTCTCTCTCTCTCTCTCCTCTCTCTCTCCTCTCTCTCTCTCTCTCTCTCTCTCTCTCTCTCTCTCTCTCTCTCTCTCTCTCTCCCTTTCTCCCTCTCTCCCTCTCTCTCTCTCTCTCTCTCCCTCCTCGCATATAACGGTTCTAAATTAGTAGGAGGATGAGGTTGGCCTGACAGGCATGTTTGAACCTCAGCCATCCCATTGTGCGCGAGTCTTTAAAGAGAGAGATTTAATTGAATTAATTTACATTTATTTAAGATGTAATCACATGGTAATTTAACCACCAGGTCACAGGGATGGTGTCACATCACAAGGGGGGGGGGTCACTGGTCAGATTGAATATGGATGAAGTTATTCACGCTCAGGGGCCGATTCCTCGCTCTCTCATGCGACAGCGTCAATACACAGGGACCAATCAGGGGGAGTTTGGGCGTCATGTGATTGGCTCAGGAATTAGAGCGGGTTGGCTGATAACCGGAAGGTTGCTAGTTCGATCCCCGGCTCCTCCTAGCTGAGTGTCGAGGTGTCCCTGAGCGAGACGCCTCACCCTGACTGCTCCAGACGAGCAGGCTGTCGCCTTCCAGGGTTGATATCGCCGTCGGTGTGTGAAAGTGTACATGAATGAATGTGTGCATGAATGGCTGAATGTTAGGCAGTGTTGTAAAAAGTCTTTGAGTGGCCACTAAATAGAAAAGCGCTGTATAAATGCAGTCCATTAACAATTTATCTACCCTGGGTCTGTGTAAGACGCCTCCTAACACCGACACTAACATGCCCTATGGGTTTGAGGTGTTCCCCTTCGGAGCAACAAGGTGGACCAACTTAGCACTTCTCGCCAGCCAATGGCACTCTCCTTCCCCCCTGTAACCACAGAGGCCTGGGCCAATGGGAGCCCAGGGGCGGGTTATGTTGGTTGAGGCGTCCAATCGGAATGCTGGGAGGGGAAATCCCTGTTTAATAGGCTTGTGGTTTAAAGGAGCGGTCAGTATTTTTCCCAGCATGCCCCTGAAACCTGACGCGGGAGAGAGAGAGGCTCTCGTTACCCTGAGACGGTGAATTTCTGGTGCAATCAGAATCGGACACTTGGGTTTCCAAACTGCAGCATGTGCAGAGCAGGAAGTGTCTGCAAACAGACACAGCGTGGTGGAGGCTGGGACTGTTTAAGAGCTTTTGGTTTAAGCCCATGTGACGAGCATGCCCTTACAGACGGGGTCGTTCCCCGTTCAGACTGTGGTTCGCTGTGGATTGAGCTCAGAGCACTCTCTACGTACCCTGCCACCCACTCCTTTCTTCAGAGCTACATTTACAGTTAAACAAGAACTTATTTCATTCGGAGAGAGCAGGTGAATCCCTTGAGTTGATTGAAAGTGTGGTCACTTCAAACAAACGTGATATTTGTGCAGAGTGACCCCTGACGAACTTCCGGGTACAGATTGAACCCTCAACTCACAGTGGAAACCAATCACACACCTGCCCTCTGAGACGACAGCGCTGGGGTCAAACATCTGGGAGGGGGAGGGAAGAGGCTTAGAAGGAGGAGGAGGAGGAGGAGGAGGTGGAGAGGGAGAGGAGGAAGAGGAGGAGGGGAAAGAGGAGGAGCAGGAGGAGGTGGAGGAAGAGGAGGAGGAGGGAAAAGAGGGGGAGGAGGAGACGCTAGAGGAGCAGGAGGCAGAGGAGGAGGAAGAGGGGGAGGAGGAAGAAGAGCTAGAGGAGCAGGCGGAGGAGCAGGAGGAAGAGGAGGAGGAGGAAGAGGAGGAGGTGGAGCAGATGGAGGAGGAAGAGGGGGAGGAGGAAGAAGAGCTAGAGGAACAGGAGGAGGAGGAGGAAGGTTGAGGAGGAGCTAGAGGAGCAGGGGGAGGAGGAGGAGGAAGAGGAGGAGGAGGAAGGAGAGGAGGAGCTAGAGGAGCTAGAGGAGCTAGAGGAGGAGGAGGCTCTTACTGTTGCTGGACTTGAGGTCCCGGTGTATGATGGGCACGATGGCCTGGCTGTGGAGGTACAGCATGCCGCGGGCGATCTGCACGGCCCAGTCCACCAGTGTGCACGGCGGGATGCGCTTCCCGGACAGCGCGCGGTTCAGGGCGCCGCCGCGGGCGAACTCCATCACCAGGCAGAGGTGGGGCTCCTGCAGGCACACCCCCAGCAGGCCCATGATGTTGGGGTGCTCCAGCATGGCGAAGAGCTTGGCCTCCTGCCGCACGCTCTCCAGCGTCTGGCCGGGGTCCTCGTCCGGGTCCCGGCGGGCCGCCTTCACCGCCACCTCCTCGCCGCGCCACACAGCCCGGTACACCTTCCCGAAGCCCCCCACCCCGATGATCTCCTCCAGGGCCAGCTCCGAGAAGGGGATCTCCAGCACTGGGGGAGGAGGAGGGAGGGGGAGAGAGAGAGAGAGAGAGAGAGAGAGAGAGAGAGAGAGAGAGAGAGAGAGAGAGAGAGAGAGAGAGAGAGAGAGAGAGAGAGAGAGAGAGAGAGAGAGAGGAGGGGAAAATAGGACGATGACAATGAGGAATGAGGAGGAAGGAGAAAGGAGAGCACAGCTGGTGTTAACGTGGGGAACTTGAACGCATCACGTCATGATGGTTAATGGGCTGCAGTGATGGAGCACTCTCCTAGCTCGCTTTGCAATATACACCACACCGGCACACACACACACACAGTCTGTACTTTACTTTCTCCCTCGCTCACATCAACACACACACACACGCACACACTGTACGCCGCACAAACATACACACACAGACTCTATAATTTCACTTTCTAACTCTCACTCTCATGTCCACGCACACGCACACACACACACACAGGAACTTGCACGAAAACACACACACACACACACACACACACACACACACACACACACACACACACACACACACACACACACACACACACACACACACACACACACACACACACACACACACACACACACACACACACACAGGTCATTAAGGAGCAGGTGGAGGTTATTTAAGCTCCAGGAAGCCTGCAGGTTAGGGGTAAACCCCTACTGTCCTGTAGCCGTATATCATCAAGAATCAAACCGGCGACCCTCCTGTTCGACTTGTTGTGATGCTGCGGGCATCAACGACATAAACAGGATGATGTTGACAATGCCCCTCATTGGTTCACTGAGAACATGTTGAGTGGACGGGCTGGTGAAGGGGTCCACCTCGACACTGCATAGCCATTAGCCACCATCCCCCTTCTGGCCACCATCGTACACTGTATTGTGTTGTGTTGTGTTGTATTGTATTGTATTATAGAACTTAACTGTGTAGCAACTGCAGTAGCTGCTATCATGGCTGTAACACGGGGGAATTGGTTAGCCTAGCGATTGTTGTACTTGCACTTGGTTCTATGAACATCCTTTCTGTACCGACAGCGATATATTGATGCACATCTTGTGACAAATGTACTTATTGTAAGTCACTTTGGATAAAAGCGTCTGCTAAATGCCCTAAATGTAAATGTAATTGTAAGGGGTCTCCCGGAGTCTTTTACCCAAAGCAACTTATAACCATATCCTGCACACGTTCACACACTGACGGCGGAGTCAACCACGCAGGGCGACAGCCAGCTCCAGTCACCAGTCAGCTGGCTCTACCTCCTGAGCCTCACGCCGCCCTCGAGACACTGCGCGCTGGAGCGCCTGGGCACCAAGAGGTTTGGAGGTTTATGGTCCTAGCTACTGGGAGCTACTGGGAGCTCTGGTGTGATCCGCTGGGATTTAGAACCAGAGGAAGACCTTCCCTAGGAACCTGGCTCCGACCACGGAGAAAGAATATTTATATATATAATTAAGCTTGAATTGAATGCTTCACTCAGATAAGCGTGTCTATATATATAATATATTAAGCATCATATATTATATATTATATATTAAGCTGGCAGTGAAGGCTCTCCTCAGATATGGGTGTCTAAAGTATAAAGTTAATAAGTTAATAAAGTTTAAAGTTCTGGGTTTAAATCTCTGGGATTTCCTGTGCATGACCTCTCCCCATGTCTCTGAAGACTGACAAGTTCTGGTGGAATGTCATGTTAATGTGATCGAAGTGCTGTCTGTGATGTGTGTAGTGTAATACGACTGTGTGCGTGATGTGTGTGTAATGTAATACAGTTTTCTGTGATGTGTGTTGCGTAATACAGTTGTGTGTGTGTGTTGTGTAATACAATTGTCTGTGATGTTTGTGTGTGTGTTGTGTAATACAGTTGTCGATTTGTGCAATACAGTTGATGATTCGTGTCGTGTAATACAGTTGACTGGGATGTGTGAGTGTGTGTGTGCGCGCGCGCGTGCGTGCGTGCGTGCGTGCGTGTGTGTGTGTGTGTGTTGTGTTATACAGTTGTCACTGATGTTTGCAATGATGGGTGTTTCACTGTAACACACTGTTTTGTGTGTATGTTGCGTCTAGTGTAGTGTGTGTCTGCGATGCAGTGTTTTGTCATGTAGTATACAGACCGAAATTAATATTTCAGGTGTGGGTGAAAGTAGGCCAGTCGTCCCAGAGATTAAAAAAATATATAATATATCAGACAAAGACAGCGGGGGTCTTTCTGAACCTCCTTTCATGTCTAAGCGACTCTGCAATCGCATCGCTTTACATAACGTCGTGGTCTGAATTGAGAACCGTTTGGTTTTAGGTTAGCGGTCAGACGCAGAGCTCACGAGCTGCAGGGAACACATTGGGGATCAGTTCTTATGTGCAGGCTTTAAAAATACGGTCAGTCCTACGTTGAGACTTGACATGGACGATATTTAATTATCAGAAAAGGGAAGATGAAGAGGTCATTTGGCCTGTGCCGTCGTCTGCAATGCAATGTGCAGTGTGCAGTATACAGTATACAGTGAAGTGAGTCGCACGGCTTGTGGACTTGATTTGACGTGAAGGAGCGACTGTGTTTCCCTTCTCTTTAAATTAGGCCCAAGTATGAACACGAGCATCAGTGAAAAATGACATGCACGTGATCACCCTCACATAGGCCTACACAACAATGAGGACATCGTGTTGCCGGTATGACCGGCTCAAATCACCGGAGGGCGGTGTTTGTGTTATCGGTCTGTGGCTGACCGTGACGTGCAGCCTGGGAGAGGCGGGGGTAGCGATGGAGCGCGCGTTTGATGATGATGTGTGGTGCTGATGAGAGGCAGGCCCTCCGTGGCCGCGGATTGGTAGGCCAACACAAAAGTGAGCGAGCGAACGTCCACCGTGACACTGCAGTCTTATAACGGCTCTGTGGCCCTGAGGACGCGGAGCCTGCTAGGGTTTTGCGGATATTAATGCTAGAACATTCGCGTGTATTGCCTATGGTATGGCGCGACACACACACACACACACACACACACACACACACACACACACACACACACACACACACACACACACACAGTGAAAATGAATTACTCACAATGGAGCGGAGGCGCCGAGTAATCGCAGTACTGCTGCTCCGACGTGTCGCGGATCTTCTCCGAGATGTGGCTGCCGATGCTGACATAGTTACTGGGGAAGATGCCCACGCGGTCCGCTATCATGCCGGTCCACCAGCCTTCGTCCCCGGACACCAGCGAGTCCTTGGACAGGACCTCCACCAGGTCGCCCCTATGCAGGCTGAGTTCGTCCTCCGCGCCCGCCTCGTAGTCAAACACCGCCGTCCAGTAGCCACCAGGCGCGGCTTGCGCCTCGAGCGCCGAGGCGCTGCCGCTGCCATGGCCGCTGCCGCTGCGGTTCTCCGGCGTTGGCCAGCGGAACACACCGGAGCCCGCGTCGGTCGACGAGGCGGGGGTGAGCGGCGGCTTCGGACTCAGGCTATTGTTGTCCAAAGCAGGTTTGAAGACATCCATTGAAACGATCCATAGGGGCGACCTGGATCACCGCGTCAGGCGCGTCCACCTGACTCTGGGAGCGAGGGTTGCGGCAGCAGCGCCCTGCATGAGAACAACACACTGCGCCTCTCTGCCGCTACGCCGCCGTGCGTCCAGTACGGTGGCTTCCGGACGCGACGGTTTTCATCGTTTACTTTTCCGCGGTTCAAACGACACAAAACACAATTCTCGCATTTTAGCATTTGTTATGCACGGTTCAGCTTCCATTCATCGCTGCGACTCCCTAAGTCCAATTCTAAGCCAATTGTGCCAAGATGTGGATCCTCCCCTCGTTGCGGATTGGTGCATTGGACGATCAGTCACCCAGTAGGCCCCGCCCTCACCTAGGCGTCCAAATCTGATCGCCCTTTTCACTCAATTAGTTGCTGTACAACTCGGTATGTATAGGTTCATATAAAGGTGTATACATCACGTTATCTATAGGTTTATCTACACCTTCCACTCAGACACAAAAACAGCAAACTATGCCTTCAAATTTAAATATTGTATTTTATTTCCCCCCCAATGACAAAATAACACAAAGCAGTCAACATAAAAAGTATTCCCATGCATAATTCATGAAAATAAAATGACATGAATGAATATAAATTATTTAGGAAATATTCATAACGTAACAAACAATCAAATAAACACACCTGTTGATATGACAAGATTGGGTGTTGGTGAAAATAAATAAAGGTGCACGAGTACTTTAAAACGTGTACGTTCGTGTGTGCCTATGCACGCGTGAGTAGGAGGGAGAGAGAGAGAGAGAGAGAGAGGGGGGGGGAGAGAGAGAGAGAGATGCAGAGAGAGAGTGGCACAGGGAGAGAGAGCTAGATATGCAGAGGGAGGGAGAGAGAGAGAGATTCAGAGGGTAGGAGAGACATACTCATTGTTAAATCCATCACTAAAAAAAACCCCATACACAGTAACCCGAAACAAACCAAACTATATATGCTCAGAAACATGTTGTCCTGAAATAGACCTGTCATCGGAACCAGAGGGTTCCCATAATGAGCACATTGTAAAGGAATATCGTGAAAAAGGTTTGAGCATATTTCAGCCCAAACCGTTTTTTTTTGTTCACCTCCATATGGGTTATCGAATCTGTGATGGTCTGATGTGGATTTATTTCAGCCGAGATGTTTTGGGGATGTGGACAGCGGGGAAAGAAGATGCAGGCTTGGCCTCTCCGGTCAATATCTGTGGATGTGTGATTATCAAATGAAAATGGGCTTAGCTATAGCGTAGCCGCTTATACCTTTAGATGCACCAAATAAAGACTTCCATAGCCTAGTGAGCGGACAAGGAGAGAGAGAGAGAGAGAGAGAGAGAGAGAGAGAGAGAGAGAGAGAGAGAGAGAGAGAGAGAGAGAGAGAGAGAGAGAGAGAGAGAGAGAGAGAGAGAGAGAGAGAGGATAATAATGAACCAACCAGTGACACAAGGCTTTGGTCCACATGGATGGCCACATGTTTATGATGCAGAACGATCAAATTTAGTAAAAGAATAAAACAATACTCAACAGCCCCCTGTTTTCAGCACTCAGCTCCTCCCATTCTTTGATTCCTCGCACCGGAGGGAGGGTGAACCCGGTTAAGGGTGAATCCCCCTTGACGGGTTCAGGGCTTTCTCACAACATCAGCTCAAAGTTAAGTTTAAACAAAGCTTTCATCTCCTCCTGGTGTCTAACGACTACTACGACAACAACAACAGGTTTGACCGGTGACCGTTTCAAAACCATTAGGCCCTTGAATGAAAAAGTAGTGCCTTGAAGTGAACCGAGTGTTATGGATAATAATCAGTTATACTTTAATTATGTAGAAAATAAAATCTTTCTTAAGACATGTTGTGATAAGGACTGATACCAGATGTTGGACTGACTTCAGATGTTGGAATAACTCCAGATGTTGAACTGACTACAGATGTGGGACTGACTCATCTGGACTGACTCCAGATGTTGGACTGACTCCAGATGTGGAACTGACTCTTCTGGACTGACTCCAGAAGTTGAACTGACTCCAGATGTGGGACTGACTCCAGATTTGGAATCCAGATGTTGAACTGACTCATCTGGACTGACACCAGATGTGGGATTGACTCAAGATGCGGGACTGACTCCAGATGTTGGCCTGACTCCAGATGTTGGACTGACTCATCTGGACTGACTCCAGATGTTGGACTGACTCCAGATGTGTCACTGACTCATCTGGACAGACTCCAGGTGTTGAAATGACTCCAGATGTGGGACTGACTCCAGATGTTGGACTGACTCATCTGGACTGACTCCAGATGTTGGACTGACTCCAGATGTGTCACTGACTCATCTGGACTGACTCCAGATGTTGGAATGACTCCAGATGTGGGACTGACTCCAGATGTTGGACTGACTCCAGATGTGGGAGTGACTCCAGATGTGGGACCACACCTGGAGGTCATCCGCCATGGCGGATGAAAAACGATAAACTCAACTAAAGGAACAAAAACCGGTCTGGAAGATACAATAATTAAATACGACTCCAATATTCTACCGGATGATGAAACAATAAAATAAAGGCCTCTCCTGTCCCCATCAAAACTCATCCATTTCCCCGCAAAATCGCTAAGAAAAAAAAACGAAATAACAGAAACTCCAACTGTTATTATTGATACAAATATTTTGAATATTATTATTGTTGGTGTGATAGCGACACGCCCACTTCCCTCCATTATGAAAATAAAAGCGTGATAATAATAATTCCTCAAATATTTTTAAAAACGTCAGTGGCTCAGATGACACGTGATGACATGCTTTCAGCTCGGCTCCGTGTTGACGTAAAAACATACGTAAGAGCTATGTATAGATTCGTCGTTTGGCGTCGTCTCTAGCGGCGTGAACAGATTCACGCAATTGCTCAGCCAGAAAAGTAAAGCTGAGGATAATCTATTTGGAGTAAGGCTGCTAATGAAAGAAAGACCGAGGACGGGACGACCGCTGCGAGTCAAGAGAGACATCAACGTCCCCTGGTGGAAACAGGACGTCTCTGTGAGTCAAGGGTGACATCACCGCCCCCTAGTGGAAACACGAAGTATTTGCGAGTCAAGGGTGACATCCCCGCCCCCTAGTGGAAACACAACGTCACGGTGGCAAAACTGTTGGTGGATCGGTCGGAAATAAACAGGATATTATAATGTAACTTCTCTTTTGGACACGTTTAACAGGTGTATTTCTTCCCATTAAAAACAAAGCACCAGTCTTGGATGAAACAGCGGTCAATATCACAATACCGTCAAACTTAAAAAACGTCAGCTACCCCGTCACACTGTGCAGTTGATTTTTGTCCTTCCGAAATGTTTCACATACATTATTTGCCAGAAGGGACACTTGCACTGCTCTTTTTTTTCACAATTGCTATTGATATTTAAGTAGAAACCTCTTTTGGAAAAGCATCTTAAAAACGGTCATCAAGCCCTCCCCTCCCCCCACCCCCCTACCCTTATTGAAATATGAATTAGTTAAATAGCTAAATAAAATCACAGCCCCAAACACAGGGGAGTGCAACAGCGGCCTCAGAAACTTCCGTTGCAGTAACCGCTGTTCTCCTGTAGGGGGTATTGTCGCTGCAGTTTAATTCTAGAATTTTGGTTGCTCATAAACGTTTCCCTTCAAGTCAAATGTTTAAGCGGACTGACTGAACACCAAGTCAGCCCACGGCTGCAATGGACTTGCTATGTTAAGATCTTTTGTCCTTATATTTATATATATATCTATATCTATATATCTATATCTATATCTATCTAAATAGATATATATATAGATATATATCTCTTGTCAGGCACTCTGTTTAGTCCATAGCGATCACTTCAGTGTTGGCCTTTTCGTAACATATACAAGTAGAAGTCTCCATAAATAGAACTATACAGCAAAGTGCATGAAGGGACCGTAGAAAAATACCTCTGTTAAGTTATCTGTGGGAGGGGTTTACTGATTCAAAAGGTAGGAGGATCCAGTGAGAACAACGGGTCATTAAATCAAACACACCCAGGTAAGATACACAAGTCTCAGAAACGTGAAGACATTGTTTCATTAATACACCACACCAAACCCAAAACCATCCCCCGCAACACACACACGCACACACATAGCCTCACACGTACACACACCCCCCACACACGCACGCACGCACGCATGCACACACACACACACACACACACATACACACGCACACACACGCACCATGAGCCACAGCGATTCTCTGCTATGAGCAGAAGGTGATCACATTTCAACAAATATTCAAAATATACAGAAAATATGGAAATCTATTATATATAGACACGCATATAGTAGAGAAGTAATGTCCGGGGCAGTTTTATCCGATGTTCTGTGTTCTCCCGTTCAGCCCGTGCGACTAGTCATGTCTGCCTGTTGTGATGTCACTACAGCTCCGCCCCCTTTTGCTCGCATTCTGAGAACTCAGCAGCAGGGCTCCTTATATTAAACTATGCAGATAAAAAATAAAAAATATGACACCGTTTGACTGTTCCCCCCCGCGCTACACTTGCATTCCTCCACGATATAATCTTCAGAAAATCCACAAAGGTCCAAAAAAAGAGTCCTTTGATTCCTATGTTTTGTGTTTTTCTCTTTTGTTTTTCAGTCCTTCTTTTTTCACACATTTCTATCCCCAAAATACTTTATGTTTCTGTTTTTATTATTTTTTCTAAAAAACAAGTTGTTCTCGTTGTGACGTTGAGAAAAATATAGGCCTTTGAGGGACCGCTCTCTCTCTCTGTGGGTTTAGGACCAGTGGTGCTAGCCCCAGAGCAGGGCTAGCTGAAGGGGAAGGTTAGCTTCAGTGAACAGCTAGCTCCAGTGAAGGGTTAGCATCAGGGGAGGGATAGCTTTAGAGAAAGGTCAGTTTCAGTGAACAGCTAGCTCTAAGGAACAGTTAGCATCAGTGGGGGGCTAGCTGGAGGGGAAGGTTAGCTTCAGTGAACAGCTAGCTCCGGTGGAGGGTTAGCATCAGGGGAGGGCTAGCTGGAGGGGAAGGTCAGCTTGAGTGAACAGCTAGCTCTAGGGAAGGGTTAGCATCAATGGAGGGCTAGCTGAGGGGAACGATAGCTTCAGTGGAGGGCTAGCTGGAGGGGAAGGTTAGCTTCAGTGAAAAACTAGCTCCAGTGGAGGGTTAGCATCAGGGAAGGGCTAGCTGGAGGGGATGGTTAGCATCAGTGGAGGGCTATTTGGAGGGGAAGGTTAGCATTAGAGCAGGGCTAGCTGGAGAGGAAGGTTAGCTTCACTGAACAGCTAGCTCTAGGGAAGGGTTAACATCAGTGGGAAGAGCTGGCTGAGGGGAAGGTTGGCATCAGAGGAGGTCTAGCTTGAGGGGAAGGTTAGCTTCAGTGAACAGCTAGCTCCAGTGAAGGGTTAGCATCAGTGGAGGGCTAGCTTGAGGGGAAGGTTAGCTTGAGGAGAGGTCTAGCCCCCAGTGGCGGGGTGAATGTAGGAATAGCTCCAGTGGAGGAGTAACTCCAGTGATGGTTAGCCCCAGTGAACCACTAGCCCATGGGTAGGTTAAGCTCCGATGATGGTTAGCTTGAGGGGAAGGTCAACTCCTTCGGACTAACTCGAATGGAGGAGTCGCTCAAGAGGATGGTAAGCTTCGGTGGACTAGGTTGAGGAGGAGGTTAGGCCCGGCCGAGTGGTTAGCCCGTAGGTAGGGTTAGCATCGGTAGAGGGTTAGCCGCTGTGGGGGGTTGGCCTGGAGAAGGGTTCAACCCAGTGGAACAGCCCCACCACAACCGGGACGTACTGGACACTTGTTCCCCAGCTGGAAGCACACATACCGGGCCTGGGGGGGTCTCTCCGTACACCCCCCTCCTTGGACAGGCTCCTTGGCAGCAGTGACAGGCCACACACACACAGAACCCCCCCCCGCGAAGGTGAGAAGAGAGAGAGAGAGGGGGGAGGGGGGGGGGGGGGGGGGGGGGGGGAGAGAGAGGGAGAGAGAGGGAGGGGAGTGGGGGAAAGAGAGGGAGATAGAGAGAGCGATAGTTTGGGTCGGAGGGTTGCCAGAGAGAGGGGTTTCGTTGGAACACCCCCCTGTTTGTTTACGTCTCTCTGTTCAGTCTGTCCGTTACGTCGTAGGCGCCCTCCCCCCCCCCACTCCCGCCAAGACCCCCCCCCCCCCCCCCCCCCCCCCCCCCC
>NC_044052.1:19840117-19847617 GCF_902167405.1 Gadus morhua
CCCCCCCCCCCCCCCCCCCCCCCCCCCCCCCCCCCCCCCCCCCCCCCCCCCCCCCCCCCCCCCCCCCCCCCCCCCTCCTCCGGAACACGAGCGAGATGTGAGTCTGGAGATGTGAGGCCGGACCGACTTCAAACGTGACCAGATGAAAAGACACCCTGGCCGCCTTCATCTCCTCGCCAATTTACCTCGCCGTCGACGTGGCCGCTGTCGTTATCCGCGACCAGAAATCTCCGCTCCCTTGATCACATGATCACAAGAAAACCCGAGAACTTCCGCTATTAAAGCTGAAAGAAAATGGCGCACCAACGCGGAGGTTAATTCGGACACGTTGACAGTAATTGGCTCAATTAGAAATGGGGGTACCGTATCGATAACGCGAGCCCCGATAAATGACTGGGAAAGTCCAGCGCACTCGAGGAGAATGTTGAAATATCCTCTTTAGCAGGAGAGGTGGCGTACACACACACACGCACACGCACACACACACACACGCCCCATGTCTGTGTTTCAAACGGTCTAATTTTAGTCGGAGCACTGGCAGGTGTCCATGGAAACCTAACAGGGATTCCAGCCTAGTAAAATTACCTTTTTGGCTTTTTATTCCGAGTTTTTTCCACTTCAACGGTCACAGCTCAGCCGTTCTCTGTGGTATTTTTGGTTCATGTTCGTGTGGTTTATAGTTTTTGAGATGGAGATCTTAGGAGATTCACCTCCGCCTCTTAAAACTTTGAGCCCTCGACAATAAACTATTCATGAAATCTACTTTTAAAGAGTACACCTCTGAAAAAAACCTAATAACTCCCACTAGCCAATGATGAATAGTGTTAGAACCACTTCCACCGTCCTCTGGAAAGTGTGTGTGATTGTGTGTGTGTGTCTGTGTGTTAGTGTGTGTGTGTGTGTGCGCGCGTAAGCGTGTGCTTGTGTGTGCATGTGCGCCTGCGTGCACGTGTTTGCGGGTGTGTGTGTGTTTTTTCAAAATGTACTACACAGGATTTGGGACTCTTAGAAAGCACTTTATGGGCCTGCTTGGCTAAATCCCTTCCAAACACCGAAGACAACTTCTCAACAGTTAACAAAACAAAACAACAACAGATATGATTGAATCCAGTGATCGGATGCCAGGTGTTCCTCTCACTCTACAGCTTCAAACCCCGACAGAGACGACAAAAACAACTCCTTCCAGAATCCCCCAACTAGCAGTGGAAACTAGTTGGGAGGAGGAGGAAGAGGAGGAGGAGGAGGAGGAGGAGGAGGAGGAGGAGGAGGAAGAGGAGGAGGAGGGGAAGAAGGAAGAGGAGGAGGGGAAGAAGAGCAGGAGGAGGAGGGTGAAGAGGAGGAGGAGGATGAAGAGGAGGAGGAGGGTGAAGAGGAGGAGGATGAAGAGGAGGAGGAGGATGAAGAGGAGGAGGAGGGGAAGAAGGAAGAGGAGGAGGAGGGGAAGAAGGAAGAGGAGGAGTGGGAGAAGAGCAGGAGGAGGAGGGTGAAGAGGAGGAGGATGAAGAGGAGGAGGAGGATGAAGAGGAGAATGAAGAGGAGGAGGAGGAGGAAGAGGAGGAGGATGAAGAGGAGGAGGAAGAGGAGAAGGAGGGGGAGAAGAGCAGGAGGAGGAGGAGAAGGAAGAGGAGGAGGAGGAGGAGGAGGAGGAGGGTGAAGAGGAGGTGGAGGAGGGTGAAGGACTGGAGGAGGAGGATGAAGAGGAGGAGGAGGAGGGTGAAGAACTGGAGGAGGAGGAGGTGGAGGAGAGCCTGGCAGCCCATGGGGAACGTGACGGAGAGATCTAACAGGCCGCGTGCCATTGAAACTTTTAACGAGCCCTTTCTCCTTCGCCTGGTTTCTCCTGGCCCTGCGGCAGCCAGAGGCCCGTCTATTCCTGGTCCTGGAGACGGATCGCCCGTGCTTGGACACGCCCCCGCCAACCCCAACACGCCGTCAACATGCAGGGACACGCGCCCACCCCCAACACGCCGTCAACACGCTGAAACACTCGTTAACCTGCCACGCCTTTTAGGAGTCAAGGTGAGGCCATTCACTATTAGGTTTAGATGATGATCAATCATCATCTTTGTTGCACTGGGAGAAGAAATGTGTGAGGGCAAAAGATAGCTCAAACTGAAGACGAAGGTTATTGTTATTGTTCCCCAAATGATATGGTCATACCATAGAACAAAGATATCTTCATTACGCTCAAGGAAAGGCATTCTGGGAGGTAACGCTCAATGCTGAGAGTCTCTCTCTCTCTCTCTCTCTCTCTCTCTCTCTCTCTCTCTCTCTCTCTCTCTCTCTCTCTCTCTCTCTCTCTCTCTCTCTCTCTCTCTCTCTCTCTCTCTCTCTCTCTCTCTCATTTCACACATCAGACTCAATCACACGCACACACACGGACACACATGACCATGTTAGGGTACATAGCATGGCACTGCTGTAAACAAGTTTCCGAAGCTCAGCATGCAAAAAAAACCTGTCCAAGTCTGCCAAACTCTCCCAGCAGCTCTCTCCCTCCCCCTTTCCCTCTCTCCCTCTCTCTTCCCTATGATCTCTCCTGCCCTTTCTCTCTGTTCCCTGTCTATTGCTCCTTCTCTCCATCGCTCTCTGTCACTCTCTCTATCTCTCTCTCCGACACCTTTTCCGTCTCTCTCTTTATCCCTTTATTTCTCCCTTTCTCTCTCCATCCCTCCCTCTCTCTCTGACTTTCCCACCCTCTCTCTCGATCTATCCCCCTCTCTCTCGCTCTTTCTCCCCTCCCTACCCTCTGTTCATCTTTCAATCTCTTCCATCTCCCTCCATCATTTCTCACTCCACCACCTCCTTCTCTCTCTCCCCCTCTTTCTTGCCGTGTATCCATCTCTCTCTCTCTTCACTGCTCCACTCCCCCCCCCTCCCCCCCATCCTTCTCTCCCCATCACACTCCCCCCCCCTCCCCCTCCCTCTCTCTCCCCAGTGGGTGGGGCAGCTCCAGAGGACTGGACGAGCCTGTTACATGACAGGTGTCCCAGGCCTGAGTGGTGGCGGGGCCGGACGTGTTTGCCGGCCTTCCGGTCCGTTCCGCGACGCTCTCTAAAGAGTCTGACATTGGCCCACAGAGGACGCCGACGGGGGTCGCTCGTTCAGAACGAATGATTCATAAAATATAACCTCTTGGCACATTCCCGGGAACGCCGGGAACACCCAGCACCGCTCCCAGGGGCCGCTGTGTACCCCTTAAAAAAGTGATGCTCCTCCAGGGGTTTCTCCGCTCTGTGGTTATGCACTGAAACAGCAGAACAATAAATGAGTGGTTGTGTTTAAATCGGCTGTAGGTAGGGTTTGACCGTCGGAGAGAAAGAGAGAGAGAGAGCGAGAGAGAGCGAGAGAGAAAGAAAGTAAGAGAGAGAGAGAGAAAGAAAGTAAGAGAGAGAGAGAGAGAGAGAGAGAGAGAGAGAGAGAGAGAGAGAGAGAGAGAGAGAGAGAGAGAGAGAGAAAGAGAAAGAGAAAGAGAAAGAGAAAGAGAGAGCGAGAGCGAGAGAGAAAGAGAAAGAGAAAGAGAAAGAGAAAGAGAAAGAGAAAGCGAGAGCGAGAGCGAGAGCGAGAGAGAGAGAGAGAGAGAGAGAGAGAGAAAGTAAGAGAGAGAGAAAGAGAGAGAGAGAGAGAAAGGACATTTTTGGAGCTTGAGACAATGATTCCATTTTTCTTTTATAGCTCCTGGACTCTGTCCTGGTGTTTAGGACGAGAGATATTATCTGGGATTCTTTCGGTAATGATAATTATCCTGATATCGTTAATGCCGTCTTATCGCGGCGGGATTACAGGAACAGAAATCCAATTTCCCGATCGCATTAGGGCGAGCTGGAAGAGATAAACAGTCAACGCTGCGACCCGATTGGTCATCAGCCCATAATGAGGATCTCTTCTCTGCTCCAATGTGTCAAACCATCCTTCTTCAGAAGGGTCGATGCCCATCACCAGAATATCATTACAATATCTTTATCAAGTTATTTATTATTTATAACCCTTCAATGATGTAAATCACCCAAAGACCAGGACAACATTTATATTCATATCAAAGTGTCTGGGGAAAACTTGAAGCGCCAAGAAAAACTCAACAAAGTTTCATCGCACCGTGCATGATGGCGTAGGTTATGATATCCAACTCCCCGGCCGTTCTGGGTTCAAAGGTTCTGGGTTCAAACCCCGATGTCCGCAGTCCATCTGGAGTCATCCTTCAGCAAGGCACCTTAAGCCCCAACCTGCTGCTTAATGGCGGGCATCCATAAAGAGATCACTCGTTCTGGATTAAAGCGTTCAGGGAAAGCTACTGCGATGGGATTTCTTCAACATGTTCCAGATTCCGCCGGACCCACCGAGTTCTGCAGGGTTCTCCGTCCGAGGCGGAAGAACCCGTCGAGACGGAAGTGAGCCAGCCTCCATAGAACCAAGCTGGACGGACGGACGGGGGGTCGCACACTGTGGTGGGGGCACACGCACACATGAAGGTGGGCGCCCCCACACACACGCACACACCAAGGTGGCGGTCCACACACACACACACACCGCGGTGGCTTCACACACGCACACACACACACTGCCAGTGGCTTCAATAATACATAAGATGAGCCGTCACTGACCTAATGGAGGACAGGGAGAGAATGATCCACACGGACAGAAGTTAAGAAGCAGATGAAAGGAGGAAGCGGGGGCGGAGAGGTGGGCCGGGGGGGGGGGGGAGGATGAAGGTTGGAATGGGAAAATCCCTCCATGGGAGAAAAATGAGGGGAAGGCGATATATGGAGAGAGCGAGAACATAGCGCAGCACAGAGCCTGCAGGAGGGGAGAAAGATGGGGGAGATAGAGAAGGTTGAGTAGGCGACGGGGGGGACGGGGGGGGGGGGAGGCGGCGGTGGTGGTTTAGGTTCTGCGTCCTAACATCATTGGACGGGGTGAGAAGAGGCCGGTATGGAGAAACGTCTCCTTTTTCATTTCCAAACACAGGCTGCACAACAATAAGACCCAGATGTTGAAACCAGATTAGCATGAGCCGCAGGAAGATAGCCTAGAAGAACGGCACCGAGAGGAAATTGTAGTTGGGAGCTAAATAGTCACGCAACCCCACCCCTACACACGCAGCCTGCAAACGAGCGAACAGAAAAAAGGCTAACGCACAGCTTGCAAGCATAGCATGTTTTGTACGTTTTTGCACGATCCAACCAAAAAACACCTTCTAAAGTCCCCCAACCGCCATCCCCCCCCCCCCCCCCCCCACCACCACATTGATATGATATTTTCCTTCTACCATCACATTTCAAATGTCATATCACAGAAGACCAGGGCCCTCTGTCAGAACGCCATTCCAGGGTCTTCTTTATAGCTGTCCTGCCCGCGCCTGCAGCACTCAAGCCTGGAATGGACCCCGGGCTCCGGGTTTATTAACCTGCGCCGCTATTTATATACCTATAAACGTTATGGATTATGTAACGTTCGTTTCGCAGCGGGCTCGCATTTCAGCGGGCTGTAATAACCTCCCGATGGACGCCATTCCGGCTAATCACCCCACCGTCCCCTCGTCGCCAGTTGGACTTCTGCGGGCCGATTCGGGGGGGGGGGGGGGGGAGACAGACGGACGGACGGACGCAATGAGAAGCAGTGTTACCCAGATCTTCCGGGTAATTCCGTTCCAATAATTCTTGCTCGTCGAATGCTTAGGAGAGCCGAGGGAAGCGGCTTCTGAAGGCAGTGCGCTTGGCAGGGCGCAATTAAGTTTAATCTCGGGTCGTTGCCAATCAACAGTTAATTAGAATGTCTAAATCGTCCACGAGTGTGGATATTGTGTCCATGGCGACCCCCGCGATGGGTAGGAGCCCGCACCAAGAGTGATGCCGCTAATGGCTGTGCGTCCAGGATGTGATGTAATTAGCCCGTCAGGAAATGAACAGATCGCTGGGGGGATTCGCCGCTTAGGTCAAGTGTTCCCCTAAAATGTATTTTTAGGGAACAATAACCACCAAAGGTGATATCAGGGGGGGGGCCTGACAAATTACAATCCATACGCCTCGGTGTCAGATTCAACAGGGACCAACATCTCACCAGGGTGTTTGCGCATTAAAAGTGAGCACATCCAGGTACAAACTTTGACGCACAACTCATGCTACACGCACACATGCAAAGACACAAAGCAGAACCAGCTGAATGATGAAGACACACACGTACGTCGACGTACACACCGGCAGAGCTGCACACCTGACCCCCCGAGAACCGGCCAACGAGTCGCACAGGAAGCAATACGCGCCTCGCTCTCTCTCGTTTCCATGGTTCCCCTCAAGAGACCCCACCGCTACCTGCGCAGCCTAGCATCATTAGCGCCGCTAATCAGCAAGCCCGCCTTCCGGGCGCCATGGCAACGTGGCTGCCAGCTAACCACTATCTGAGGCAGACATCCCATCTAGGTGAAGACATCAATTGCAACCTCACAATTCGCCCGTGGTGTTTTATCGTAATTAATCTCAGAATCCCCCCCCCGGCTGTGAACCAAAAAATTATCCTCGCTAATGTGAAGAATGCGCCGTCTGCATGACAAGTAAAATTGAGTCTTTGAAAAAAAAGATTAAAATCTAAACGTTTCTTCAAATCCACAGCTCTGTCACAGGAAGAGCCAATCCCCTCCAAAACATGGAGAAGCAGTACGAGAAGCTCAAGCTCCAGCTCAAACACCTAGCACTGGTTCAGGTAGCTGCAGCTCTCACCAAAACACCCAGCAATGCTACAGTTAGCTCAAGTTACCGCCAAAACAGACTGCAATGCTACAGTAAACTCATGTTCCCGCCAAAATACAATGCACTGCTAGATTTACATCAAGTCCCGGCCAAAACACACTGCAATGGTACAGTTAACTCAAGTTCCCGCCAAAACACACTGCAATGCTACCGTTAACTTGTGTTCCCGCCAAAATACATGCATCACGTACATATACACATACAGATGAGGCCACCTAAATTAACCAAATTAACTAAATGATCTAAATCGAATATTGGAATAAACTGTGTGGTTGAGGGAGTGAGCAGAAGGACTATCAACTGAACAACTGAACTCCTTTCTGACTGCTGACATTAATCCTTCTATTAAGATGAATACCATACTAGCACTGACCATAAAGACAGAGACCACATGCCCAAACAAGGGCGTGTGGACTAGAGATAGAAGATATGTCTGAGAGTTTTATGCGTGTCTGTTTGGAGGGGGGGGGGGGGGGGGGACTTATGAAGACACTAAGGCATTCTGGATATGTTCTTTTGCTGTGGCACTATGGAAAAACTGAAGCAAGTGTTATCTATTTTAGTCGGAATAATCGACTTCACTCCTGGAAGGGAGTACTGAGTGTACCCTCTGAGGAGAAGGGAACAGCATAGTCTTAATATTAATAATAATAATGATAATACAGGGCTGGGGTCGATTTATATAGCGCTTTTGTAAGCACTCAAAGACACTTTACAGAGTGAACACAAAATAAAAAAATTAATAAGAACGTCTGGC
>NC_044052.1:19850117-19912617 GCF_902167405.1 Gadus morhua
GGCCCGGGGTACCGTGGAGGACTGGATATACCACCCCCACCCACCAGCCGGCGACGGAGAGCAGCCCTTTTGGCTCCCCAATCAGGGTGATTGGGGGACACCTGGCCGAAAGCCCGGGAGCCATCTTAAGAGGAGGACCAGCACAGCACAGGACGGGTCGGGAGCAGGAAGGAAGGGCTCGTGGCAGCGAGAGAGCCTAGAGGCCCACGGAGGCCCTAGAGACCACGTCTCCTTCATTGTTTGATTGTTTCAGTTGACTGTTAAATAAATCCCTGAAATGGCTAAAACCCCAAGGCCAAGCGAGTTTTGTACGTGGATTCCGGCCCAACCGAGCACCGGGTTACCACACTTGGTGGAGAATGCAGGCATGAGGAAGATCCCACTACGACCCCCTGGTACAGACGCCGCCGACGCAAGAGACGCTGCCGCAGCCGCACGGGATGTCGCCGCCGCCGCCAGAGACGTCGCCGCTGCCGCAAGAGACGTCGCCGCTGCTGCAAGAGACGCCGCCGCCGCCGCAAGAGACGCTGCTGCCGCCGCAAGAGACGCTGCTGCCGCCGCAAGGGACGCCGCCGCCGCCGCAAGAGACGTCGCCGCCGCAGCAAGGGACGTCGCCGCCGCCGCCGCAAGGGACGTCGTCGCCGCCGCACAGGACGCCGCTGCCGCAGCAGGAGAGAAGGCTGCAGCGCGAGACCGGGACGTGACAGTGCCGTCGGCCTACGCGGACGTGGGGACGGGCCGGCCCTGCATGCTGTCGACATGTTGGGCAAAGGAAGCGTCCGGGTGCCCAACCGTACCTGCGAGAGTGATGTCCAAACAGACGCAGGCCATAGTGGACACTGGCAGCATGGTCACCCTCCTCCGGCCCGACCTGGCGGGGGGAAGGGAAGGGTCACCAATGGAGGTGACATGCGTACACGGGGACACCCGAACATACAAGACCTGCCACGTGGTCGTCCGGACACCGCAGGGGGTGTTCACGGCTAGGGCAGGGGTCGTGCCACACCTCCCGGTGCCATTCCTAATTGGGAGGGACTGCCCGATTCTCCGTCGGCTTGGGGACCCGGCGCTGGAGTCCCGGGTCCGGAGAGATGCGGCCGCCGCCGCGGCAGGAGGTGCGGCCGCCGCCGCGGCAGGAGGTGCCGTCGCCGCCGCGGCAGGAGGTGCGGTCGCCGCCGCGGCAGGAGGTGCGGTCGCCGCCGCGGCAGGAGGTGCGGTCGCCGCCGCGGCAGGAGGTGCAGCCGCCGCCGGTGCGGCAGGAGGTGCAGCCGGCGCCGGCGAGGCGAGAGATGCGGCTGCCGTCGCGGCAAGGGATGCGGCCGGCGCCGCTGCGAGAGGAGCGGCCGCCGCCGCCGCTGCCGCGAGGGACGCAGCCGGCACCGCAGGAGACACCCGGCCCCGGCGAGATACCTGCCTGGGCGGGTCCCTCGGCTACCTGGGGCTTGGACAAAGGGTGGAGGAGTGTGGCATCCCGCCACGTGGTCCTCGGCCTGGACGGGCCCGGGGTACCGTGGAGGACTGGATATACCACCCCCACCCACCAGCCGGCGACGGAGAGCAGCCCTTTTGGCTCCCCAATCAGGGTGATTGGGGGACACCTGGCCGAAAGCCCGGGAGCCATCTTAAGAGGAGGACCAGCACAGCACAGGACGGGTCGGGAGCAGGAAGGAAGGGCTCGTGGCAGCGAGAGAGCCTAGAGGCCCACGGAGGCCCTAGAGACCACGTCTCCTTCATTGTTTGATTGTTTCAGTTGACTGTTAAATAAATCCCTGAAATGGCTAAAACCCCAAGGCCAAGCGAGTTTTGTACGTGGATTCCGGCCCAACCGAGCACCGGGTTACCACAGTACGTTAAGTGTGAGGATGTACAACATACCCAGAGCCCAACTGTAGGGCTAGCGCTGGCGCCTTGCTCATGAAAACATGAAAAGTGGTTGGGCTAGTTACTAACGGTGCAAACGGATGCCTAGTTACTGGTGGGGAAAGCAGTTTGGCTAGTCACCGATGGTAAAAGCGCTTAGCGACAGTAAAAACGGTCTCAAATCACGACTGAAGACTATCGGTCCATCTCTACAGTGTTGGAAAGGAATGTTGGTTTAGCTCCATTCGCATGTTGACAATTCATCTCAGTTCTGCATCTAATATATGCTAATCCACGTGTCAAACCATGACATTGACCCGCGAGGCGGCCATTAAAAAAACCGTCCTAGAACGCCCTACAGCCGTACGCTACATCAACAAGGACATCAATCTATTCTATGGACTGTGATTGGTCACGGCCCTGTGTGACCCACCATCTGCTTTTGTTGCTTACATTCAATAAAAAAAAAACATAAATAACTCTCACCTGACGGTGTTTACCCCAGCCGGAGGCATGTTTATGGTTACATGCGTCGGGGTAAGGGGGTTGGGGGGGGGGGGGGGAGGGGCATGTTCCACTAAGCGTGACCACAATCTCAACAGCGCCGTGTGACACTGAGCCGACCGCCGTGCACCACACAGTGTGTTTATGAATCCAGAAGCCCCTAGCTAAACATCGGCCTCTCTCCAGGGGATGTGGCATCCCTCCCAGCAGCTGTGTTGTCTTCTCCTCCGACAACTGAATCACCAAAACAAACCTTTCCCTGGTTCTGAATCCTCCCGCTGCAACGCTACAGACACCGATCACTGGAGTTCTTGGCACCACGATGGCATGATGGGTACAGCTTGTGCTGGAGATAACTTCACGTGTTTGGAGATACTTTAAGTACTGCTACTAGATAATGTTCTATGAACAGAGTTTTTTCTGCCGAGATGGTTGCTTCTGCATGCTAATGTTAGCCAACAAGCGCTGGATCCGTCCTGATTGGACTGGAATTCAAATCAGGAAAAGGAGAGGAATGTATGTGTATTTGTGTTTGTATTTCCTGCATGTGAAGTGAAGCAAGTGTTGGTGCTGTTTATGCGTGTTGATGTCGTAAGTGTTTGACCAGCTGTGGGTGAGTGCGTGTGTGTGTTTGTCGAGGCGAAGCGCAATGATAAACGATAACCAGAGGCCGGTCACTTTACATTCCGGACCGAACCGCAGCTATCCTCATTCACAACCTTCTCATCTGGAGACTGAGAGTTTGTCTATGGTGGCCTTCACATCCATTAAGGCTGCAGCAGCACCGCCTCCTCCTCCTGCTCCACCTCCACCTCCACCACCTGCACCCATCCAGCCTCCTCCGTGAATGGAGAGCCTTTGTGGGCTGACCAGAAGTGGAGCAGAGCCCCCCGGATCACGGCCATTACCCATCTCACACCCGGCAAGCCGCTAACAATAAACCCGCAAGTGTGTCAACAGAGACGGACGGCTGCGGCCCGCAGCCGCACGGAGCGGAGAGAGCGAGCGCCGGGGAGGGCGAGTGAGAAGGAGCAGCAGAGGAGCAGAAGAGCAGGGGCGTAATGTGGTCCTAATTGTCCTAAAGGATACCCCAAGGCCCCCCCACCCGCCCTCCCCCCCTCTCCCCCCCTTCCCCCCCCCCCCCCGCTGCCCTCCATACCCTGAGCAATCTCCATCGCTCATTCACTCAGCGCAATTAAGACTAAATTAGTAGCATGAAGAGACAAGCTGGCCTCCAGTGCTGCCAGACAGGGAATCCTCCCTCTGGTCTGATGCTCCCCCCCTCCCTCTCTCCCCCCCCCCTCCCCCTGAAAAAAACACAAGCAAACTCCCAAATGAGAGCGAAAGCAGCTCTTCCGCTGTCGATTTACATTCATGTCAGCGGGTGAATTATGAATGCGATGGGGAGGGAGTCGCATTAATCCTGGGGGGGGACGGCGATGGGAACGGCGATGGGGGGGGAGGGGCCCCGAGGAGAGCGTTTCTAAACAGCGGTATACTCACGCCGTCGGCAAAGGCTGCCACTACCACACACATTCACTTCCTGTCGCCTCTTCTTCTTCTTCTTCTTCTTCTTCTTCTTCTTCTTCTTCTTCTTCTTCTTCCAAGGGAGCGCCCTGTCATGAATCTTCCCAGAATGCCCCTGGAGGAAGACGACGCGTTGACGCGCGCTCCCCTCCGTTTGGCTTCCTAATGGATGCCTCGGAGAGCGACGCTCAGCTCTGGTTGCCGTGGGATTACCTGGAGGCCACGCGGATCTGTCTTTGGTGCCGGCGGCGGCGGCGGTGTTGTTTTGGCGCACGTGAGCCGCTTGCTAACGTGACGTCGGTGTTCAGCGGGACAGTGAGTGGCCTTCACTTCCTGTCTGTTCACAGCGGACCGCATCGTCTGCGTGACCGGGTCGGATATATTCACTGTGTTCCCTTAAAGGACCACGTTCCATTGCTAGATACACACACGTGAATATATGTCGACACTCGCTGTAGTGCAAAAAGTGCTTACTAGCCTTCTCTCATAGCCTCCTGAGCCTACTATCCTAGCCTCACCAGCCAATACTTGTTAACCTGCCATCCTAGCCTTGCTTGCCTAGCCTAGCCTCACTAGCCTACTAGCCTAGCCTCACTAGCCTATCCCAGCCTCACTAGCCTATCCCAGCCTTACTAGCCTACTATCCTAGCCCCACTAGCCTACTAGCCTAGCCTCGCTAGCCTACTAGCCTAGGCTCACTAGCCTATTATCCCAGCCTCACTAGCCTATTATCCTAGCCTCACTAGCCTAGCCTCACTAGCCTACTAGCCTAGCCTCCCTAGCCTATCCCCACCTCACTAGCCCACTATCCTAGCCTCCCTAGCCTATCCCAGCCTCACTAGCCTACTAGCCTAGCCATGCTAGCCAATCCCCGCATAACTAGCCTACTAGCCTAGCCTTGCTAGCTAATCTCTGCATCACTAGCCTATCTCAGCCTCCTAGCCTCCCAGCGTAGCCATATAGCCTACAAGCCTAGCTTCATAGCCTAGTCGAGTGATGCTTTCCTGTGATAGTCCCGCTAAGCATGTGCGTGTAGCGCCCGAGGCCCCCCGCCGCCCCCGCCGCTCCGAGCAACCGCTCCTCATTCGGGGGCCGGGTTTACATGACAGCTCCTTTAAGGAGGAGCGCCGCCGCCCCTTAGATCTTAATGAGAGAGGCTCTGAGCGCCACCCGTCTGAACTCCGACCCCCGCGATTGATCTCACTTCCTCGATCTGACAGGTCATCTATACCCCCCCCCCCCCCCCGGCCTCCAGCCTTTGATACGAGGACCAGCGGACACCTGGGACTGGTTTCATTAAGCCACAGTCGGAGGGCCGACGGGGGGGGAAGTGTCATGTCCGACCACCCTCTGCTCGGTCCCACACACTCATTCATATTCATGTATTCATCCGGGCCGTCGGCCACCGCCATCGAATACATCGCAAGTAGGTTGAGGCCGGTGCTATGTATGGCTGGTGGGCAGGGATCTAGCGCTGCACTCATCTCGGCGGTGTTTGTTGTTCTAATCTCTAGAAGACATTGCGCTGTTCAACTTGGTGCACGTGTGTATAAAAAGCCGATGAATATAAAATCAATTGTGGACATGCATCGATTGCTTCACTCTACTACTACAATTTTCTCTTCTTTTTTTTTGCCGCCAAAAAACTGTGTGTATTCAGCGTTGCCAGATTGGCCATGAGATCTGGGAAATCTGGTCCAATCTGGCAACGCTGTTTGAATCCGCGACTCATCCGACAGCTCCTGGATAAACAGAACAATTTGGAACGAACGTCACTGCTGCGTTCTCCGAGCTCTCCGACGTGTTTTCAGGTGCCTGTCCTCACGGGGCCCGGAATAGACCAGAGAGCTGAATCCGTAGAACGTCTGCTCGCTGCTCAGTGAACAGTGTGAAGTGATAATTATTTGAACACATCCTCAGCTTCTCTTCCCCCACTCGCTGGAATTTATCAATTTTCAGCGTGTCAAGTCCTCGCCTCTCCCGGTAAGAGCCCCTCACGCCTCGTCACCCTCCACTAAACACACCGCCACCTCACACCAGTACAACACACCAGTACAACACACCACTGCCTCACACCAGTACAGCACACCAGTACTACACACCACTGCCTCACACCAGTACAGCACACCAGTACTACACACCACTACCTCACACCAGTACGACAAACCAGAACAACACACCCCTACACTACCTCACACCAGTACATTGCGAACCACTAACTCACACCAGTACACAACCTCACACCAGTACCACACACAACTGCCTCAGACCAGCACCACTCAACACAACCTCACACCAGTACAACACCCACCAAAACCAGCACACCGATTTCCGCTAGCTCTCTCTTCGACGCCAACAACATCGCCACCCCACCTAACAGCAGTTCCTTCCTCTTTCACTCTCCCCCCTCAGTGACTAGTTCTGCCCTACCTTAGGGACCTCTAGGCCCCAGAAAGACTGCTATGACGCACGCCTGGAAGAGCCAGGGGACCTGCACGGACCCCCCAGGGGCCGGCCGACCCCCTCACACTGCTCAGGGGGTTAGTGTGTCCCCTCTGGCCGGTGAAGGAGAGCATGGTGGTAGAGGCACGTCACTGCGCCTCCCGGCCCCGTGGTCCTTATGTGTGCGGAGAGCCAGCTGTGAAGTACAAAGCTCAGCGCTTTGCTGGAGGTGTGATGCTGATCTTGCCCCGGCGCCCCTGAGCCAGCCAGCTCCCTCCGGCGTGTGGCAGGGTGGAAAACGGCGTGAAAACGCATGAGGAAAAGCCTCATCACTAAAATACATGTGGATATAACCCCCCGTGAGAGGACATCGACGCCTGGGCTTCCCGAGCTAGTTTTTCTTTTTTTTTGTCATGACGCTGATGCGTATTCAACCTGTGAACCCCTTAAGCATCAAATGTATCATCAAAGAAGAGCCATCCGTGTTGTTGTGGCGACGTCTGGCGTGATATAATCCAATCAAACATAAGTGTACAGACGCAGAGCGCTAGAGAGCAGTGTGTTAGCGGCGCGACCAAACAGGAAAGGCAGGGGGAGCCGAGGCACCGGGCCGAGGGCTCCTGAGGGAAAGACCGCCGCCACTCTTGTGTGACCAATCCTATCAAAGACCTCTAATGAGAGCAGCATCTCCTCACAAAGGGCAACATGGGGATACAAAGACATTTGTCCAGGGGTGAGCCGAAACCCTGCCTGACCCCATAGGAAATGGGATCTTTAGAAGCAAGGGGCGGGGGGGGGGGGGGGGCAGGCAGCAAGTATGTGACCACACACAACGATTCAAGGAAGCCCTGGTTGCAACACAACTCATTCCTCAAGACCCATACTAACACAGAGTCAAGGCGGTAGACCTACAGAGTAGAAGGAACTCAACACATAACCTCTCAGTTTGGAGTGATGATGCTGCAGTAAAGTAACTAAATAGAATACATGGATCAATACATACTAATCAAGGCCATGAAGCCTTTACAGTCAAACCAAGCACAAAAAGAAGACAAAACCAATATAATGACCGACATTATATCCGCCAGAAACCCCAGCTAGCAAGAAAGCCTCCTGCGATCGACGGACCACGAGACGGGGGAACGAGGAGATAGAAAAAGGGTTCTCTTACCAGGTCTCGTCGTTCTTGAACTCCAGTTCCCCGTAGGTGTCCTCGAAGTCCTCCCCGCCACCCTTGGCGAGCCCCTCCATGGTGCGGAAGGGCACCACCACCGTGCCGCGGGCGCCGGACGTCCGCAGCACCTTCACCTCCATCACGCCGATGCTCTCGCTCACGTGCACCGAGCCGCTCTCGAAGGTGAAGATGCCCGAGTGGTCGTCGTCCAGGATGGTGACGGTGGCCACGTTGGGGAAGCCCAGCATGGCCATCGGGTACGGCAGGCTGTTGGGGGACAGCACCTCGTCCTCCGTCTCCAGCACGCGCAGGTTGCTGAGGCGCACGAAAAAGTGCTCGTCCTCCTCGAAGATGTCGTCGTCGATGATGCCCACGCTGATCTCCTTCACGGTCTCGCCCGGCTTGAAGACCACCGTGCCCTCGCTGAACTCGTAGTCGGCTCCGGCGTTGGCCGAGCCGTCCTCGGTTTTGTAATCCACGTAGACGGTCTTGTCCACGTCGCCGCCCTTCCTGGTGACGGCGAGCATGGCGGCACCGCAGTTCTCCAGACACTGGTAGACGGCCGGGTCGAAGGCGATGCGGGACACGTACTCCTCCGGCTCCTCCACGTGCACCTCCTGCACGCTGAGGCTCCTCTTGGCCTGCTCCGCCACGTGCTTCTTCAGGATGTTGCCGGCGCCCGTCATCATGCGCGTGGCCTGGATCCGGTAGAAGGCCCGGCTCTTCTGCTGGTGCGAGAGGGCGTAGTAGTTGGCCATCTCCACCAGCTGGTCCATGTCCTTCTCCGGGTACTTCTGCTTCAAGTCCTTCAGGATGCGGATCATGTCGCGCCGGGACTCGTCCACTTCCTTGCCCTCGATCTGTCCTATGAGGTTGCTGCTGGCGCCGCCGTCCGCAAAGTGCGAGTTCACCATCTTGCCGTCCATCTCGATGCCCTTGGGCCGGTCCGTCTCCGTCTCGATGATGACGCCGCGGTGCTTGTCGTGGCGGTACTTCTTGTGCATGAACTTGTAGAAGAGCAGCCGCCGGTCCGCCACCCAGGCCAGCATCACACATATGGGGAAGAAGGCGAGCGTGACCAGGCCTTCCCAGATCTGGACCACGTTGGGCGAGAACACGGCCAGGATCATGTACAGCCAGATGTAGGCGAAGACGCTCCAGCCGGCCGTGACGAAGAACACCCGCAGGTGCTTGACCTTGCGCACCTCGCCCTCGGGGATGACGGAAACGCAGAGGCCGATGATCACGAACATGTTGAAGGCCGCGCTGCCCACGATGGTGGAGGGCCCGAGCTCGCCGGCGTTGTACCCGTGGCCGCACACCTCGATGACCGAGAGCAGGATCTCGGGGGCGGACGAGCCCAGCGCCATCAGCGTGAGGTTGGACACCGTCTCGTTCCACACGCGGATGGTGGTGGTGGTGGTCTCCCCGTTGGGCCTCTTGATGACGATCTCCTTCTCCTGGGACGTGATGACCTCGATGGCCGCCATGAAGCGGTCGGCGATGATAGACACCCCCAGGAACATGTAGATCATGGCCACAAAGTACACGATGACCCGGGCGACCTTGTCCCCCATGGAGGGGTCCTCGGGGTACCAGATTGGCAGGATGATGCCCGGTCGACACTTGTAGTTCCCGCGGCAGGTGCCATTGCCGCTGGAGGGTAGCAAGGGGCTGGGCGTGGTCTGGGAGTCAGCGGCGCAGACTGCGGCTACAGTGGCGGAGACCAGCCCCAACCAGAGGGTGGTTGATGACCCCAGCTTTACCGGCCTTGAGCCCTCCATGCACCCTCCTTCTTGTCAAGGGTTCCTGACCACACTAATGCTCCCTCCGGGATCCAGCACTGGGCTGTGGTTTTTCTACACACGCCACCTGGAGATCAACAGAGAAACCATAACGAAGGTGAGTATTTAAATAATCTGCATTTAACTCATCCGTCAAACAGTCTAAAGGCAGATTTTATTCCACAAATTGAGACTTCGATTTGGATGCTCAAGGTAAAGCTCAGCTGCTGTAACGGATTTGTTGTTTCAAGAAGAACATCCTCAGAAAGAATCTCTTTGAATCGTCTTACAATGGACATAATTATTTTTTTGAGATATATTTCTATATCTCAATGAGCACACCAATTGTATGTTGTATGTCCTTGTACTTAGAAATAGTACCTACCATTGGGCAGCATCCTATCCTAGCTAGCTTTGGAATAGGTTAACCTAAGAATTGTTAGTGCTTGGCACTTGGTTCTAAATACTTTACATCATTACTGTACCGACAGCGATATATTGTCGTTTCTCTTTCGTCTGACAAATGTACTCATTGTAAGTTGCTTTGGACAAAAGCATATGCAGATGCCCTAAATGTAAATGCATTATAATTTTTTATGATATATTTTTATAGTCCAATGATCCTATGTGCTTGAACCCATCGACTGAGCAAGGCATCAACAAACTGCCAGGGTTGGGGGTTCGATTCCCACCAGGCCCCCCCCTTGCTACGGATGTATTGTAAAACGTGTTGGGATAAAGCATCCACCAAAAGGCTCATAATGCTGGGTCGACTTAGTCATTCTGAACACGTGGTGGCGGCCTCTGTAGTATTATGGAATATGGTTTCAAATTATTTACACAGTGGTGCAATAATTACTCAAATAACATAACGCAATAGCTCTCTCGCGGGCCTGCGGCTGTTACATTGTTTGAAGTAACAGCTGCCTTATCCAACCGCCATGTGTAGCCATGCACACCATGTATGCAGCGATGGAAGAAACGTCCTGAATTCATATGAGGCCCTGAAGTATTCAGATGACTCCACCATTACAAGGAACCTCAGTGGGTTTTCTGCGATCGTAAATCACACACACACATCCATGAGAGCCTTTGTGTTTTCAATGAGCAGTGGGGTGGAAAATACTCTTTCTTAGATAAACATGCCACATTCTGGCCTGTTTCTTCCTTCCACTAACACTGGCGATAACATTATGGGGGATTTTCTTTTTTTTGGGCTAAAATAAACCAATGGTTGTGGAGTCGTTTCCAAGCATGTCTATTTTGAGTTCAGATATGGGCTACTTGCCCAAACAAGGAGGAGGCTGAAGCTATGGGGGTGATTGTCGGAAACCCCAGGGGTACGGCTCTCCGGGCTCGGAGGTGAAGGGCTCGCTCAGCAGCCCTGCCAGGTTACCAAACTAAGCACTGTCCAAAATGCAAAATGTGCAACAAAAAAAAAGAGAAATGAAAACGAGAGAAAAAAAGAGCAGAACAGGAAGGAAAGAGAGACAGCCAGAAAGGAGGAGGGGGAACTCCAACAGAAGATACCTCTTCCTAATCAACCATAAACCTCAGCATTTTTCGCCTCCTTCCCCCACTTTACCGCGAAGAACGGCAGAGAGAGCACCATCGGGGGTGAGCACACAGGCATTGTGTGGACTAATAAAAGGTTGAGGAGAACCGTCTGACCGTGGTGCCACCCTATCCCCAATGTGCCTACTTCACCAAGCGGCCATTTTGATTCCATCTTGGATCTGAACGCTAGCTGGTTCGGGGGAAGTGAAGGGGGAATACAATCCGTCCGTCCGTCCGTCCGTCCCCCCCCTCCACCCGGCTAGTGTTAAGAGCCAAGATGGCCGCATTGGGAGTGAGGCTCAGTGCATAGTTAATCACAGCACACATGTATGTAATACTGAACCATGAAAGGGGCCTTGATTGGGAGGGGGGTGGGGGGGGGGGGGGGGGTTAACGGCCCTTCCTTTGATTCTTTAATCGGTCCCGGGGTTGAATGGGGCCCCGCCCTGGCCTTTGCACGTAGGGGCCACCATGGCGCACTGTGTTTCGGTTCAATTAAAATTATCTCCCTGGGAGATGAACACTTTTTCCGGCCACTTAATCATTCTGCCGGTAAGCCACCTGAGGCCTGCAAACTTCATTACATTCTTCCGTCATTCCATTAACCTTTATGGGGCTAATTGTAGATCAACGTACATCCAGCGTTAGTTACATAAAAGGCGTGTATCTCATGTTCCCGTGGCTGTTTGGAGGGGTGACCTTTAGGGGCCAAATGAGCCAAAACGCTGCCACGGTTTTCTGGCCTCAGGGCACTCACCATACAACATATTGCCCTACAACTATTAGTGTTTGTTATTGGTCTCATATACAAAATAGTCTTAGAGCCTGCCTTTTTATGTTGTTATCTCTACATTCCTCCTTATAGCCTTCACCTTAGAGAAGGTCCTCTAATATTTTTGCAGCAACCGTTATAAAATTATCATCATTTGATTTTATAGCAGTTGAATTCTCAAGGGATTTTATCTGAGGTTATTTTGGGAAATTTCGGAAAGACCGTTTTTTTTGAACAGCCAAGAACCGCCTTTAGTCTGAAAAAAAACAACGTATCTATCTATATCTATATAAAGACATGTGGCCCCCACAGACACTTAATATAACATTATGTTGGTTATTTACTTGTTTATTTATTATCTGAAGAAGCTCTGGTGTGGAAGTGTTTAGGTGCTGAAGATACAGGCCGTGAAAGAGCAGGAAGTGATTAGGCAGGTTTAAGATGCTTTCAGGGAGAATCGGGATACGAGCCCAGAACCTATTGGTGGGAGTCAACACCTACACCACTAGGCTCCCTATCATACCCAGTCCCTTCAAATGTACTCATTGTTTGCCCCGTTTTCTGTGAATCAGTCAGTCACGAATTGTTAGCCTACAAGTCACCGCGTAAGGAAGCCAAATCATAAGTAAACCCATCCAGAAATCCAGAACCGGAGCCAAGGTATTCCAACCACGACACAGCTTTCATGTAAATATATCCCCCCGGGAACATATGGGAGGCGGGCCATTGTAGCACCCAGTCCTGATCCGGCGGATTACCTTTGATCCGTTTCTGGATTTGGTTACTGAACTTTGGCCCGCTTAAAGTACATGCAGGCTGGAACATTTCCAGAAATTGTGCACGCCCCTTCTCTGTCTTGAGAGACACACACACACACACACACACACCTCACCCACCTCATCCCGACGGACCCCCCCCAGATGGAACATAGCATCGCTCTGGTTGCCCGGCAACCTGCTTGGCTCCCTGAGGTACCACTGATGTGCGACATGGGAGTTTAATGTTGTTGTTAGGAGGTTGTTGTGAAATGAACTCTTCCCAAGAATGAGGCAATAATATGAATGTGTTTTGATTGTCACCCTAAACAGATGACATTGGTAAACCTACTGCTATCATAGTTATTAATTTTTTTTTTTTTTTTTTAATTTTTCACATAAAATATATAAATCCTCCAAAGATTCCAGATAGTTACACCTATAGAATCTGATTATGGTAAGATAGCTAATGCTAGATATCTACACTTACTGAATCTGAGAGTGGTAAAATAGCTAATGCTGACAGCTAGCCCTTGCAGCCAGATCAGGGAACATGGATCACAATTGAGAACAATGTAATAGTATACAGTGCTATGCAAAGGGGCTCAGGCATTAGTTTAAATAATGGATTTAAAAAGAATGGATTTTAAGACCCATGCAAAATTCAAAACTTTAATTTGAGGCAAAAATAAATCATATTACTCATGCCCGTGAGCACGTGCACGCACACACAGGCGAACACGCACGCACGCACGACCACGAATACTGCTGACACTCTATCCCTACTCTCTCGTCATTCCTCCCTCCCTCTTTCTCTCCTCTCCACATCTCTCTCTCTCTCTCTCTCTCTCTCTCTCTCTCTCTCTCTCTCTCTCTCTCTCTCTCTCTCTCTCTCTCTCTCTCTCTCTCTCCATCCCTCTATCCTCTCTTTTGATCTCCCATTCTCTCCTACTCATCCACTCGCTCCCTTCCTGGCTCCCTTTTTTTCTCCAACTTGCTCTCTTCATCTCTTCCTCTCTCTCTCTCTCTCTCTCTCTCTCTCTCTCTCTCTCTCTCTCTCTCTCTCTCTCTCTCTCTCTCTCTCTCTCTCTCTCTCTCTCTCTCTCTCTCTCTCTCTCTCTCTCTCTCTCTCTCCCTTGCTCCCTCTCTTCCTCATCCTTGCTCTCTCCATTTCTTCCATCTTCACTCCCTCCCTCTCTCTCTCTCTCTTCGATGCTCCCTCTCTCTCTCCACCTTGCTCTCTCCATCCCTCCCCTCCCCTCCTCCGTCCCCCTCGTTCTCCCCTCACGGGGGAGAGCGAGGAGAGACTGCAGTGGGGTAGAAACATGGAGGGAGGGAGGACTCTCTAATTACTATCAAGGTTGTAGATAGAAGAGTAGCAGCGGCCTCCATTAGCAACCTTAATTAATCACAAGGTGATTAACGCCGGAGGAGGACGCCACGTATGTTTTAAGAGTTGCCTTTGCTAATAAAAAGACCATTCCTCATCGTGGTATCAGCTGAAATGGGGAAACTGATTAAATGAGCGATTACAGCTGCTGATTGCGTCGGGTGCAATCGATCACCCGTCTTCAGAATGACTCACAAGCAAATACGCTACACTGATCAATGATCCGGCTGTTCGACAAATCGATTGCGTGAGGCTATCCACACCGTACCGAACCCGCTGTGTGTGTGTGTGTGTGTGTGTGTGTGTGTGTGTGTGTGTGTCTCGCTCCCACTGCCACAGTCAAACGTGTTTCGGTTCACGCTGGAACTATTTCTTGCTTCACCCGAGTGCACAAGTCGATCAACACAGAATGAATGGATCATAATTAATAATTGATCGGAAATGGATCGACCTGCTTGTCTCAGTTTCACATTTTTATCAGATAAATACTTGCCGGATTCTCCTGGTCTGTTGTCAGAGAAAACAACTCACCTTACAATATAGCTTGAGGATCTTTGATATGTGATAGACTAAGTGAATAATTGTGTTTGTAGTGGCTAGGCAAGGCTGTCACTCTCCCAGACTAAGGTCCCCACACTCCATACCTGCTCATTAAGGACATCAAACGCACTTCGTTGTAATTTGGAGGATAAAAGTATCCTCTAAATAAGACTTCATAGCTGGAATTTACTATCTCCAAGATTAACTCGTTTTTTATAATCTTGTTGCTGAGATTTTCTTACTCTTTGAAATCTATTATGCATACGAATTTGGTTAACAGCATCTGCATGCTTTACAGTGTCTAAATTATTTACGAAGACAATAAAAATAAAAATAGACGTTCCGCCGCAAATAAGGAGGCCTTAAAACTTAAAGCTTCAGTCTAGCTAATGGAGAGTCCTTAACGTTTAAAGTTGACATATTATACCAAAAGGTGTGAGTGTGATTAGCCGTAACAAACCGTTTTGAAAATATGCCTCTTCTGACATCACAAGAGGGCGTGTCCACCTAGGTGTATGACGGATAATGGCTAATCCCTCACACCTGGTGGTATAATATGTCACATTTAAAGCAGCAGTGTAGCCAATGGAGTGTCCTTAACGCTTAAAGCAGTAGTGTAGCTAATGGAGGGTCCTTAAAGCCTAAACCTGCGTTGGCCGCTGATGAAAGACTAATCTGATACTTTGTGGTATGGTCGACTCGGGTTAGGTATGACTCGGAGAGTAGTAAATGTTCAACATGTGGTTTATTCCAAGAGAGACACAAGGTAAAAGAGTCGCGTTCTGGAGGTGGTTCATGAGGCATCTCACGAACACAGGTAAAAAAACCGTTTATATTGGAAGTGGGTGGAATGGTAAATAAGCCACGCCTACATGTTTTAATTGACCCAGGTAAAACTTTGGTCTGTCTTTGCTTTAGCGGAAAAGGCAAAGTGGCCATGCTTGTAGTCTTTAACCTGTTTAAAAACAAATAAAACCTTATATGGTGTTGTCCATTATGTGGAGAAGAAACCATTCATAAACGTTGTTTGCTTGAAACATTTCATCAGAAGTAGCATAGAAAAATTACTTAAATCACCGCCCGTGCCCAGAGTGTGAGCGCCTGGAGATGGCGGGTGCGAAGCTCAAAGCTGCAGTGTAACTAATGGCCGCCTGTACCAAGAGTGCTCCAGATACGCTCCCGCTATCCCCAGTCGGTTAATCCATTCGCCCTCCAGGGGTTAACTACAGAAGGGGGCGATGAGCCACACGACCCGTTGTATTGATCCCACCCGGCTGGCCTGACAGAGCCTACACACCAGACACTCACACTGACTTTACCTGTCAAAGCTGGAGGCACAGTAGCCCACGCACGTGTGTGAGTGAGTGAGGGAGGTAGTCCATCTTCTTTGGTGTGTGTGTGTGTGTGTGTGTGTGTGTGTGTGTGTGTGTGTGTGTGTGTGTGTGTGTGATTGGTTCATGTATTAATTTATGAGTGTACATGCTAGGTGTCTGTGTAGCTTCTCACCATATAGGGTGATAACAAACAACCATGAAATAAGCGCGACTACGAATCACACGCATGAAGTCATATTCTGATGTATTCAAATGCGCTTCACCTTTGGTCCAATTGGAGGTGTAGGCTCGGATCCCTCCGCTGAGACTCCTATAGCTGCAGAGATTGAGGCTGCGTTTAAGTTCCGTGTAAAATAAGTTAATGAGCAAGGCATGCTATGCCGTAATCGCTAAACTTCTCGAAAAGCCTCATTTTGCGACGTGTTGTGGTCGTGTTTTGTTGACGACCGAGTCATGGATCGATTGAGTGATTGCCTGTCGATCGACTGATTGAGGATAGTTTAAAATGACTTGTCAATATTGCAAAAGAACAGCTTCTCCCCACGTGTGCTCCGTAAATCAAAATGTGATCAGGCTACTGGTTGTACGCACCGTGTGAACCTCGCATGGCGCACTGAACCACAACACCTGTTCGTTAAGAACACGACATTATAATCAGCAGCACACAAGGCATGTCGACCGTCACGACCATCAAGTTGATTGACAGATGCGTTTGTTCGCAGCTCCGCTAGTTAGCTGGGGGGGGGGGGGGGGGGAGAGCGTAAAGGCGCTGCTCTGACGCTCCGAATCGCAGCCTGTTTTAAACAAGTGTAAATAATTGTGAGTTCCGTTAAACGGAGCCCGTCTGGTGCGGAGGCGACGACCGGGAGGAACCCGTGAGAAAGTTGAAAAGGGATACGATGGAAACCGAGACGGTGAGAACACGGGTATCCCTCTCTCTCTCTCTCTCCCCCCCCCCCTCTCCCCTTCCCCTCCCTCCCTCTTTATCTCTCTCTCTCCCTCCCTCTATTTCTCTCCCTCTCTCATTCTCTCTCTCAGTCTCTCTCCCGCTTCTTCCCTCCATCTCTCGCTCCTTCTCTCCCTCCCCCCCTCCCTCCCTCCCTCTCTCTCTCCTTCCCTATTTCGGGAAGGTAAGGCTGTCCTTCTAGAGGCGGCCACCTGATAGGGCGGTAAACACGCACTCAGCAGGGGACATGGAGACCCCCGCTCAGCTGTTGCTGATTAATCACCGGCGAGGATCGGCCTCGCGCGTCGTCATGCACCCTCCTCTTCCTCCCTCCTCACTACCAACCGCAGCCTCCGAGTCACCCCACCAGGCCCAACCCCCCTCTCCCCTGTCTCCAACCAACCAACCCGGGTCCCACCGGAGCACGAGAGACCCACCGGCACCCGCCTCACTACCTCTCTACCCCGGAGCCTCGGTGTCTCGAGAGGGAATCCCTCCCCGTAGCACCGGGCGTAGCTCCCTGTCATTCGGATCGTAGGGCCCACAGCCCACCACAACACACCAACCTCCATATCTGTTATCGATCAGTCTACCTCCACTCCACAGGGCGCGGGAGTCCCTCTCCGGGTCAGGCCCTGCCCATCGGGGGTCCACACTCAACACAGAGGGAACCCACACACCGCCAGCTGGTGTGTCCCGGGTCCGTGGGTCCGAGCCCCCGGCCCCCAAGCCCCCAGCCTCTGGCCCCGAGCCCCCGTCCCAAGCACCCGCCCCACCGTCCCCAAGCCCTCCGCCCCCAGAACCCAGGGCCCCGAGCCCCCGGCCCCTGAGTCCCCGGCCCCCAGGGCCCTGCGTGGATCTCACGTGTTGTAAAACACCAATTATTTCACGTCACGCCCATTACGAGGCTCGTACGATTGTGAACCCGTTTGGACGGCTGATGTCCGAGCAGCGTCTCCCGCCCCGGGCTCCGGGAGGGGGGGCTGCACTGCACGGGAAGCCCCCCCCCCCCCCCCCCCCCCGCTGACGGGCCAATAAACCAAACAAAACGGGCATTTAACCCGGTGTGTCATCGGCTGTTTCCTTGACAAGGTAGGGCCGTCACGTCACAGGCTGTGATGACCGGGTCCCATGATAATAACAATCATACACTAATAATAATCTAACGCCATAATCCGAGCTGCACTGACGGACTTCCGCTGGTCTCGCGAGCCGAGGGCTGCTGATTGACTAATCACCGGCGGGCGGGCTAATTAATCCCCGGGATCGCCTACCCCCACGTCACAGCCCCTCGTGCCCCCCTCCCCAGCCTACCTGGATCTGTATTCCGGACGGTTCACGCGCGCGTAGCACGAGACAGGCTCCGGCTCCGTGTGCCCGTGCCTCTCCTCGCGAAGTATGCGTGGATTTGAATCCGTTATATAAAACCTCTTCTTCTTCTTCACACGCGCGCCGCCTTCCTCAGCTTCCCGCCGCTACAGAAAAAAAATCCGCGAGCTCGAGACGATCCGTCCTCCTCGTGTAACGACGGCAGGTTCCGCGCGAGCCGGATCAATTCCAGCGTTTTGGCGATCAAAGCGGTGATAGGTGAGCGCCTGTCGTCCTCCCCCCCTCTCTCTCTCTCTCTCTCTCTCTCGCTCACTCTCTCGCTCACTCTCTACTCTTCCTCCTCTCTCTCTCTCTCTCTCTCTCTCTCTCTCTCTCTCTCTCTCTCTCTCTCTCTCTCTCTCTCTCTCTCTCTCTCTCTCTCTCTCTCTCTCTCTCTCTCTCTCTCTCTCTCTTTCTTTCTCTCTCTCTCTCTCTCTCTCTCTCTCTCTCTCCTTAGCGCCCTCCTCTCCGATCTCCTCCTGTCCACGAGACCGTTCGGTGAGCCGTCGGTGACGAGAGCGAGCGGGTCGTTATTTTGGGCTCGCGCAGCCTTGAGATGAAACCTCACGGCTTTCCACCGCGAGCCGTGAATCAGCTGTCTACCTCCTCCTCCTCCTCCGTCTTCTCCTCCTCCGTCTACTCCTCCTCTGCCTCCTCCTCCGTCTGCTCCTCCTCCTCCTCCTCCTCCTCCTCCTCCCTCGTCTCCTCCTCGTGTGCGATAGCGCAGGAGGAGGTCTATGGTTCCGGTCCCGGTATGCGGGCTCCCTTCGCGGTGGAGTCCAGCTGAACGTCTCGGGTCTCCCGCTGTGTGCCGCACAGCCAACTGCGGCAGTGCTCCTCACTCCGGCCGCATCCTCGGCCGTAAAAAGGACGCTATTATTCCTGATTTAGCCTCGCTTAATAAGACGGGGTGCTCCTCGAGTCGATTCTGGTAGCTCTCCGTGTGTGCGTGTGTGCGTGTGTGCGTGTGTGTGTGTGTGTGTGTGTGTGTGTGTGTGTGTGTGTGTGTGTGTGTGTGTGTGTGTGTGTGTGTGTGTGTGTTTACGTGTGTGTGTGTTTACGTGTGTGTGTGTTTACGTGTGAGTGTGTGTGTTACGGAGCGATGTGCAACGTCAGATGTACTCCGGTTAGCGGCGGTCATCCTCCGCGCTCGCTTTCCCCCCAAAAGTCAACGGAACAGTCGGCGCACGTGCTACGTCATCACACTATCAGCTGGGGGAGAAACCTGCACCGCTGGCCCCAAATACACCGCGTGCACGCGCACACGCGCGCGCACGCACACGCAGGCCTCCTGCCCGCAAGAACTCGAGTGAAGAGGGAGGAGGCGAGAGGGGACAAAATATTACTAATGGAAACTAATATTTCCAGCTGTTTCGTTCAGTTGGAAAGGGGCAATTAGCGGTTTTTGAACTGCCATGTACCGCTGGTCACATTGAAACACACACAAACACGCACAAAAACATTCACACACGCAAAAAGACACAAACAAACCTATTCAATGAAACAATATATGGTAAAAACACTTGCGTACAAGTGCGCACAGACGCCCCCCCCCCCCCCCCACACACACACACACACACACATAAACATAACATGGTCAGATGCCAGTGATTGTCTCTGTTTATAAAACGGGCCCTCTCAGGAATCTGTGACGCGTGATGCCGTTATACACACCTCACCCCTCTGCAGACCCACTTCAAAGGCTCAAGAATACTGGAACAGCTACTGCTAACATTTATACTGTAGCAGAAGCTACGGCCGTAACCCTAGCTACTGTTAACGTTTATACTGTAGCAGAAGCTACAGCCGTAGCCCTAGCTACTGTTAACGTTTATACTGTAGCACAAGCTACAGCCGTAGCCCTAGCTACTGTTGACGTTTATACTGTAGCCCTAGCTACTGTTAACGTTTATACTGTAGCAGTAGCTAAAGCTAAAGCCCTAGCTACTGCTAACCTGTCTACTGTAGAATAAGCTAAAGCCCTAGCTACTGCTAAAGTGTCTACTGTAGCAGAAGCTAAAGTCCTAGCTAGTGCTAAAGTGTCTACTGTAGCAGTAGCTGTATACTGCTAAAGTGTCTACGGTAGCAGTAGCTAAAGCAGTAGCCCTAGCGACTGCTACAGGCTCTGTTTGAGCAGTAGCTGGCCGGATAGCCATTGATAATATCAGGGGATCAAACTGCTGTGGATATGAAGTGTGTCGAGTGGCTGCAGGAAGCTACGTGGGGTGAAAATGATCTTCACGAGGGCCTTGGTGGAGGTCTGAGACAACATGAGCCCTTCTTCTAAGGGCATGTCATGCACAACCGGGTTCTCATATGACATTTTAGGGGATTTAGAAGACGCTTCGTCCAAAGCGACTTACAACCGTGTCTTGCTCAGTTTTAAGTCACCTCAACACTCGGCTAGGAGGAAGCGGGGATCGAACTAGCAACCTCCCGGTTACCCGTCAACCCGCTCTACCTCCTGAGCTAAGCCAAGCCCTCATTTCCACGTGGACACCCAACATATGTTCCAGGGACTGAGTGAGAAGACTCCAACCCTATGAAGAAGTCCCTGAGACAGCTTACAGCGATGTCCGACGCGTATGGAAAGCCAAGAAGGCCACATACTGGCCCTAGAATGTGCTAAACCGTACGGAATCCGTACAGAAACCGTACGGAATCCGTACGGAATTCCTGCCAAACCTCACGGATACCGCACGGATTCCGCACGGATTCCGTACGGAATTCCTGCCAAACCTCACGGATTCCGTACGGTTTCCGTGCGGTGTAGCACTTTTACCGCGCCACTCCAGGGCCAGTTTGTGGCCTTCTTGGCTTTCCATAGACGCATGACGTCAGGGAGCGGGGGGGGGGGACTTCAGTGTTCAAACCCAGAACCGTACGACTGGGTAGTCAAACCATTCTCACACTAACACTATCGTCCCATCTGGGGTTGTTTGCTGAAGGACACCGTATCTTGTGCACACAGTCTTAACATGGGGGAGCTGAACCTGCACACACACACACCTCTCCAACGCACGACCATGTGAGGCCATTGAGTGTGTTAGTTTTGACAAAATGGCCGCCGGCCCTTAATGCCCTCGCCCCGCCCCAGCTTCACTGTCTCCATGCCAACAGGTTGTTAACGTACAGCGTTGCATGGTGGTCGGTGTGGAACCCTCCCATGGCTACCTGCAGGCGACGTTGTGCGTCTATACAATGGAATTCAATACTCTCTCTCGCTCTCTCTCTCTCTTCATCAAAGTCACCCAAGCATCCAGCGATGATGAATCGATGATAGTTTCTAATCAACATCTCTATTCTCGCTGCAACGGCTCCACACTATCCCAAGAGTGAGCTATATAAACTAGCGCCTCCATAGAAAGAGTGAGCTCTATATACTAGCTACACTATAGGAAAAGTGAGCTATATATACTAGCTCCACTATGGAGTGTTAACTACATAAACTAGCTCCGATATGAAGTGTTAGCTATATAAACTAGCTATATGCGCTGGATATCGGAGCTAGCTGCTATAGCTCCACTATGGTGAGTGTTTGCTATAGGAGCTAGCTGTACCCAGGCATGTGGCTGGGAATTGGATGGGCTTTATAATCAATTCAGAACCCAAGTAAAGAAACTTCCCTTGAATCTAATCTGCTACCTGCCAAAGTCCACACCCCGCAATGGGAAGGAGGGTGTGTGAGTGTGTGTTAGTGTGGGGTACCTGGATGTATTCCATGATTTGCATTCTGTATGCGTGTGTGCGTCTGAGTGTGTCTGTTGTGTTCCATTAGTGTGTGTGATGCATTCCATGAGTGTGTGTTATGTTGCATTTAAAGTGTTTAATTTAAATGTTGCATGCCATTAGTGAGTGTGCGGGTGCGTTTGAACGAGTGGAGGAGAGGTGTGTGTGTGTGTGTGTGTGATCGAGGGGAGGAGATGTGTGTGTGTGTGTGTGTGTGTGTGTGTGTGTGTGTGTTTGTGTGTGTGTGTGTGTGTGTGATCGAGGGGAGGAGATGTGTGTGTGTGTGTGTGTGATCGAGGGGAGGAGATGTGTATGTGTGTGTGTGTGTGTGTGTGTGTGTGTGTGTGCCGAGTCTGCATTTTGCAGCTCGTATCTTCTCTGCCCTCCCTGCCTGCTTCTGAGGCACATCCACGTGCACAAGAATTCCACCTTGCACGAGAGTTCCCACGTGCACGAGAGCTCCCCAATGCTCGAGAGTTCCCAGGTTCTCACGCCATTTAAAATAAAATTAATTAAAATTAATTAATGTAGATGGCTGCAACTACTACATACACACACAAACTCCCCCGCCATCACGCACATACACACACAGTGAACCTATCACACACACAGACATGCATACACACTTGCACTATCACCAGACTCACCCACCCACACAAACAGAGGCTGCTGACAGACACACTGGGGGTTCAAGTGTCCAGGAGGGGGAACTTTAATGCAGCTTGGTCATACGGTCACAGTGAGTGAGTGCGAGTGCGAGTGAGTGAGTGAGTGAGTGAGTGAGTGAGTGAGAGATCCTTCAACTGAAATGCAGAACAACAACGACAAGGAGTTTTAATGCACAGAATTAGATAGAAGCAACGTCCGAAACACGTAATGGAAACGGGTATCCCTCCCTCCGGAGTCCCCATCCCTCCCTCTCTCCCCCCTGTGCCCCCTCTCGTCCCCGGGTGTCCTCCTTCTAGGAGGGGATGCTGAGGTGGGTCTCCAGGCGGCTGGGAGCGGCCAGCGCTGACCTGCTGACGCCACGCTGTCACTCTTTAAATAACACCAGCGGGGGAGGGCCTCATGTTACACACACACACACACACACACACACACACACACACAAGGCCACACACGTACACATTCTCTCTCTAGAACACACGTATACACACACATACACTAATACACAAAACACACTACGTCCAGCCTAGATACACACACTAGAAAAAACACACATACATACGTATTCTCTCTCTAGAACACTCGCACTATACGTCCAGCATACACACCCACACACTCTCTCTGTCTAGTTCTTGAACACACATTGACACGTACCCTCAAACACACATACACACTCCAATGTCCTCCACACATTCACAAACTCTGCTGTTATGTAGCATTGGCTGACACTGAAGATCCACAACACACACACACACACACAGACACACACACACACAGACAGGAGGAGAGAGTGAGAGAGAGAAAAGGAGAGGAAGAAGCAGACGACAAAACATAAGAGAGGGGGACCATGGATCCTGTGTCCAGGCATCCAGTGGCTCCCTGATCCAGGACAGGTTTTCCAGAGAACCCACAGGCAGTGGAAAAAACGACCAAAACATTAAATAAACCAGTGCAGTCAGTGACTGTGGAACACAACAGCATGGACGAGGCACAAGGCCTGTCCCTCGCCCAGCTGCTTGTGGCCCCATCACCGTGGTAACCACACTGACGAGGATGACAGGATGAGAGGAAGGTGACAAGGAGGAAGAGGGATCAGAGGAAGATGACGAGGAGGAAGAGGAGGAAGGGGGATGAGAGGAAGATGACGAGGAGGAGGAAGAGGTAGGAGAGGAAGAGGACAAGGAGGAAGAGGATGAGGAGGGATGAGAGGAAGATGACGAGGAAGAGGTAGGAGAGGAAGAGGACAAGGAGGAAGAGGATGAAGAAGGATGCCCGGAAGATGACGAGGAGGAAGAGGATGAAGAGGGATGAGAGGAAGAGGAGGAAGTGGGATGAGAGGAAGATGACGAGGAGGAGGAAGAGGTAGGAGAGGAAGAGCACAAGGAGGAAGAGGATGAAGAGGGATGAGAGGAAGAGGATGAGAGGAAGATGACGAGGAGGAGGAAGAGGTAGGAGAGGAAGAGCACAAGGAGGAAGAGGATGAAGAGGGCTGAGAGGAAGATGACGGGGAGGAAGAGGATGAAGAGGGATGAGGAAGATGACGAGGAGGAGGTGGAGAGAGAGAGGCGTGTTCTCCGGGGTCGTCGGAGGTCGACCTGAGCGGACTCCTGGATGTGTTCCGCTCAGATCCCAGCGAGCTGATTGGTTCGTTACGTGAGAGTTTACCGCTCCCTGATTAGTTGTTCCACTTATAGAACTGCTTTGTAAATATTGAATTGGACCGCTGCTCTTCTTAGCCGGGCATGATTAAAATTTCATGCCGTTTTCATGCTTTTCACAAATGAAAAATTAACCTGCACTTGTGTAGTGACGGGGTAGGGCTGTGTGTGATGGGTGTGTGTGATGTTAGGGGTCTGCATGTGATGGGTGTGTATGATGTTAGGGGTGTGCATGTGATGGGTGTGTGTGTGTGTGTGTGATTTGTACCTCACTTCACAGTGAATTCAGAGATCTTATGCCTTTGGTGAGCCAGGCTAAAACTGGATACACACACACACACACACACACACACACACACACACACACACACACTAAAGCTGATGCATTTTGATTGACACATCAATATAAAAACCCAACAGGCTGTAAACCTTGTAATAATATTAACATATTCTAATAATAATCCTAATCAATGGTAACCGTGTGACAGGCTGCGTCTGTTTGATGAGGTTTCTCTGCCTCGGTTCCCCACAGGGCAGAGATCTGATTTGGATCGAGATCCTCTCGTCATGTCTGACACTAAACTTCTAACCTTCAGAGAGCACCAGAGGAGACTGTCATCCTCCGTTGCAGGCGAGGTCTAAATGGCGTGGCGCACGCGTGCGTCACGCCGACGGGTCGCGTGGAGCACGGAGACGTTCAGGTCGTCGGCATGGGGCAGCCCCTAGTGGCCAGCCACGGAATTACATTTACTACGGTATTATTTACTCCAGCAATACGGTCAATGTAGCGTTAGTTAACACGGAGCTATGGATTCTGAATCTGATTATGTTTAAGCGATGTAAGAGCATATTCACACACACACACAGCTGCGAATTGGTGATGGTTATTTCTGTATTCTTCACAATATACACACAGACACAGCAAACCAAGAAAGACCACAGTTCCACCGTAAGAAGAATTGTGATTCACAACTAGAAATTCACCTCTCATTCAGAATTATCATCTAATAATCTTAATCAATAAATTAAAAACAATGGTGCTAAAATTGAGCATTGATGGGAGTAGCAAGTGTAAACGTTACCTTTTGTTACACCTGAAACAGGTGTTACAACAGGTAACGTCATATAGCGGAACACGGACATGACCCGGACTGGTTTAGCTATTGATCGCCCCGATGCGGACTGATTGGTAGGATTGATAAACTCACAGTTAAACCTAGTGCATCAGATTAATCGAATTAACCTTTTTGCTGTGCTGAACCTGTCAATATAGCCCGAACACTTTCTGCGTGTAAGTACGTAAACAAACACTTCAAAGCGCACTTGCACATTAGCACCCTAGCATAGTATGTCAATGCGCTTGCAAAGAACGTAATTACCCTACGACGCACACAAGCATGCCTTAGCATTAGCATGTTGAGATGCTAACACCGAGCGCAGCATCATCGCCCACATCCTCAACTTGTGACACATCCTCAAATTTTAACGTCCAAACAAAACAAAGGGAAGTTCTTATTCTGAACGAAGCGCCGGTCTCACGGAGTTCAATGGGCTTGGGTGGATTGGGTTGGGTGGGGTGGACTGGACCCCCCCCCCCCCCCCCACACACACACACACACCTCAGAGTCCACTAGGATTGGATGGACCCCCCCTCAGAATCCACTGGGATTGGATGGACCCCCCCTCAGAGTCCACTGGGATTGGATGGACCCCCCCCCTCAGAGTCCACTGGGATTGGATGGACCCCCCCTCAGAGTCCACTGGGATTGGATGGATCCCCCCTCAGAGTCCACTGGGATTGGATGGATCCCACCCCCCCCTCAGGCCTCGGGGCTCTGGCGGGAGCGCTGCTGCTCCTGGTAATCCTTGGAGTCTTCCCAGGGCCGCGGACCCCGGATGTTCCTCCACTCGTCCAGCTTCACCTCCTGCAGCTTCTGCACACACACACACACACACACACACACACACACACACACACACACACACACACACACACACACACACACACACACACACACACACACACACAATAAGAGACAGGAATAACTTTATTGATACAACTGCAGCGTTCACAATCACAGTCAAGGACCTAGTTCCCATGAGGAGACTTGTGATGACAGCTTTGCCAGCACTAAGTTTAGAGTCTGAACTCTTCTTTGGGACACATGGTGTGAAGGAGCGACAGGGGTTAGGGGTTAGGGGTTAGGGGGCATCGTAGTCACGGACGGACTTTGGGGTTGGAACGCCGGAACCTTTCAAACATCCTGACCACCCAACACTAAACTAAAATGGAAGCATCAATATGACATAAACGGAATAACAACCGATGGCTAACATAGATACGTCTAAATGAATGAAACCCCGAGCCTGATCACTAGCCCTCTATAACTGGTAAACAAACTGCATTCATGCATCACTTTTCTAACCAGTGGCCACTCGACGCGCTTCTCAACATCGCCTGACATTCACACATCGACGGTGGCGTCAGCCGGCTCGTCAGGAGAGTTCAGGCCGAGGTGCCTTGCTCAGGGACACCTCGACGCTCTAGCTAGGAGGAGCCGGGGATCGAACCAGCCACCCGTCTGGCTACCAGCCAACCCGCTCTACGTCCTGAGCCACGTGCCGCCGCCCCCCCCTCTACAGAGATGTGTGGTTCCAGCTGTGAGCGCTCTGGTGGGGGAGATGGTGAGCGTTTGGCTGTGTGCTCCTCTGAGGATACTGCAGCAGATGGTTCGTTTCTCACTACAGTCTGGTCCAATAATAGAGCCATCGTCAGATCGTCAGGACCCCCCCCCCACACACACACACACACACACACACACACACACACACACACACACACAGACACACACACACACACACACACACACACACACACACACACACACACACACACACACACACACACACACACACACACACACACACACATCCCTGGATCCAGAGGGGGGGGGGGCTCCTGTAGACACTGTCTAACACACTGTCTGACCCAGAACTCAACCCTACACAAATACTATGCTAGCAGGGACTAAACCAAACACAAATACTATCTAACCCAGGATCTCGCCTTTGCCTGGAGACAAGGGCCTTCCATGAACACCATCTAACACACTACCTAACCCAGGACTCAAACAAACTTTCAGCCATAATCTAACCCAGGACTCAATACAACACAAAAACGTTCAATCACAGCCCAGGTGAAAAAGTAGTATACTTTAGTGTATTACAAGTATAAATCAATTATACAAAAGTTAGTATAAGTATACTTTTACTTTTTGTGCTTAATTTAAAGTATACTTAACATATACTTTTAAAAAGTGTACTTCGCAATAAATGTCATTAAATTCAACTTTAACGTACTTAAAAATAAGTATACTAATTCTGCAATACTTAAAGCGGTATTGCTTTGTACTTTTAAAAAGTATACTTTATTTTAAGTTTATTTAAATTGTACATAAGTGTACTTAGAAAAAGTATACTAAATTGCAAATACTTATAGTGGTAATTTAGTGTATTTATAAAAAGTGTACTTTATTGTAAGTGTATTGTAATTTGTACCTTAGTGTACTTCTGAAAAGTACACTCATTTTCAAGTATTTTGGAATTCACTATTAAAATACTTTTTTAAAGTGTAATTTGATTTCACTTCATTAGAAGTGTATTGAAGTATACTTCCGTAAAGTTCACTTTAATTTAAGTTAATTTTAAGCTGTATTTCAGTATACTTAGCAAAAGTATACTAAGTTTCAAATACTTAAAGTGGTATTTTAGTGTACTTCTGAAAAGTACACTTTGTTTCAAGTCCTTTGTAATACACTATTAAAATGCTTTTTTAGAGTGTAATTTAATTTCACTTCATTAGAAGTGTATTTAAGTGTACTTCCATGAAGTGCACTTTAATGCAAATACTTTTTAAGCTGTATTTCAGTGTACTTAGAAAAAGTATACTAAGTTGCACATACTTAAAGTGGTACTTTAGTGTACTTCTGAAAAGTACACTTCATTTCAAGTCCTTTGTAATACACTATTAAAATGCTTTATCAAAGTATACTTAAATTTCCCTTTATTAGTAGTGTATTTAAGTATACTTCCTTACAGTTCACTTTAATGCAAGTTAATTTTAAGCTGTATTTCAGTGCACTTAGAAAAAGTATACTAAATTGCAAAAACTTATAGTTGTCATTCAGTGTGATTCTGAAAAGTACACTTAGTAATACACTATTAACATGCTTCATTTTTAGTATACTTTAATTTCACTTCATTAGAAGTTTATTTAAGTATATTCATACATCATCACAACCAAAGTGTTGAATTAATCAAAAAAATACAGATAAATAATACTGAAATGGCTACTTTTACTAGCTCCAACGACTAACTATTAAAGAAAATCCAAGGCTATAACCAAAATTTGAAAATAGCAAGTTTATAACGGCCATCCAATCAGTGTGCGGCTGCAAATCGACGTCCAATGAGAATGTAGTATTTAGGTCGCCAATTGGTGGTTTACTCAAATACACTTGGCGCGGACGGTTAGTGTTCCATTTGAAATTGAGCAGTGAGCACCTAATATCTCCGGGTCAAACAATGACAGTGTTTGGTTTGTTTTATTTCCAAGACGGCTCCGTTAGAGCAGATAATACATCCGTCATACGTGATGCATACAGAAATAAAAAAATAACGGTTAACTGCAGGGAAGACCTCGAGTCGGAGCAGGGCTGGATAGAGGTAATTTGGCCTACACAACGGCGACAACAAGAGGCGAAGCCTATTGCAGCCAAATTGCTTTTCTTTGGAGGTAAGTCAGTTCCAAAACGGTAGTGAAATGATTCCGAAATACTCTGTAACGTCAGCTAACTTTGGCTATAGTCTGTTGGAATGTTACGGTAATGATGATAGCCTAATAGAAAGAGTTGCTTTTATCGAAGTATAATGCTTGAATTTAGTAATCGAAGTAAAGTTACTGGATCAACTGGCGTAGTGGGGGCCTGTGGCGTAGCGGGGGCTACGTTTGCGCCTGAGAGCGTCTTTGCGTCGTATTTGTATTGTAAAATGTAGGAATGTTACGGTAATGATGATAGCCTAATAGAAAGAGTTGTTTTATAGCGGGGGCCTGTGGCGTAGCTGGACCACGTTGCGTAGCGGGGGCACGTGGCGTACCGGGGGCTGCGTTTTTTTTACGTTTGGCACGCTCCGATTGGGCACGCGCTCCGAACGGGCACGCTCCCAATGGGCACAAGCACTAGTCTGTGTCAATGTAATTTATTGTTTATCTTAAGTCTTAAATCACATGCGTCCTTCCTGTTTTCACAGACACGGTGAGGGAGAAATTCCCCAACACCATGGTTAGTGAGATCCGGGCCCTGCTGCGGAGGAAATGCAATAATGAGGGCTACACCAAGGTTGCTCCTCAGTAGCTTTATTATATATGTTATATATGTCAGATGTTTTAAAGTTAGGTGTTATTGAATGTATGTTTGTATTAATATTTAAATTAAAGTTTTGGTTTGTACAATTTAAGTGTTTTTTGTCATGGAACAAAATAGCACCCATGGAGTGTACTAAAATGGTACCAGAAAGAAGTGCATGTGAAGTATAATATGTATTGTAAGTATATTTCTGTAGTATTTATAAAGTACTTAGTAGTATAACAGTATTGTACTTAAAATACCCTTAATATACGCTTCCACTTTACATTATAGTATAATAACTATACTTTAAGTACATGCCTTTGATGCTTAAATTGTGACACAAATTGACTATAAATACATAATAAATGCATTTTTAGTTACATAATTGCACACTTTAAAAGTACTAAATATAGTCAGAAAGTGTACTTGAATTTAATTAGAAATATGACAGAGGAATGATAATAGTGTGTTAAAAATACACTTCTATTATGTAGTATAAGCAGTGATAAAATACACTCAATATACACTTCTGCTCCTCTTTAGAGTATAATAACATTGTACTTAAAGTGCATGCCTTTGATGCTGCAATTGTGATAGAAATGTACTATAAATACATTTTAATTAACATAATGGCAGACTTAAAAAGTACTAAATATAGTCAGAAAGTGTATTTGAATTTAATTTGAAATATGACAGAAGTATGATAATAGTGTGTTCAAAATATACTTATATACTACTATCAATTGAACCATACTGCCTTTTTAAGTATATTTCAAACACACTGGTAATATAATGCTATTGTACTGCAAGAGTGTTTCAAATGCTAGAAATCATACTTTTCACTAGTGTACTTCAGTACACTTAAAGGTTGTCAAAAGTTGTGCAATTTTAGCATACTATTTACACTTGGAGTATACTGGAGTATATCTATAGTAGTACTTAAGGTATACCTTAGTACACTTTGGTATACTTGAATGCAACGAAATTAGTACAGAATACAGTTACATACTAAAAGTGGACTTAGTACATCCTTTCAAAAGTGTCGTTGAAGTATAATATTTTTTCACCTGGGAGCACTACATCCAACACTAATACAATACACCATCCAACCCTGGATTAATCCCTACACTATCTATCACTAGCCCCACAAAAGTACTAGCCACCCCCGTCACCCTCATCATATCCACTTCCTGTCCCAGGGTTTACACACACACACACACACACACACACGATGGGTGGACTGTCTATCCCCTCACCTGGTACTCCTCTTGCAGCAACCCTGCCTGCCGCTTCGTGTTCACGTGGGCCTCGAGGGAGGGGTCCATCTGGGGGGGGGGGGGGATGGGGAGAGAAGAGAGGCTGGTTAGAGGAGGCGGAGTCTAACACTTGGATTTACATATTCTGATATTCTCTTCTAATTCACATTCCCTTGTTTTAAAACTTGAGCAATAATTAATTTCTGTGAATGTATATAAGAAATGGTGACATGAATGCTATGAAGATAACAACATATTTCTGTTTCTCACACACACACACACACACACACACACACACACACACACACACACACACACACACACACACACACACACACACACACACACACACACACACACACACACACACACACACACACGTGGAAGAAGATGCGAGCGAGAGGAACGTCCGATGGAATTATGGCGCCCTAAAACGGGAGCCCCTGTTCTGAATCGACAACTCGTTATGACGGGTATAATTCACGGGCGTGTCTCCACGGGGGGGGGGGGGGGGGGACTGAAGAGGCCCGCAGCACTGTTGAATCTCCGCGCACTTTAAATACGACCGTATTTCTACATGCCCATACATGGCTGGAGGCTACGGAAGCCTGCGGGGTGCAGAGCCACAGCTCCCAGCCGTGCGGATGGTGTCAGTGGGCGTGGTCCAAAGGTTCTGGGGTCCAACCCCTAAGTCCTCTACCTGGAGGTATCCTTGAGCACACGCCCCACTGGGCACTACCTGCTGCTCCAAGACGCATGGCTGGAAAACAACTCACTGTGAGTTGTGTGTGTGTGTGTGTGTGTGTGTGTGTGTGTGTGTGTGTGTGTGTGTGTGTGTGTGTGTGTGTGTGTGTGTGTGTGTGTGTGTGTGCGTCTCTCTTTTCTCCAACGCGCGGGCCATCTGGTGTCGACCCAGATGACTCTTGTCGTCGTTTGTCAAGCTAACCTCGCCACGCTAACAGCTACGTCTTCACCCCGCGGCAGCGGCGGCGGCACGCGGCTAGCTGCCGGGTAACAGCTCCTATTGAAGGCCGGCTCCTTTGACCCCCAGTGAGTTATGAGCGTCCTGCGTCGCGATTGGCTGACCCACACAGAGGTCAGCCAATCCTGAGACTGTTGGAGGAATAGCATTTCCTAACAAGTCGTTAATCAGACATATTTATCTAAAGTGTCTAACGAGGAATACTGTTAGAAACATGTCGTTAAGGAGCAGGTCGGAGCTAGGGGGCTGCCTGCCGGTGGACTGAGAGGACATTAACGTTTGAACCCAGACTTTGTGGCTGGGAATCAAACCCGGCACGGACCATTCTGCCCCCAATATTCACGCATATTGTGTCTTTTTAAATGTTATGTAATTTTACATTTTTGAAAGCGTCGTTAAACGACATGTATTTACAACAGTGTTCATAGCAGTGGGAGGGTAATGGTCTTTTTAACTTCCACAATGGCGGTTCTACATGGGGGGCCTACGGGGGGCCCTTGCCCCTGTAGACATGTCCCTGGCCCCCCCTGTGGCCCCTCCCTGTGGCCCCCCTGTGCTGAACAAATAAAGCAATTATGATTTTACGGAACTAATGCGACGCAAGGTTCTACACGGGTCAATTAGAGGGGCGCACCCAAACACAGAGGTGCTGCTCCTCGCTGAACGAGAGCTCAGCGACTACTCTGGGAGAAAGGAGCCACGACTACTCGAAGGTAAGAGTCGAAGGTAAGCAAAACAATTTCAGTTTGTCAGTGACTTGTTGTTCTTGCACATAACCGTGTTACTATAGTTCCTCACACTGATGATGAAATTAAGTTTGTAAATGTCTAGTCTCGATATATTCAGAAACTTAATAATATCTAAGCAAACTCACTGAAGCAAAAGCGAGTATCCAAATGTCAGTATCCTTGGTAGGTCTAGGCTACACAATGTTGTGATGTTAACCACGCATTTTCTTCTTTTTTGGCTGTTGAATTGGGATAACAAATATATTTGAGTAAAGAGTCGTAGGCTATCTGCCCGTGTTAAGTAGGGAGGGATGGTTATGCAGCGAAATGTAATGCATAGCCCTACATTTTTTTTCTTCTATTGTCATCTATCATGAAATGGGGAAGAACGTTTGTCTGCTGTTTTCAAAAAGGGAAGAACACAGTTTCACCACACTGAATCGGATAAAGAATAAATAGGAAATGGCACATTGTTGTACCCTGGAGTTATTTTTCACATTGACACACTGTATATGTACCCTGTACTGTATTTTTTACTTTTTAATGGCCCTACTCTTGCACGCTTGTACCAAACAAATGTTTATATGATTTTGTTGATTTAGGGCATAAGCTCCATCAATTTAAAATAGTTTGACAGAAAAATACAGACTGGTGAAGTTATAAACACCTGTACAAATTAAATGTTTGATGATTTTAAAGTAAAATAAAGTTTATAATTATAATCTTTAAATATTATTTTTTTGTGCCCCGCTGGTTAAACACTGGCCCCTCCTGGTCAAACACTGGCCCCTCCTGGTTAAACACTGGCCCCTCACTGGTCTTCAATATTGCATCGCCGTCACCCAGGCTTCCAGAACCATCTTGGCCACTTTAGTCACGCCTTGAATGTGCTGGTCCGTTTGCAGGCGCTAGGGGGCAGAGTTTCCCCGCTTGAAGATGTCAAACCCGGCGGTGCCAAGGTTACGATGTTTTTATTTATCGTGTCGTCTCGACAGGACCTCTGCTTTGATACTAAGCTCTGCTTATTCTAAACCACTCGTTCTTGTACGTTAAGTTATCGAGATTTTTGGTCACAGATGCGTGACCTCAATGTAAACTATTACATGTGGTTAAATAGGGCAGAATAAGGAATTAGAATGAGGAGACCGACCTTTCTCTTGATCTTCTGCACGTCGTAGCGGATCTGAGTGAACTCCCGCAGCCCGAAGGAGCCTCCGACGATCAGCAGCTGGGAGAAGTGTGGACATAAATATGGATATAATATACAACTATAAATGTTAAACATATGCTCTATTTTATCACATGCTTCAGCTATAATAAAAAGTGTGTGTGTGTGTGTGTGTGTGTGTGTGTGTGTGTGTGTGTGTGTGTGTGTGTGTGTGTGTGTGTGTGTGTGTGTGTGTGTGTGTGGTGGGGGGGGGGGGGGGGGGTTTGCAACCATCACTTCATAGTGAATTGATAGATCTTATGCCTTTGGTCGACCCATGCTATAACAGCTCGTTTATAGTCAACAGAATCCAACCTGACATCCCCATGCACCACGTTTAAGTGTTAAATACAGTTTAAATAAATAAAGGAACATAAAGTTATATATAAGAATATAAAGTTAAAGAACTCAAGACAGTAGAGGAGCTCACTGAGTGACAGGAGTTCACCTTTCTGCAGAACAGAATACTTACCATCATCGGGACGCCATATCGCACCGTCTTGTTCTTCTGCAGCGCCTTCCAACTAAACATGATGTCTTCTGAGGACGATAACCATGTGGTAGAATAAGTTTAATAAGGACTATAACCGATTATCTACATGCCCATTACTCAAGGGGGAAGCAGCGAAACCAACCGGATGAAGCGTCGTCGTAATTGAGTCCGCAGTATAAAGCGTCCCTGACTTTCCGCGAGTTTGGTTCCGCTTCGTTTGTGGGCTGTTTATTATTTTTGTGCAGTCAACAAAAACACAGCAACTACCTATTTGATTATATATATATAACTATTATTACATATTAGTCCCTCCCAAGCTCAGTTGTCTCAAACGTTATTCCTAGATTTGGTGAGCATTAGCTCTTAATATGATCCTCAAACCATTAAAACAAACTATGTAGAGCAGCACAATGACCTCATATTTGTCTATCAGCTACAATTAAATAATCTCAATATATACATTAGGATGATTGTACTATTCTAAATGCAAGGGTTATGTGTAGGACTTCCAAATAGGCCACATGGACCGCACATCTATTAATTCAGTTATAATATATTATATGTTAATGATCGTCAATAGAATATATCCTTTGTACAGCTATCAGTTTGCAGCAATAATAAATGTTATATATTCCTTTTTCTATAAATAACTCTCTCTCTTGTATTATATGTAATTTATTTTCCTATTTAACCTGTAGTCCTTATTTATGCACTCCCAGCGACAGAACATGAAGAGAAAACCGGCACTTATTTTTATTTTATTACTTTATTACAATTTCCATCTCCATTATTTTCAATCAGGTGAAGAAAAATACTTTTTTTTGTTCTGTATAATAAAATATGTCAACTTTATTCTTTTTTTTTTGTTGAAGAAAAACAATGACAAGAAACAAGTAAATAAAAACAGCAACAAACATTTCTCTCTCTCTTTCTCTCTCTCTCTCTCACTCCCTCTCTCTCTCTCTCCCTAGCTCTCTCTCCCTCCTTCCTCTCTCTTGTGAAAAGCACTAAACAACAGACTCAGAGCGTGAGGGAGGAGTGTGAGGAGGTTAGGGGAGTCAGAGAGAAGGAGGAGGAGGAGGAGGAGGAGGAGGGAGGAGGAAGAGGGAGGAGGACACAGGCCATGGAGGGATATGACAACAAGATAAGGCCAAAGGTGTACAAAACGAGCTTGGGGGGGGGGGGGGGGGGGGGGATAGGAGAAGGGGGAGAAGAGGAGGAGAAGGAGGGGGGGGGGGGGGAGTGTGTGTGCGATGCAATGCTGTGATTGGACACGCGGCGAGCGGGACAGTCGAGGGGGGCGGGGGGAGGGAGGATGTCGATGATGACGATGATGATGATGGCGACGGCGACGACGACAACGTGCGACGACGAAGACCCCGCGTCCCGGACGCGCGTCCCCCCCGGGGGCCCCCTCAGAGGTCGCTCTCGCCATACAGCGCAGTGGAGAAGGACATGTAGTCCAGGGCCCCGGGGGCCCCATCGGGCCCCGTGTACGGGGCCATGCGGGCGATGCAGTACTCGGCCTGGTCCGGGGGCAGCTCCCGCCGCAGCTCGTCCGCCAGGATGTAGCTCTGAGGGGGGGAGGGGGGGAGACAGGTTAGGGAGGAAGTACAGCAGCAGAGTAGAGACCCTCTACTGTACTATAACCTTACACAGGTCAGTATAGATTAGTAGTACAGTAGTGACCACTAGAGTAGTCTTAGTCAAATACTACTGTACAACGCTACATTATGAAGTTTAGTATATGGTACTGGTACAGTATCAGTATAATACCGCCTTATGCAGTATAACATTTATTATAGAGCATGTAGTAGCACAGTATAGAGCAGCAGTGTACCCAAAGAAGGAGTACAGTGAAGTGCTACAAAAAATCCAAAAGTCGATACTGATGGAAATGAAACTCTGAGGCGGTTCTCATTTCTGATTGGATGCAATTTGGCGCCAAGAAAAGCGGCAGCCAATTAAGAATCATAAAACAAAACCATCCCCACGTTTAGCCAATCAGAGAACAAAACAAACCCTGGTTTAGCCAATCAGAGAACAGAACGACGCCCACTCTGCGCCAATCAGAAACGGCAAACGAGCGTGTTTATAAGACTGCCGCCCTCCAGCCTCCAGGGGGCGCCGTCCCCCCAACAGACGGCGCCACGCCCACCGGCTGCGCGGCCCCGCCCAGCGAGCGCTGTGATTGGCTACCTTGTCCCCGGCCAGGACCTTGAAGGAGGCCATGACCTGGTCGGCGGTGTCCGTGTCGGCTGTCTCGCGGGACATGAAGTCGATGAAGGCCTGGAAGGTGACCACGCCCATCCTGTTGGGGTCCACGATGCTCATGATGCGCGAGAACTCCGCTTCTCCCTGCCGGGGAGAGAGAGAGAGAGAGGGGTCGCCATGGAGATGAGGACGCCGTGGAGATAAGGTCTCATTGTTCCTGCCCATATTGTAAAGCATCCTTGAGTTTGAAAGGTGCTATATACGTAAATTGAATTTGTTGTGATTATTATTTTTTTATTATTATTATTATTTATTATTATTATCATTATTAGCAAGGTAACGTTTTTTTCTCCATTCTTAGTTGTTATAGTCAACACAATGTGATAACGTAATATCCAAATCACAAATGTATCAATAAATACCATAGATATGACTAATGTCTATGACTAACGCTCCTAAAAGCTTTGTGTGATCTCTTGTATGTTAAGAGTCAAAACATTCAATGTATTGTACTACTATTTCTTCAAATATCTTGTAATACATTACCTGTTATACTGTTACCTGTTCATGACAGTATAGCACATACACATCATCCTCCTTCCTGAGCAGACGTGTTTGTGTGTCTGAGAGTGTTTGTGTGTGTGTGTGTGTGTGTGTGTGTGTGTGTGTGTGTGTGTGTGTGTGTGTGTGTGTGTGTGTGTGTGTGTGTGTTTGTGTGTGTGTTTGGGTGTGATGTGTCTCCATCGATATGATGTGTGTGTGTCTGATGTGTGTGTGTGTGTGTGTGTGTGTGTGGGTGTTGTGTCTCCAACTGTGACTGTGTCAGTGTGTGGTCAGAGCGAGAGAGAGGCGGTACTGATGCTGTTTACCAGGCTGTAACCCATGGAGATGAGGCAGGTTTTGTAGTCCTCAGCATCCATCATCCCTGTTCTCTTCTACAAGATCACCCCAGGGTCAAGAGACCAACCAGGGGCGGAGGAAGGAAGAGAGGGAGAGGGAGACGAAGGGAGAGACATGCAGGAGAGAGAGAAAAAGAAGGAGCAGTAGTGAAAGAAGGAAAAGGAGATGGAGAGATGGGAATATATGGAACAAGAGGGAGGGAGGGAGAGAAATAGGCAGAGACGGGGAGAGAGAGGGAGGGAGAGTAGGAGATAGAGACAAGACATGGAGAAAGATAGAGATAAAGAGAGGAGAGAGATGGAGAGAGTAGAAAAGAGAGAGATAATAGTGACAGATGGAGAGAGAGAGAGAGATGGGGAGAGATGCAGAAAGACAAAGACATGGAGAATGATAGAGACGAAGAGAGGGGAGAGAGATGGAGAGAGACGAAGAGAGGGACGGAGAGAGAGATGAGAGTGACAAAGATGGAGAGAGAAAGAGAGAAGGGGGGGAGGGCAGAATACCAAAAGTAGGAAACCACAATTTTTTCAAAGACCAAGGAGGACAGAGCACAGAGTCCAGCACGACCCAAAGAACCGGATTTGGAAGAGAAGAAGAAATATAGAAAAAGAGGTCGAGGTGTGAAGGATAAGGAGGAAGTGAAGACCAGGGGCCGGGGAGAGGGGGGGGGGTAGAACAGAAGAAAACACAGGGCATGTTAAACCTCGGGGGCCCTCAGGGGCCGGGCGGGGCCAGGTACCTGTGAATCGTTGGCGATATCGAAGCCCAGGCTGATCAGGCAGGCCTTGAACTCCTCGGCCCCCAGCGTGCCTGAGTGGTCCTGGGGTGGGTGACGCGCAGCGGCGTGTGGTGGGGGGGGGGGGTCGGCCAGGCAGGCAGGTCAGCCGCCACGGAGGAGAGCGCAGTGTTGGTGAAGGGGGGGGGGGGGCACGGGCCATGCAGCACACGCCGAGACACACACACAAACGCACACAGAGACACATACACACAGGATGGGTGGGGGAGGGGGTGATTCATGCACAAAGGTGAGGGGGTGAGGGGTGAGAGGGTGAGAGGGTGAGGGGGTGAGAGGGTGAGGGGTGAGGGGTGAGGGGTTGAGAGGGTGAGGGGTGAGGGTTGGGGGGGGGGGCGACATGCACCAGAGACAGAAAACAGAGAACACAAGTGCAGTTTTCGTTAGGACCGTGGCAGGAGCAAGGGGCATTCCGTGACGCACACGCACATGCACGCGCGCGTGTGTGTGTGTGTGTGTGTGTGGCAGGCACGTCTCAACAGGTGTGTTACACGCGTGTGAGCTGGGTTACGTGTGCTTGGCGTTACATTGGGTCAGTATACAGTACGGTGAGATACATCGACACAGGGCTCGCGTTACGTTTAATGTCAGCGACAGGTATGACTAGATGAGCAACAAAGTCATTTCTTTTTCTAACTAAACCTAAAGGTGACATATTTGACCACCAGGTTTGAGTGTGATTAGCCGTTACAAGCCGTTTGAAAATCTGCCTCTTCTGACATAACTGGTATAATATGGGACCTTTAAACTTTTGAATTTCCAAAATGTACGCGACTAACTAGCGTTTTAACCAATGTAAATATGACCGTATTTGACCAATATAGGAATATAGCTTAAGTCACACGAGGACATTTACACCAGACACGGTCCAATGTACGACTGACAGTCGAGCTCCAGTGCACCTGCGGGGTTACCCTGGCAACCATCCACCTGCGTGGTTACCCTGGCAACCATCAGCCAGCAGCCGATGTCGATGACCAATAGGAGCGCAGGAAGAATGCATGATGTAATAGTGTACACCAGAGATGCAAGATCCATCCTTAATTAGGGGTCCAAGCCAACAGGTTGGATCCCTATTGTTTTTGTAAGGATTTTTAGGGGTCCAAGCCAACAGGTTGGATCCCTATTGTTTTTGTAAGGATTTTTCCTATTATACTTACCTCCCTAAAAGTGGGACCACAGCCCAAACCGTAAATGGTGCCGACACGCCAATTGCATGACTAGATCCAGATCTCTTCGGACTATGCAGACGACAAAATCCAGACACGCCGGTCACTAGGTGGCGCTATACCAAGGAATACGCGTTTGGGGCTATAACTCCCACACCGAACCTCCCACATTCAAAACCTTGTACACACAGATTCACTGGAGTCTGCTGCATCTTTTGGCATAGGCCACGCCCATTTGCGTCTAGAATTTTTTTTCGCAAAATCGCGAAAACCGCAAAACTGTTTTTTTCGCTACTCCTCCCACATTTCTCGACCAATCAACACCAAACTTTGCACACGGCATCTTCAGACGCACACGCAAAGAAACCCTCTGACAGTTTTTTGATCCGACTTTCGACGACGAAACGGTAGCATTTGGAATATTGGTTTATTAGCTAAATTAGACGTGGAATAGCAAAAATCCAAAGAAATCCAAAATGAGACATCGGATCGAGTCCAAAGTTTACACACATGTTGGTGCTAACCTTACTGTCGTTCGATAAAAAATTCGGAAAAATTCGCCATTAGGGGGCGCAATAAACGAGGAAATTGTATATCTTCTAATTGGCCAAAGGAATGTTCTTCAAACTCAAGGGAAACCATCAAGGGGCAAACCCAAGTCTATATAGAAAATATGGCCAAGAATTATTAATGTGGGCGGGAGTTATTTGGCAAAGGAAAATTGTCTTTGGAAAATTAAAAATTTCGCCACAGGGCGGCGCCAAAAAACGACGACATTGTCTATCACCTATTTGGCCAATGGAATGTTCTGAAAACGCGTTTTAGGCTATAACTCCCACACCGAAGCTCCCACAGTCAAAACCTTTATATCCACATGTAGTTCACGGTAGCGTTTTGAATACTTGCTTCGCGTTGTGCCGGCGAAACGCACATTTCTTGTCGCGTTGTGCCGGCGAAATGCACACTTCTTGGACCCCTGCATAACTGCTTGCAGTTCTAGTTATTATTATTAGGGGTCCAAGCCAACAGGTTGGATCCCTATTGTTTTTGTAGTGTTTATTAGGGGTCCAAGCCAACAGGTTGGATCCCTATTGTTTTTGTAAGGATTTTTATTATTTTTATTATACTTCCCGCGCTAAAAGTGGGCCCACAGCCCAAACCGTAAATGGTGCCGACACGCCAATTGCATGACTTGATCCAGGTCCGGCACCGCTACTCAGATAACAAAATCCAGACACGCCGGCCACTAGGTGGCGCTATACCAAGGAAAGACGCGTTTGGGGCTATAACTCCCACACCGAACCTCCCACATTCAAAACCTTGTACAAACAGATGCACTGGAGTCTGCTGCATCTTTTGGCATAGGCCACGCCCATTTGCGTCTATAATTTTTTTTCGCAAAATCGCGAAAACCGCAAAACTGTTTTTTCCCTACTCCTCCCACATTTCTTGACCGATCGACACCAAACTTTGCACACGACATCTTCAGACGCACACGCAAAGAATGCATGAAACACTTTTTTGATCCGTCCTTCGACGACGAAACGGTAGCGTTTTGAATATTGGTTTATGAGCTAAATTAGACGTGGAATAGCAAAAATCCAAAGAAATCCAAAATTAGACATCGGAACGAGTCCACATTTTACACAAATGTTGGTGCTAACCTTAATGTCGTTCGATAAAAATTTCGGAAAATTTCGCCATTAGGGGGCGCAATAAACGAGGAAATTGTATATCTTCTAATTGGCCAAAGGAATGTTGTTCAAACTCAAGGGAAACCATCAAGGGGCAAACCCGAGTCTATATAGAAAATATGGCCAAGAATTATTAATGTGGGCGGGAGTTATTTGGCAAAGGAAAATTGTCCTTGGAAAATTTCGCCACAGGGCGGCGCCAAAAAACGACGACATTGTCTATCTCCTATTTGGCCAATGTTCTGAAAACGCGTTTTAGGCTATAACTCCCACACCGAAGCTCCCACAGTCAAAACCTTTATATCCACAGGTTCAGGGTAGCGTTTTGAACACATGCCTCGCGTTGTGCCGGCGAAACGCACATTTCTTGTCGCGTTGTGCCGGCGAAATGCACACTTCTTGGACCCCTGCATAACTGCTTGCAGTTCTAGTTAGGGGTCCAAGCCAACAGGTTGGATCCCTATTGTTTTTGTAAGGATTTTTATTAGGGGTCCAAGCCAACAGGTTGGATCCCTATTGTTTTTGTAAGGATTTTTCTTTTTATTATTCCAGCAAAAATAAACCTAAAAGTGTGCCCACAACCCAAACCATAAATGGTGCCGACACGCCAATTGCATGACTAGATCCAGGTCCGTGAGGTGACGGCAGACGACAAAATCCAGACATGCCGGCCACTAGGTGGCGCTATACCAAGGAATACGCGTTTGGGGCTATAACTCCCACACCGAACCTCCCACAGTCAAAAACTTGTACGCACATATTCACTGGAGTCTGCTGCATCTTTTGGCATAGGCCACGCCCATTTGCGTCTATAATTTTTTTTCGCAAAATCGCGAAAACCGCAAAACAGTTTTTTCCCTACTCCTCCCACATTTCTAGACCAATTGACACAAAACTTTGCACACGGCATCTTCAGACCTACACGAAAAGAATTCCTGCATTACTTTTTTGATCCGACCTTCGACGACGAAACGGTAGCGTTTTGAATATTGGTTTATTAGCTAAATTAGACATGGAAAATCCAAAATCCCAAAAAATCCAAAATTACACATCGGACCGACTCCAAGTTTTACACACATGTTGGTGTTAAACTTAACGTCGTTCGAAAAAAAATTCGGAAAATTTCGCCATTAGGGGGCGCCATAAACGAGGAAATTGTATATCGTCTACAAAATTTCGCCGCAAAAACGCTACACTGACTTCTCGCTACTCCTACCACAGTCAAATCCTTTGTATCCACAGGTTCAGGGTAGCGTTTTCAACACATGCTTCGCTTTGTGCCGGCGAAACGCACATTTCTTGTCGCGTTGTGCCGGCGAAATGCACACTTCTTGGACCCCTGCATAACTGCTTGCAGTTCTAGTTATACTTCCCGCGCTAAAAGTGGGCCCACAGCCCAAACCGTAAATGGTGCCGACACGCCAATTGCATGACTAGATCCAGGTCCGGCACCGCTACTCAGATAATTAAATCCAGACACGCCGGCCACTAGGTGGCGCTATACCAAGGAAAGACGCGTTTGGGGCTATAACTCCCACACCGAACCTCCCACATTCAAAACCTTGTACACACATGTTCACTGGAGTCTGCTGCATCTTTTGGCATAGGCCACGCCCATTTGCGTCTAGAATTTTTTTTCGCAAAATCGCGAAAACCGCAAAAATGCTTTTTCCCTACTCCTCCCACATTTTTTGACCAATCAACACCAAACTTTGCACACGACATCTTCAGACGCACGCGCAAAGAATGCAGGAAACACTTTTTTGATGCGACCTTTGACGACGAAACGGTAGCGTTTTGAATATTGGTTTATTAGCTAAATTAGACGTGGAATATCCAAAATCCCGAAAAATTCAAAATTACACATCGGATCGACTCCAAGTTTTACACACATGTTGGTGCTAACCTTCATGTCGTTCGATAAAAATTTCGGAAAATTTCGCCATTAGGGGGCGCAATAAACGAGGAAATTGTATATCTTCTACAAAATTTTGCCGCGAAAACGCTACACTGACTTCTCGCTACTCCTACCACAGTCAAATCCTTTGTATCCACAGGTTCAGGGTAGCGTTTTGAACACATGCTTCGCGTTGTGCCGGCGAAACGCACATTTCTTGTCGCGTTGTGCCGGCGAAATGCACACTTCTTGGACCCCTGCATAACTGCTTGCAGTTCTAGTTATTATTATACTTACCTCCCTAAAAGTGTGCCCACAGCCCAAACCGTAAATGGTGCCGACACGCCAATCGCATGACTAGATCCAGATCCGTGGGGACTACGCAGACGACAAAATCCAGACATGCCGGCCACTAGGTGGCGCTATACCAAGGAATACGCGTTTGGGGCTATAACTCCCACACCGAACCTCCCACAGTCAAAAACTTGTGCGCACATATTCACTGGAGTCTGTTGCATCTTTTGGCATAGGCCACGCCCATTTGCGTCTATAATTTTTTTTCGCAAAATCGCGAAAACCGCAAAACAGTTTTTTCCCTACTCCTCCCACATTTCTTGACCAATCGACACCAAACTTTGCACACGGCATCTTCAGACGCACACGCAAAGAATGCTGGAACACTTTTTTGATCCGACCTTCGACGACGAAACGGTAGCGTTTTGAATATTGGTTTATGAGCTAAATTAGACGTGGAAAATCAAAAATCCAAAGAAATCCAAAATTAGACATCGGAACGAGTCCAAATTTTACACACATGTTGGTGCTAACCTTATTGTCGTACGATAAAAATTTCGGAAAATGTCGCCATTAGGGGGCGCCATAAACGAGGAAATTGTATATCTTCTAATTGGCCAAAGGAATGTTCTTCAAACTATGAGGGAACCATCAAGGGGCAAACCCGAGTCTATATAAAGATTATGGTCAAGAATTATTAATGTGGGCGGGAGTTATTTGGAAAAGGAAAATTGTCTTTGCAAAATTTCGCCACAAGAGGGCGCAAAAAAACGACGAAATAATACATCTCCTAATCGCCAATGGAATGTTCTGAAAACGCGTTTTGGGCAATTACTCCCACACCGAACCTCCCACAGTCAAAACCTTTATATCCACATGTTGTTCACGGTAGCGTTTTGAATACTTGCTTCGCGTTCTGCCGGCGAAATGCACATTTCTTGTTGCGTTGTGCCGGCGAAATGCACACTTCTTGGACCCCTGCATAATTCCTATTATACTTACCTCCCTAAAAGTGGGACCACAGCCCAAACCGTAAATGGTGCCGACACGCCAATTGCATGACTAGATCCAGATCTCTTCGGACTATGCAGACGACAAAATCCAGACACGCCGGTCACTAGGTGGCGCTATACCAAGGAATACGCGTTTGGGGCTATAACTCCCACACCGAACCTCCCACATTCAAAACCTTGTACACACAGATTCACTGGAGTCTGCTGCATCTTTTGGCATAGGCCACGCCCATTTGCGTCTAGAATTTTTTTTCGCAAAATCGCGAAAACCGCAAAACTGTTTTTTCGCTTCTCCTCCCACATTTCTCGACCAATCAACACCAAACTTTGCACACGGCATCTTCAGACGCACACGCAAAGAAACCCTCAGACAGTTTTTTGATCCGACTTTCGACGACGAAACGGTAGCGTTTTGAATATTGGTTTATTAGCTAAATTTGACGTGGAAAATCAAAAATCAAAAAAAAAAAAAAATTAGACATCGGATCGAGTCCACATTTTACACACATGTCGGGGCTAGCCTTAATGTCATTCGATAAAAAATTCGGAAGATTTCGCCATTAGGGGGCGCAATAAACCAGGAAATTGTATATCTTCTACAAAATTTCGCCGCGAAAACGCGTCACTGACTTCTCGCTACTCCTACCACAGTCAAATCCTTTGTATCCACAGGTTCAGGGTAGCGTTTTGAACACATGCTTCGCGTTGTGCCGGCGAAATGCACATTTCTTGTCGCGTTGTGCCGGCGAAATGCACACTTCTTGGACCCCTGCATAACTGCTTGCAGTTCTAGTTGGATCTGTTCCCTGACACACTGTCCCAGAATATAAACACTGGCCTCAGCGTGTGTGTGTGTCTGTGTGTGTGTGTCTCTGTGTGTGTAGGGTTCACATCAGGACAAGCCAGGTACAATGGTTGATAGGAGCATCTAAATTCTAACACAGTGGTTAGGACCATCAATGGTCAGACATTTGGTTGTCTTTAAACAGCCTCAGTTAAGGCTGGGTCTAAGGCTAGGCTAGGGGGACCTAGCTGCTAGCCTAGCCTTAAACCCAGCCTCAGTTAAGGCTGGGTCTAAGGCTAGGCTAGGGGGACCTAGCTGCTAGCCTAGCCTTAAACCCAGCCTCAGTTAAGGCTCGGTCGAAGGCTAGGCTAGTGGGACCAAGCTGCTAGCCTAGCCTTAAACCCAGCCTCATTGAAGGCTCAGTCGAAGGCTAGAGGGACCTAGCTGCTAGCCTAGCCTAAGACCCAGCCCCAGTGAAAGCTGGGTTTAAGACTGAGCTATTGGGACCGAGCGGCCATGCTAGTGGGACCTAGCTGCTAGCCTAGCCCGGTTTTCACACAATGCAGTGGCCACAGCAAACAGTCCATACTTGTTGTTTAGTTGTTGTGTTACAGGGTTAAGGACGTGTGTGTGCGTGTTGTTTTTTTAGTAACACTGCAGAAACAAGACAACAGTCCAGGGTCGCGGTCTCACCTCAGCCTCGGTGCTTGGCCGACATCCCGAGTCTAAATACGTGAGAAACAAATTCTTGTCACCGGCCGGACCCGACCGAATTCAAACCCTCGCCCTCGCCATCAGAACCACGGCCCGGTTCAGGCTGGCTTCGTGTTCCAAAGGGGGTAATCAGCCCAGCTGTGCTCTTTGTATCTGGGATTCAGCAGCTGTCCCACGCCCGCCTCACTCTCCCAACGCTGTGCAACTCTAACCTCCGACCGCAAATAAAACACCAAACACAGGGTTGATTAAACCAAGGGCTTTGTTTCTAGGTTGTTCCGGGAGGTTGCTAGGGCGTTTTTAGGGTGTTTTGGGTAGCTGGCTTGGTTGCCTACGGTTGGTTGCTATGGTGAGATAATTTTATGAAGGTTTGATCCTTTTTTTATTCTAGGTTCGTAAGCTCATCCGCCACGAACGCATCACCGTGACGCGCGCTTCGTACGTTCGTACGTCGGCGTGTTAAGGCCTAGTTAAGGTTCCACGTCGACGCAACGCAAGAGGGTTTACGGACCCGTTACGTCCTTGCGGACCCTCCTTGCGTCCACCGCAAGGGCCTGAAGTGCGTCTCCCAAAAAGTGTAACCTTGCATCGAGGCGACGCAGCAGCGAGGGCTGTGATTGGTCTGCTCACGTAAGCCCGACATTAACCCAACGCAGAACCACGACTGCGTTGAAGCGGCTGCATGGTCATTTGCGTTGCGTCAACGCCCGACCATTACTAAGCCTTTACACGTGTGAATCTGACGCTAGCGTACGACGGGGAGCACACACGGCGCCCTCGCCGTCTATCTGCGGCGCCACTGGCCAGCACTGACCCGGTCGAAGTGGTTGAAGGAGGCGCGGAACTCGTTCATCTGCTCCTGGCTGATGCCCTTGGCGTCGCGGGTCAGGATCTGGTTCTCGATCTCGTTGATGGTGCGGGCGATGGTGGTCAACAGCTGCTCCCAGCCCACGCGGATGTGCTGCAGGGGGGAGGGGGAGGGGGGTCAGACAGGAAGTTCAGGGAGGATTCGACAGGAAGGAAGGGGAAATGGAGACGACTGCACCCAGAGGAGGTGAGGGCAGGTGGTGAATCATGGCGCGGATTGGTTTTTCGTTTTTTCCAACATGGAGGATGTTACCTCATGGAATAACAGAGGTCAGTTGAGGGGCAGCTAGGCCTCAAAAATGCTAAACATGACTGTGATCTCAGCCCCCCCCCCACCAACAAGACATCAGGTCATCCATTCAACCTGTAGTTTCAGTTTCACTTACAAAGTGAAAGTGAAAGTAAAAATGTTTATAAAGTCATAGGACAAAGCGATGTGATACCATGTGTGATTAGATAAGAGAAGATAAGTGAGGACTTCACTGATCCCAGACAGGGAATAAAGGAGCTCCAGCAGCATGTAAAGGCAGCACAAAAGTGGAATCAAACCCAAACCAGCAGGACGCTGCTTGCTGGGAGGTTCCTAGTGCATGCTGGGAGGTTCCTAGTGCATGCTGGGAGGTTCTCAGCGGCCCTACCTCCATGGTGTAGTTGGTGTGCTTGTTGTCGAAGATGAGGGCCTCCTGGATGAGCTGGTGGTCTCCCTCCAGTTGGTCGATCTTGGGCTTGTAGTTGACGATGTTCTTCTCGTACTGCCGCAGGTGCGTGAGCTGGTCCTCCAGGGTGCCGTGCATCTCGATGGAGATGCGGCCGATCTCCTGTGGAAGAGCCGTTGCAGAAGAAGAAAAAAGTCAATTCAGCGTTATGGTCAATTCCAAAATATGTGCCTGACAAACAGAGGAATCGAAATTGCGTTTGTCTCTGATCCAGGGTTCAATAAGGAGAAAAAAGAGAAAAATTGTTTAAAGAAATAAGTAAATAAATTGTGCAAAATAATTTAAAAAAAGAACACAAAAAAGGAACGCAAGAGCATTCAGTGAGTTCCTGATTCTGTCTGAGGTTTTTGAAAGGCTTTGACGTGTTTGACGCGAATTTCAGCAAATACGCTATACATCACTTGGAGGGGTATTTCATCCGTTCCAGTAGGTTTCAGTTCTCTTAATCCTATTTACTTTTGTGTAACTAATAGTGGGACCGGACTATTAGTTGGGACCGGACTAAGACGATTGATTCCCCCAGAGCTCACCAAAGTTAGCTTTAGCCTCATACTTATTTATGAGCCATTGTTCTCCAGTACTACTGAATCAGTTCAATATTTTAATGTATTCATCAGATCATTTTCACCAGCTTGCAAAACACAGAATCCTCCGTCTATAAAACTATAACTTTGTTTTTACGACCCTCCCGCTCCGGGCAGGGACTGACCTCCATCTTGGTCTGGATCCAGGGCCCGATGACGTTAGCCTGGTTAGCGAACTGCCGGCGCAGCCTCTCGTTGTTCTGCTGCCGCGCGTGCTCCTCGATCAGGGCCTGGTCCCTCTGGGGCACCAACTGCCTCACCTGCAGGGCGGAGGAGGGAGGAGGAGGAGGAGGAGGAGGAGGAGGGGGAGGGAGGAGGGTGGAGGAGGGTGGAGAGGCGCGATTAGGGGGAAAATCATAATCACGATTGTTTTGGTCGATGTTGAAATCATGATTATTCCAACCGATTAATTTTATGGAGTTTGATAACATGATGCATTACTTCAGCGTTTCTCTCAAAAAAACACTTTGTAACTGAGAACTGATATTTCCCCCTTAAAAAAATACCCAAAATGTGAATATGCGAAAGTAATGTACAAATATGTATCCAGCAATTTCTATAAAATGTCAACAATAAAAAATAAAATATCTATTAGTTTGGAGATTGTTTGACCTAAAAATCGAAATCGCGAATAAATTAGATTAATTCTTTCTCTCTCCTTCCCTCCCTCCCTCCCTCCCTCTCCCTTCCTTCACCAAAGTGCTCCACCCTGACGGAGTCATCTCTCCCCGTCCTCTCGTCGTCGTAGCGACTGCATCACCTACAACCTCCCCCCCTCCGGCGGTCTCCCGTGTTTGGGCGCTCACCTTGTCCCACTTGGCGTTGACCTCCTGGGGGTCGATGGCGGTGTAGGGGTTGCTGCCGGCTATGTTGACGTGGTAGGTCTGCACGATCTTGGCGATCTCGTTGTGGATGCCCAGGATGGCCTGCCGCTCCTTGTCCGCCTCGGGCAGCGTGGCCTTGAACTGCTCGTGGGCGGTGCTCAGGCCCTGTCATTTCAAAGTAAAAGCACAACGTCAGAGTCAGACCAAGTCCCCCAGGCAAAGATGGGGTTGGCTTATCTCAGCATTTCCCTCCAAAAACCACTTTGTAACTGAGAAATTTCCCCTTAAAGAACCCCCCACAAAATGTTCAAATAGAAAATATTCAGATCGAAAATAATGTACAAATATGTATCGAGCGGTTCCGTTGCCATTTCTAGAGGACAATTAATGAATAAAAAAAACAGCGTAATAAAAATAAATGTATAAGTTGCTTCAACTCGATTAATTATGAAAAACTAAATTGCGATGATTAAACCCACAGCCCTAGGTAGAGCAGTTTGGCTAGTAACCGGAAGGTCGCTAGTTCGATCCCCGGCTCCTCCTAGCTGAGTGTCGAGGTGTCCCTGAGCAAGGCGCCTCACCCTAACTGCCCCCGACGAGCTGGCTGTCGCCCTGCGTGGCTGCCACCGCCGTCGGTGTGTGAATGTGTGCATGAACCGTTTTAAGTCGCTTTGGATAAAAGCGTTTGATAAACGCCCTGAATGTAAATGTAAATATGCCAGCGAGGCCGAGGGATTCTAACCCATCGACCGAGCCGCTGTGGAAACACTCGATGGGAGTACAACGATAAACCTTGACGGATTCGATAGAAGCCGCAGTGCCGCCATTACTCGTCCAAAATAAGAATGATATTATTGATATCCTTTACTTTGTTTAACCAACAAAGACCTTGAGAGGAGCGTGCATTCACTGAAACAGTCGACACCGCGTCGGCAGTGTTGGTGGACCACATGACTGGAGGCCATTTTGTAATTACAGTGTTTCAGCCATGCGGTTGAAGGCTAGGTCTCTGCATCTGTTAAACAGCGATTGGATTGTTCTAGCGCTGATTCATTATGTTGGCCCCAGAGGCGACGCCCAAGGAGGTAATGATACCATCACAACAGCTTAGCCAAAAATATGAATACTTTATCCTCACAATAACACGATTACAGCGCTGTGCTGCGTCGACGATGGGAGAAATAGTGTGGTTCTGCCTCTAGATTAACTGTTAATGCGAGGAATAAACACTGCCAGCGTTTGGGGTGCAGCTCCCCCACTAGGGTTCTGTTCTGTAGGACGGTTTGGATAGAAGCATTCAGATATGTGCCATTAATGAGCAGCGAGGTTCCTCTCACTCTTCTCCCAGTGAGGACGTTGGGTCCCGAACACAGAGCCTTTCAGCGGTGAGTCAGACACCCGGATCACTACAGCCTCCCTCCTCCCAGACCCATTACCCAGCTGGGCTGCGGAGTAGAGATGTTCCAATACCATGATGCCATTACGATTCCTTAACTTGAGCCGATACCGTGTATATGCCGATACAGCCTCCAGCATTGTAACTACTATTAACACTAGCTCATATTGAAGGGTGTTCTGTTATTTATTTGTTTTGAGAACAAGATCATTTACATTTATGATCTATATCCGATTTATGATCCGCCCGCCTGGTCACCATGGGGACCAGGGCATTCAGCCGATCTGCCCCCCACCTCTGGAACACCCTCCCACCTGACATCCGTAACTCTGACACTCTCTCCACTGTTAAGTCCAGTCTAAAAACACATCTTTTTAAACTGACATATTCAATCTAATTCATTGTCTTCCACCCATTTCACCCCACTTGTGTTAATTGTTTCAATGTATCTTGTTCTTGTGTTTTTTTTTGATGATTTTGCCCTGTAAGGTGAGCTTGAGTGCTATGAAAGGCGCCCTCAAATAAAATGTATTATTATTATTATTATTTATTATAATTATAATAATACATTTGTAGCTAAGCGTCCATGCATCCATGTTTTTCCGACCCGGTAGCTTAACACCGCCCTTGCGTGTGATGTTCTCTGCCTGTGAGGTCAATTAACTCGCCACGTTTCATGTGGTGCTATCGGGTCTTAAAGGCAGCATCGGGTATCGGCGAGCATGGCGATTCCATGCTGCGATCCGATACCATTACACGACTAGCTCATGTAATGAGCTCATCTGAGGGAGTTCCGATGCAGGTGTTGGTATGGGAACCACTCCCGTGGGGAGGGGGGGCTCACCTGGATCTCCTCGATGGTGTGGACGATGAAGGTGTCCTGCAGATCCTCCATGGCGCCCTCCATCCAGTTGTTGAAGGGCGCGGCCCGCTTGGCGAACTCCAGGTACAGCTGGTCGATGGTCTCCAGGAGCTTCTCGGTTCTCTGTCGGCACACGGGGAGAACACGCTTAGAACCGGCTTCAAACTAGTTCTGTTCACCAGTCACTCAGTAGTTCCTTCATCACTACTCATCCAGCTTGATTCACTTCTAGTCAAACCAGCTTGATTCACTACTAGTCTAACCAGCTGTATTCACTACTAGTCAAACCAGCTTGATACACGACTGGTCTAACCAGCTTGATTCACTACTAATCTAACCAGCTTGATTCATTACTAGTCTAACCAGTTTAATTTACTGCTTGAACCAGCACAATTCGTCCAACCAGCCTCATTCACTAGTCCAACCCGCTTGATCCACTAGTGACCAGCGGTCAGTCGGGTGGAGGGTAAACAGCCGATCAGCGTCTAAGCAGTCCTGCTATGCAGGTTCTTATAAGGCCTCGACTCTCAGGGTCCAATCAACCCACACTTTTATTGAGTCCCTTTGTTTAGAGGATTACCAGACACACTCTCTCTCTCTCTCTCTCTCTCTCTCTCTCTCTCTCTCTCTCTCTCTCTCTCTCTCTCTCTCACCTGCAGGGCCTCACTGCGTTTCTGGGTCATGTTTCCCAGTCCGTCCCACTGGTCACAGATCCGCTGGCAGCGAGCGTTCACACTGGGAGAGTCATAGTAGTCCAGCTCACTGCGCGCGCACACACACACACACACACACACACACACACACACACACACACACACACACACACACACACACACACACACACACACACACACACACACACACACACACACACACACACACACACAGATAGACAAGCAAGCACACACACAGATAGACAAGCAAACAACAGACAGACACGAACACGCACACACATACACACACACACTCACACACACAGATGCACATGCACACACAATACCACAGATAGACACACACACACACACACACACACACACACACACACACACACACACACACACACACACACACACACACACACACACACACACACACACACACACACACACACAGGGAAGATAAATGAATTAGCATTTCAATTGCATCAGTTACTTTCCAGACACATCTATAAACGTTGTCGCACACATGTTGATTATATTAACAGCAGGGGACTGTTCTCTGATCTGTGATTACACAACCGCATATGGATGGAAGGCTTGGGTCATAACAAGGAGTCATTATTAACGACATGCACCGCGACATTGTCAGGGTACGCCATGTGAAAGGCACCTCGGGATAAACATTCTCCTTATGTGGGAAGGAGAGTGTGGCAGCAAGGGGGACTCACAGCTGAAAGGTTCTGAGTTCGCTTCCCAACGTCCTCAGTCTAACCTTTAGGCATCCAAGGGATGGAAGATGCCCCCTAACCTCCTTAATGACCTGTCTCTGAACTGTCTAACCTCTACCTGCTCCTTAATGACCTGTCTCTGAACTGTCTATCCCCTACCTGCTCCTTAATGACCTGTCTCTGTACTGTCTAACCCCTACCTGCTCCTTAATGACCCGTCTCTGTACTGTCTAACCCCTACCTGCTCCTTAATGACCTGTCTCTGTACTGTCTAACCCCTACCTGCTCCTTAATGACCTGTCTCTGTACTGTCTAACCCCTACCTGCTCCTTAATGACCTGTCTCTGTACTGTCTAACCCCTACCTGCTCCTTAATGACCTTTCTCTGAACTGTCTAACCCCTACCTGATCCTTAATGACCTGTCTCTGTACTGTCTAACCCCTACCTGCTCCTCAATGACCTGTCTCTGTACTGTCTAACCCCTACCTGCTCCTTAATGACCTGTCTCTGAACTGTCTAACCCCTACCTGATCCTTAATGACCTGTCTCTGTACTGTCAAGTTTTTTGTTGCCCTCTGGGGGGCTAGGGTCAGGGAGGTGTCAACAAGAGTTGGCCCGTTAAGCCCTTTGAGACTGTAATGGTGATTAAGGGGCTATACAAATCAAATTTAATTGAATTGAATTAACCAACCGTCTCCGGGGATAAAAAATGGTGGCTGTGTTGCCCCCGGGGATCTGGGCTTACTTCAGCTCCTGTGCGATGGCGGCGATCTGCTCCACGCGGTCCTGGTGGGCTGCCAGGTCGCTCTCGAAGGCCTCGTGCTTCTTCAGCAGCGCCTTGATCTCGGACAGGGAGGCGGTCTCGTAGTCGCGGTGCTGCAGCATCTCCTCCTTACCTGCAGGGGGAGACAGAGAGCGAGTGAAAACGCCGCAGTGCTGCCGGCTCTACGGTCTTCTGCTCTGCTGCTGCTCTGGATCAGTTCTGCATTAGTTCCACTGTTTTCTACTCTAGATTTATTCTATATAAGTTCTACTACCTTCTACTCTAGTTCTGCTGTAGATCAGTTCTACATCGGTTCTACTTCATCCTACTCTAGATCAGTTCTGCATTAGTACTGTCTTCTACTCTGGTTCCTCTGTAGATCAATTCTACCATAGTTGTAATATCTTCTATTCTAGATAATTTCTACATTAGTTTGACTGTCTTCTACTCTAGATCAGTTCTGCATTAGTTCTACTGTCTTCTAGTCTGGTTCCGCTGTAGATCAATTCTACCATAGTTCTAATGTCTTCTACTCTAGATAATTTCTACATTAGTTTGACTGTCTTCTACTCTAGATCAGTTCTACATTAGTTCTACGGTCTTCTGCTCTAAATCAGTTTTGCATTAGTTCTACTGTCCAACGGTTTGACTGTCTTTCGACTCTAAACCAGTTCTACATTAATTTGACTGTCTTCTACTCTAAATCAGTTCTGCATTAGTTCTACTGTCCAACGGTTTTCTCAAACATCAGCTGTTTGAGATCAACCGACGTCCACTGAGCTTTGTGGCCCGTGGCAACCACAGGAAAATAAAGCTATCCCAAAGAGTGCCGTTGTGGTTGAATCACACAGGGACGTTTTGTAGTAGTAAAAGGAAGTGGCAGTGATTCATTTCTGTTCCCGTCGGGATGACAGGAGACCCGTTGTGATTGGTCCTCACAGGCTGAGTCACTACACGCACAGCAGTGAGCATGTCCAACAAACTCCCAGAAGGAATCCTCGGACAAGAGGCCCTCACGTATGAAGACAGGGTTAGGGCCTTCGATGACCGTGTGTGTGTAAGTGTGTTTGGGTATGTGTGTTATATATATACTGTATAATGATAGATGTAGGTGTGTGTGTATCCGTGTCTCTCTCTCTCTCTCTCCCCCCCCTCCTCTATCTAGCTCTCTCTTTTTTTCTTCACTCTCTTAGTACCTCTTTCTCTCTCTCTCTCTCCCCCTCTCTCTCTCTCTCTCTCTCTTATTCGCTCTCTCCCCCTCTCTCTCTCTCTCTCTTAATCGCTCTCTCTCTCTCTCTCTCTCTCTCTCTCTCTCTCTCTCTCTCTCTCTCTCTCTCTCTCTCTCTCTCTCTCTCTCTCTCTCTCTCTCTCTCTCTCTCTCTCTCTCTCTCTCTCTCTCTCTCTCTCTCTCTCTCTCTCTCTCTCTCTCTCTCTCTCTCTCTCTCCCCCCCCCCCCCAGGACCAGGAGTTACAAAGTACCTTTACTGGTCCTTGTTCCAAACTGCACTAGCTACAACTGGTTAGAAGACGCCTCTGATAAAACCCCCCACAAGCAGCCCACGAGTCTCCCCGTCGGGTTCGGTCCGACACCGACCGCGGCGCTACTCAGCATGCAGCGCTCCGACGGCCACGCACCGTGGGTCCAGGCCTCGTGGATGGCCGCCTTCTGCCGGAACTTCTCGGCCAGGTGGTCGAGTCTCTCCAGCCGGCGGATCTCGTTCAGCAGCCACTCCTCGTAGCCCTTCTCCGCGCCCTCCAGACCGCCCCACGCGTTGGAGATGTCCTGTGGGGGAGGGGGGGGGGGGGCAGAGAGCCACGAGCGGGGGGTTAGAGGGTCCGTCAGGGGAGCAGGGTCCTCCAGTGGGGGGGGGGGGGTTCTTGAATCATATCCCCACAGTTTAAAATGGTCTCTCTCTCTCTCTCTCTCTCTCTCTCTTCACATCCTTCTCTCTCCCCCTTTCCTCCCTCGTCTCCCTCCCCCTTTCCTCCCTCCCTCCCTCCCTCTCTCCCTCCCTCCCTCCCTCCCTCCCTCCCTCCCTCCCTCCCTCCCTCCCTCCCTCTCCCTCTCTCTCTCTCTCTCTCTCTCTCTCTCTCTCTCTCTCTCTCTCTCTCTCTCTCTCTCTCTCTCTCTCTCTCTCTCTCTCTACCTCACCCTGACACTAGCCAGTTACACTCTACCAATGGTCTTTGCAGACAGCCAATCCCAGACAGAGACAGCAGCGTTCCTCATCGCCCCAGGACCCGGCGCAGTCCTAAAGGGGCTCCGGACCCTCGACACTGACACTGGTCTCCGACGCCCTGCAGTCGGGCCGGTTAATAAACACCTCACTACGGGACCATCTGGCCCTGGGGTGTCCCGAGAAGGGAATCGAACCCCTAACCCTAGCAGTGTTAATGCATAGGGCTAATACAGTTCAGCTGGAGTCAAACCCGCAACCCCGCCAGTGATACTGCCCTACCCTTGAGCAAGGACCACTCTACGAACCCCAGGACGTCCTGAAACCATCCCTCCCTCAGAGGCCTTGGGTAGCCCCGCCCTGGTGTGGAGTCAAACCCGCAACTCTGCCAGTGACACTGCCCTAACCCTTGAGCAAGGACCCCCCGGGTGACCCCCAGGACTTACCGAGACCATCTTGCCCTCGGAGGGCATGAAGGCGGGCCTGTTGCTGAGCCGCAGCTTGGTCTGCAGGGTGTTGAAGTTGATCTCCAGCTGGCACTTCTCCTGCACCTTGGGGGGCTTGTGCTGCCGCCGGTAGTCTCGGAAGTCCTCCAGCTTCTGCTGCATGGCCTGCATGGTGTTCTCCGGGGCGCGGTTCTCCAGCCAGGGCACGGTTCTCCGGATCCACTCCAGCAGCTGGGAGAGTGTGCGTGCGTGTGTGTGTGTGTGTGTGTGTGTGTGTGTGTTTTGTGTGTTTGTTTCGTGCGTGGGTTGAGGAATGTGTGCGTGAGGGTTAGGTATGTGTGTTGTGTAGATGATGATAGATGTAGGTGTGTGTGTGTGTGTGTGTGTGTGTGTGTGTGTGTGTGTGTGTGTGTGTGTGTGTGTGTGTGTGTGTGTGTAGGTCAGCATCAAGGGGCCACAGGTGAGCATGCAGGGGGAGAGAGGGGGGGGATTGCAGATGACACAGAAGGAAAGAGAGAGAGAGGGAGAGAGAGAGGGAGAGCGAGGGAGAGAGGGAGAGAGAGAGGGAGAGAGAGGGAGAGCGAGGGAGAGCGAGGGAGAGAGAGGGAGAGCGAGGGAGAGAGAGGGAGAGAGGGAGAGAGAGGGAGAGAGAGGGAGAGCGAGGGCGAGAGAGGGAGAGCGAGGGAGAGAGAGGGAGAGCGAGGGAGAGAGGGAGAGAGAGGGAGAGAGGGAGAGAGAGGGAGAGAGAGGGAGAGCGAGGTAGGTGGGCAGAGAAGAAGGGATGTTTTGTTTGTGATAAAAGAAGAGAAGATAGAAAATAGATACGCAGATTTAGATCTTGAGCTTTAACAATCATCTCCAATATGATGTTTAATATACCAGTGGTAGGTGGATAGGTGGATGGGAGAGTGGATACAGGGGCATATGGGTGGGGGCGGGGGGGTTAGACACAGTACAGAGAGCAGGGAGGGGGGCAGGGGGCTGTAAGAAGGGTGGGTGCTCACATCACTGGCTAGCTTCTCGTAGTCCTCCATCAGCTGCTCGTTCTCCTGGTTCACCGCCAGGACCTTGCAGATCCGATTGGCTGCCGTCTCCGCCTGCGGGGGGGAGGGGGTGGGGGGAGGGGGGGGGACAGGATGAGATTCCGCAGAGTAGCATACACTTCATTTCATTTTTATCACATTGATTTAATATTCATAGTGTATGTTTTTTATGTCTTATATTCTTATAGTCCTACTCTAGCTAGGCAGCTCGATGGTTAGTCCCTCGTCTAGTGACTCCAGCTAGGCTAGACTACTGGTTAGTCTAGTCGTAGGTTTGTTTTATTTACACTGTGAGCTTACGAGTCGACTGAAGGCTCGTAAAAGGTAGTGTTTATGGCGGTCTCTGTGTGTTTCTGATGTGGCCGTCTGAATGCCAGATTGTGACTACGTCGGCACACTTTTTGGAAGAGAAGGAGACGAAGAATTAAAAGCAGATGGAGGAGAGCGAGGCCGAGGCAGAGCGAGCGAGAGAGATGTCAAAAACATTGCACCTGTCTTCAGGTGTATGTGTGTGTGTGTGTGTGTGTGTGTGTGTGTGTGTGTGTGTCCCAAGAGTCAGCTAGTGAGAGTGGGAGAGAAACAGAGAGAGAGACAGCGAGGGTGAGAGAGAATGACAGAGAGAGCGAGCAAGAGAGAAAGGAGAGACGGAGGGGGAGAGAGAGGAGGGTGATCGACAGAGAGAGAGAGAGAGAGAGAGAGAGAGAGAGAGAGAGAGAGAGAGAGAGAGAGAGAGAGAGAGAGAGAGAGAGAGAGAGAGAGAGAGCGAGAGAGAGAGCGAGAGAGAGAGAGAGAGAGAGAGAGAGAGAGAGAGAGGGGGAGAGAGAGAGAGAGAGAGAGTTATTTGAGCCCTGCGGGGGAGAGTAGTGCTGCTGTATCGACTCTTCTGGTGGGCTCTCCCAGGATGCATTGCTTCTCCCCTGGATTCCACTTCACCCCAGACTTCAACCAACCCTTATCTAATTTTAACTGTCTCAAAACTTTCTTTTAGCCAGTATCTAATCTTAACCATCCCTAACCTCACATTTAGTAACCATCTCTAACCTCACACCTAAACTAACCGTCTCTAACCTAATATCTAAACTAACTATCTCCAACCTAACACCTAAACTAACCTTCCTTAACCTAACACCTAAACGTCTCTAACTGTACACCTAAACTAACCATCTCTAATCTCACACCTTAACCAACTATCTCTAACCTAACATCTAAACTTAACCATATCTAACCTCAAACCTAAACCATCCTTCCCTAACCTCAAACCTTAACCATCCTTCTCTAACCTCACACCTAAACCATCCTTCCCTAACCTCAAACCTAAACTAACCTTCTCTAACCTCAAACCTAAACTAACTTTCTCTAACCTAACACCTAAACTAACCTTCTCTAACCTAACACCTAAACTCAACCTCACGCCAATTCCGATGCATCATGGGAAAATCCCCAGAAAAGTTCTCCTCCTCACTCTTCCTCCACTTCATAAATCGTTTTTTGTTTGTGGGATTTGGACGATGCAATGAAGTGACGAGTGTTTCCGTGGCAACGAGTTTAACCCCCCGGGGTGCCTGGTTGAGGAGCTGTGAACTCTAAGCGCCGCGAGCGCCCTGACACGCTGCAGGAGAGACGCGGCAGCAGCAGACGGCGGGCAGACGGCACGCGCGGGAACACCACGACCGTGTCAGCACGACCAAGAGGGCTGAGGAAACACTCCCGGACCTCGTGACCATATACGGTCATTTCTTAACCTCGTACCATTCAAAAATACGACGTCGGGGATCGGGAAAGACGACCCGAGTGGTACTCTCAGAAAAGCAACAGGGCGTAAAGATGAATGTACGTTGTCGGAATGGAGCCTTTACACAGCTCGTCAATAGTGCCGGCGTTTAGGATTAACGTCCGATTTATTCACGTTTGTCGCAGCACCAGCCTGGGCATTGAATCTCGACTTGACTAGTCGGGTCTGATGCTCTGGGCGTGCCCCGAACCGAACGGACCCGTCACTAACGTCAGGAGCTGCACCTTTGTTTCTCCTACGGTGAAAAGGGTCTTTTGGAAAGAAGGCCATGGATGAGAGTGACCATCCACGTCGAACCACCACTGTGGGGTCCCCTCTCAGAAGCTCAGCGAGAGGATTCAGTTCACTGGCTGGAGCACGTCCTCCACGATGTCTTCACCAGACAGGGGAGCGTCCCGGCCAGCCGCGATCCTCTCCTCTCCCTGGCTCTGGATCTACTGGTCACCTGAGGCCTCCCTCCTGATTGGGCCATGAGGGAGGGCGACCGCACCGGTCAGGCGGAGATGGGGGATGACGGCCGGCCTCCCCCTCTCCTTAGCAGGGAGGGAGGGGGGGTGTCCGGGGGGGAAGCTGCCTTAAAAGGCCGGCCGCGGGGATGTGCGGTGCCTCCCGGGTTCTGTGAGCGATGTGAACGCACGCGACGCTGGCTCTGTTTACAGGAGTCCGGCGCCATGACAGCAAGGAAACACAGAGCTGGAGTACAGACTAAAGATGGAGTGGATTTACCTCTCTCTTAACCTAACGCCTAAACTGAACCATCTCTGACCTAACACCTAATCTAACCATCGCTAACCTAACACCTAAACTCAACCTCATGCCGTTTCCAGTGCATCATGGGTAAAATCACCAGAAAAGTCCATCCCCAAGTACAGACTGAAGACCGCAGAGACAGGAGGACAGTGAGGCCCCCCGTCCCCGGCAGCTTGGCGGGGGGAAAGGGGAGAACTCTCATCCCTTCTACAGGTCTCTCTCCAAAGCCCTTGTGGAGGTCATTCCTTGCCGTTGGGGTAAGGGGGGGGGGGGGGGGGGGGGCCTTGGCTGACTCTGAATCCATTCAATGCAAGCTTATAAATCACTTTAAGACTGGAAGAGGAGCTCCAAAAGGAGCCACACCACTTCACTAACCTGACCAGAGGCAAGGCTGTTGGATAAACAACATGGTGGACGATTCTCTCTCCCACTGAGGCTAACTTAAGGTAACGTTAGCCGGAGTAGATCTAGCCCAAAGGGTAAACAGTTCTGGGTTTGTACGTCTAACTGCTTTTAAAGAGGTTCTCGGCTTTTGGGGGGGGGGGGCGGGGGGACGAGTCCGGGATCAGACGGGAGCAGAAGGGAAAGGTCCTCCCTTTCCCATGTCCCGGGACGCCAGGGTCGTTAAAGTGGAAGGCGTCAGACAGCTCTGTTAGAATAGCAAGTGGCTGCTTAGAAAGGCTTTCAGAACGGGAGAGAATGCAGGGAGGAGGCCTGTCTGCTCCTCACTGCTGTGCCGTGCGTCTGGGGTACAATGCACGTTGCATTTACATTTGGACATTAACATTTATGGCACTTGGCAGACGCTTTCATCCAAAGCGACTTTCCTACAAACGGTTCGTACACACTTTCACACACCGACAGCGGACTGAACCAGGCGAGGCGACAGCCAGCTCGTCGGGAGTGGTTAGAGTGAGGTGTCTTGCTCAGGGACACCTCGACGCTAGGAGGAGCCGGGGATTGAACGAGCACTCTTCCGGTTAAAAGCCAACCCGCCCTACCTCCTGAGCTAAGCTGACTTAACGTCATAAGGATGCGTCGATACAATCATCACGGGTGCAAAGCGATGGACGACATTGTTTTAAAATGACCCCCATTCCGAAACCACCAGTTCCGATTAGATGAGTGGGCACACCCACTTGTGATGTCACTAACGGGGTCGGTTTTGAAACGTCTCGTGATGGCTCTTTTCAGCCCTCGCACGCTGTGATAGAATGAGGGACCTAGGAACCTGAAAGAGGGGGTGTGTTGGTTTTGTGGTCTGCTGGGCTGGTCGTGGGGGGGGTTGGGTTGGGTTGGGGGGGTTGCTCACCTTCTGCTTGCCTGAGAAGGCGTGGTAGTAACACGACACATAGGTCATGACGGCCTTCTCGTCCGGCCGCAGGGTGTTAACGATGTCTGCCCGGGAAACGGAGCGGAGGGAGCAGAGAGGGCGAGAGAGGAGGAGAGGAAGCACAGGGGGGAGGAGAGGGAGAGAGGGCGAGAGAGGAGGAGAGGAAGCACAGGGGGGAGGAGAGGGAGAGAGGGAGAAGTGCAGAGTGAAAGTGTGCAGAGACAAGAGGAACCCCGCAGGGAGTGGGAGTCACCACAGGGGGCGACGGTGAGCGCAGGCTTCCTCCAGTCCCCCCGTTGGATGGCATTTGGCCAAAGTTCTCAAGTTCAAATTGTCTCATAAAGTCGATAAGGATATTTATTGTAAATCCGCGTTTGTCTAAGCCCTACGCTTTAAATGCAAGAGTTTGGAAACGAGCCGATAAGGATGCGGTGGTTTTTATCTCAGCCTGCGTGTTACATCGTGTTCCCTGCGTGTCGGTAGCGGTGTGTTAATGCTCCGCATGAGACCAGCTGAACTTCGTTTGACATATTCCGTGGACAGACGTCCAGGAGTGTCTAGACCAGGATCGTTATCTCTCTGAAACTATGCGACGATGTCATCCTCCGCTTGGATCGCCAACGGACGAACGCCGTCGAAGGCCTCCGACGGTCGGGGGGGGGGGGGGGACGGACGGACAGACTTGGCGCCCTGAGCCGCCATGACATCACGGTGAGTGGTGTCACCGCTGCCGTGGCAACGGAGAGAAACCAGACCAAGGGGTCCAACTCCTGTTCCACTTATAAACAGGCTGACATTTTTGATCCGGGTTCGTTAAACACAGCTGGAGGGACACTCTCACCTCTCTCTGCCACTCTCTGGGCTCTCTCTCTCTCTGTGTCTTTCTGTGTCTTTCTGTGTGTGTCTTTCTGTGTGTGTCTCTCTCTCTCTCTCTCTCTCTCTCTCTCTCTCTCTCTCTCTCTCTCTCTCTCTCTCTCTCTCTCTCTCTCTCTCTCTCTCTCTCTCTCTCTCTCTCTCTCTCTCTCTCTCTCGCGCTCGGCCGTGACACGGTCGTCTGACGAGACGCAGAACCCGGGTTCCACGTATCCATGGAATCACGAGGCAGACGTCTCCACGGTAACGGGATCAACAGCACAACAAGGTGTATAATCCATACAGCGCCTCAGTGGGGATGGAACCACGGTCAGGAATGTCTTAAAAGCATCCTGGCCGCGCGTTACATCCACCCGGGGGCCAGCTGAGGTCACTGCTCCCTGCTCTGAGCCGTGATAACACAAACACACACAGGGGTCACGCAAAGTCCTGGAACGGATTTCGACGCTCCGGAGCCGGGAGTATTTATATCAGGATATGTCTTTTTGACTTTGTCTTTGTTTACATTACTTATCTATTTCATTTATTTTTTTATCGTATGACTATGTTTCAATGTAAAGCAGTTTCAGTGTATGAGAAGTGCTTTATAAATAAAGTTGCCTTGCCTTGCCTAAACAGTTAGGCGAGAAAGCGGTAAGATCTTAAAATAAGCGCTGAACTTTACAGATCACTAATTACTCGACCAATTACATCCCACACACGGATCGGATTTGCTATTCAAAATGCCTATCTATGACGATGTAAGGACTCTTGACTTCACAGTGTGGAGTTAAACACTGTCCTGTCGGTTAGCGTTAAATCAGTCACCAGTCCAAACCGGTCGGAACCGGCCACGGAGTGTGTTCAACGTCAGCTCGACACATAGATCATTTGATTGGCTGTCGGGGAAACTCTGGCCTTCATCACATCCTGTCAGCCATCGTTTATCAGAGCGCAGGAAGTCGGTGTCTCCCTCTCTGCTCTGTGTCTGCGCAGGGTTGACCGGTGGGTGATTATTATGGGATGGAGGAGGACTGGAGGGAAGCTGGTGCCCGTCGTCGCGGCAACGACGAAATCAGACGCCGACGACGACAAACAAATAGACAGACAAACAAACAGGAAGGAAGAGGTGCCGTTGTTTGTGTTTATTTTTCC
>NC_044052.1:19917617-19927617 GCF_902167405.1 Gadus morhua
AGACCTAACTCTGTGCTCTACTGTCTGCTACGACCTCCTGCTCATTCAAGGCTAGCACTGTCTGTTCCCTGCCAGATCTCTGTTATCCATTAGTGATGTCTGGGTCTGCTGTAGGTCTCCTGTACATGATTACCGCGTTAGAGCGCAGTTTCAACGTCCCTGGGAGAGGGGGGGGGGTTATGTACACAGCTAATCAGACCTGGCAGCATGACCATGAACACATTCCTACCTGCGTGTGTGTCTGTTTGTGTGTGTGTTTGGTGATGGAGGGTTTTGTGCATGTCAATGTTTATGTGTGTGTGATGGGAAGGGAGAGAGTGTGTGTGTGTGTGTGTGTGTTTGTCAATATGTCCATGAGCAATACGCAAACAGGTATGTTTGCGTATGTGTGCTTTTGGTTCCGTGTGTGTGTGTGTTGTGATGCAGGAGAGTGTGCATGTGTTTTTTTGGCGCGTCCGATTTATGTGAGTGTTGTGCGTCTGTGGGTGCGCGGGTGTGTGTGTGTGTGGTCATGGTGGAGTGGGGTTCCTGAGTCACTGAGTCAACAGTCGAACCCTCTCCCACAGAGGCGTGTTTAGTGTTGTAATCCTCAACAATGTGCTCAGCCCTGAAGAATCTGTCCAATTCTCCAGAAAGATCCCGGAATGTCCACATCAACACAGCATTAACACCTTGCAAATTCTCAAATTAAATCTTTCTAGTTCTGTCTCAAACATCAGGCGTCATCGTTTTTTCCTTCACAGCAGTGATAAGTATTGATTTTCCCCTCCAAAAGCCAACTACCCTAGCATGTAGCCTAGCCTAGCCTAGCCTAGCATGTGGGGTACCAGCTTATCACAGCTACTGGCAGTGTTAGGACTCAACACTTTAACAAGCGACGTTGGCCAATTAGATTACAGCACGAGTCAAGGGGGGCGGGCTTCGAGTGGTCTCGAGAGTTCCGTCTCCTCGGCAACCGTCTGTGACTGTGTGAGATTTCACATGACGGACAGCCGGCGTGGCCAACACGCACGCTGCAGATGGCGGATCGATGGAAGTGAGAGTTTTGTCGGTTTGAAGTCTGAGGTCGTTGTGTGTTGAGCCTTGGCCCGTCAGGTAGAAACACCAGCGACCACGTCCTTCTGGATCTTTCTAGAAGGGTTCTCCCATCGGGAACACTTGACCAAGTGAAGTCTTACCTGATGTGGAAGTTCTGGATGTTGACGTTCTTGTAGGGCGCTGTTTTCCTCTGGCACCACAGAAGGAGTCCTTCTTTGGCTGAAGTCTCTGTGTTCAGGAGATGGAGATCATAACATTCATATCAGACAGTATTACTGTTACCGTTATAAATACATTGTAGTTGTATGGGAACTACACGTCATCTATTCATCCGTCCATCCAAGTCTGTTTATACTTATGTTTTCAATGATATGCTCATCAATTTATGCTGAGAAATATAAGATACAAAAATACAATAATAATAGGCGAATAGATAATGACTGTGAATTCATTAATGAATGAATTAGTGAATGACTTGATCAATGAAATAATGAACAAATAGGTGGAAGAATGATTGAATGGATGGATGGATGGATAAATGAATTAATGTTATTGAACAACAGTGAGTTCATCAATAGATGGATGCATGAATGAGTGAGTCAGTGACCAAGTGAATAAATGAATGAGTGAATGAATGAGTGAATGAGAGCGTACCTTCCACGGAGATGTCCTGGATGGCGAAGCGAAGGATGATGGTCCAGATCATTCCCAGGGTCATCTTGGCGTTGCCGTCGACGATCTCTGCGGAAGGGGGAGGGGTCACAGCACGTTAGGAAGTGACATCATTGTGACACACCTCAGAGACGGCGCCCGGACATGTTACTCAGGCTAGTGGACTGACTAAACGACCTATGACAACACAAGGCGGGAGTCCAAGTCATGAATGATTTCATTGCACAATAGTTGGAAAGGGTGTTTAAAGGTGGAGTTCAACTGATGCTCATCCTCAGTATCAACTGAGTGTTAAAACATGTTTTAAGTGCATGATGTCAACATGCTATTTTGATTTGAACATGGATGAATCACGGTATTTTCCATTAAAACCTCGAGCACTAAATGCTTTTCACAGCTTTTCCAAGCATACTTATACGCCTTGTGAATAATGCAGAAAACGTACTAAACATGAAAACACATCTGAAACTTCTCTGCCGGATGTTAATTGACTCTTTGCTTAACAAAGGCAAGGAAAGGAAGACAAAGCCTCCAAAGGGGAAGTCAATCAATCAGTGGCTTCGGAAAAAACCCCTGATAAACCAATCACTTCATCAATCATCTTACCTCAATAGTCTATGATGTGTGGTTGCGTGGTGAACAAACCCACCCACCGACACTCAGAAAACACTTAATCTCCCGCCTTCCCTAACGATTGGCGGCTCCACTAATCCAATCAGAAAGCTCTAACGGACATATTTGAACAATTTAAGCCTCAGTTATATGATTAGCTGAGCATTGGGTGTGCTTTGAGGGGGGGGGGGAAGGGATTTGACCCCTTCCTCTTGCGGGGATACATTCATTTGTTCTTCTATTGACTCAGTGATGGTCTCCTTCATGAATTAATCCACTCATTAACTGATTAATTCACTCATTCAGAAATAATTTGTTAATTAATTCCGAATCATTTCTTAGTTAATGAAATCGTTAATTGGTTCATTCACTGATTCACCAATGGGTTAATTGCTGAATGTTAATTACTTAGTTACTCGTTTAATCACTCACTTATTGATTCACTCATCACCCAGTTCACTCATTCAACAGGCCGACCCCTCAGCCCGCCCACGACACGCCTGCTGACCTAGGGTCAGGTGTGTGACCCTAGGTGTGGGGGTCACACACCTGACCCCCAGTCCCTAAGCCCCTCCCCCCCACCCCTAAGCCCCTCCCCCCTGTGTCAGAGACAGGACTCTGGCCGGCTAATCTGTCTGGAATGCTGCTCTGGCTTAGTCTGCTCTATGATGGTGGGTGACTGCGTGTGTGTGTGTGTGCGTGCGTGTGTGCGTGCGTGCGTGTGTGTCTGCGTGCGTGCGTGTGTGCGTGCGTGAGTGACTGTGTGTGAGGGACTGTCTGTGTTCAGTTAAACCTTCTTGAGATCAATGCGTGTGCACTGTACTGAAACACTAGACGTGTATTTTGAACCTTCATCAGAGGCTGGATAAGAGGGGTGGTTCTGGTTCAACATGAAGGTGGTGCTGGTTCAAGGTAGAGGGTGGAGGGTGGAGCTCCCCCCAGACCCACTGTGTATTTAACCTGGATTAAACTCTTGTTTACCAAGCAGTACACCGAACGTCACCAACCGGCCATAGACCTATCACACCGTGCATGTGGGCAAGTTTGCGTGTTTGTTTGCGTGTGTGTGTTAGTTTGCCAGACAGTGTGTCCGTGTTCATTTGCCTTTTTGTGCGTGTGTGTGACAGGACCAGAATCCTACGGAACATTCCGGAACACGCATCTCATTAGCCCGCCGCGGCGCTGCGGAGCTAACAGGCAGGAGAAGCGCCGCGGCAAGTAGCCTAAACCATTATCCCAGGGAGACAGCAAACACTAAAAAAAATACTATTTATTGTTCAGAGCTCGATGTGGTTTTGGGGGGTTCATCTGAGATGAATCCATTATTTGTAACGTGCAAGATGTGAACAGAGCGACAGATAGCTCCGCCGCTCTGCCAGCAACGTGCTAGCGTCGGCTCGTTAGCGGTAGCCTCGCTCCGACTGTACGGCGGCTGGTCGTTCGCTGGCCCCGCCCACCTTCTGCGCCGATGGACACCAGCTTCACCCCCTTGCCGGCGATGAAGTCCAGCGCCTTGTTCACGTTGGAGATCTTGTGCACCCTCATCTTCCCTCTCTCCGGCTTGGCCAGGCGCTCGCCTGGACACAGACAGACAGGCAGCAGAGGGAGACAGACAGGCAGGAGAGAGGGACAGACAGAAGGGAGAGAGGGACAGACAGGAGAGAGACAGGCAGAAGGGAGAGAGGGACAGACATGCAGGCAGGAGAGACAGACAGACAGACAGACAGAAGGGAGAGAGGGACACACAGAAGGGAGAGAGAGACAGACAGACAGGCAGGAGAGACAGACATTAAGTCAGGAGAGAGAGTCAGACATTGAGCATGTTAACATAAAGGAATCTTTCTCTCCTCTTCTCCCATTGTTTAGGATACTGCCTAGGGCAATGCTTCCACTAGGGATACACAGTATATACTGTATACACACCGCATATATATATATAGTTACACAGAGTTATTGAGTTTTACTCGACATCAACAATGATCTGATGTTTGGTGAATGAAACGTTGGCAGCCGTGGGGCTGCTGACTGGTAGCATGAGTGTGATCCCACATCACCACCTGTGGTCCTCACCTGAGATGACCTCCAGCAGCAGCATGAGCTTCAGGCCGTCCCTGAAGTCCTCCTCGATGTTGTCTATCTGGGTCCCTGCCTTCCTGAGGTGGGAGTTACACCACGCTGTGAATGTCTGGGTGGGGGGAGAGAGAGAGAACGAGAACGAGAACGAGAACGAGAGAGAGAGAGAGAGAGAGAGAGAGAGAGAGAGAGAGAGAGAGAGAGAGAGAGAGAGAGAGAGAGAGAGAGAGAGAGAGAGAGAGAGAGAACGAGAGAACGAGAGAGAGAGAACGAGAGAGAGAGAACGAGAGAGAGAGAACGAGAGAGAACGGTCAATACAGCAAGGTTGGAGTGATTGTGGACCAGGGGCCCGGGATCTCAGAGGTCAAACGTGGGACTCAAGAAAGAGGAGTTTTGTGTTCCATACATTCAGCTTTGGAGCTGGAGTATGTGTGTCTTTGAGTGTGTGCGTTAACGTCCCCAATAAAGATGAGCCACAACACAAACAAGTCCCAAATGAAAGACTGCGTGTGTATCTCATAAAAATCTCGGTTGGTTTCTTGGTTGATTCTGAATACACACACTTCTGCAGTTGGCTGCTGAGCACAGATTCCTGGCTGCAGGTTTCAGTATGTGTGTGTGTGTGTGTGTGTGTGTGTGTGTGTGTGTGTGTGTGTGTGTGTGTGTGTGTGTGTGTGTGTGTGTGTGTGTGTGTGTGTGTGTGTGTGTGTGTGTGTTTGGGTCCGTGTATTTGTACAAATAAAATAGATTTTTCTCAGTTGCAGTAGACTTTATGTTTCCATGGAAATGGGATCTCTGCATCAGACAGCAGGGAGAAGACCAGTGACTGTGAATCAGTGAACAAGACGCTGTCTGTAGTCATCAAAGTTAAAACTGTACTTCCCTTGTCTATTTCAAAGCATGAGTTCAAATGTGTATACTGAACATAGCTCAATAGATAGATATAGATATAGATCCACACGGGCATGTATGGGGAATCTGGATGTAGATACTAGAAATGGAAATATATATCAATATATATGTTCTATATACAAATATAAGATGCTCTTCATAAATGAGGAAATAAATATGCAAACTACCAATAGACCAACTGCTCAGTGCTGTCTGACCGCCATGCGAATACAGCACTGCAAAAGGCTGGAGTGGAGTCCCTAGCGTGCTACGACGCTAACGTAGCGCTGTGTTTACATCTGGTTGGAGCCCAAAGAGGGCCCTTCCGTAACTCTGTAGTCCCTAGCGTGCTACGACGCTAACGTAGCTGTGTTTACATCTGGTTAAATCCCAAAGAGGGCCCTTCCGTATCTCTCCCCAGCCGGGCGCAGATTAGCCCTGGCAATCGCTGGCATGCTAACGCACGCTAACAGGCTAACAGGAAACAGCTGGCATGGGCTCCGCCTGGCATCGCCGCGGCAACCCCGCTGTGCCCGACGCTTTTACAAGACGCCGTGGGGTTAATTAGTGCGGGGCTGCACCGAGGGAGCCGCTGCGAGGGGAGGACCTGAAGGAGAGCAGCCAGACCCCCCCCCCCCCCCCAATGAAAGCCGGCTCTGTCTCGCTGCCACTCGAGAGGGAAGCCACTTAACAGCTTCCTGGAGCAGCCGGGCCCTGGAGGACCGCAATGAGGTCAGCGCTCGCATCCAGCGGGGAGGAGGAGCCAAGAGGTGGTGGGGGTGGAGGTGGAGAAAGAGGTGGTGGTGGAGGAGGAGGAGAAAGAGGTGGTGGGGGTGGAGGAGGAGAAAGAGGTGGTGGGGGTGGAGGAGAAGGAGGTGGAGGAGAAGGTGAAAGAGGTGGATGAGGAGGAGATGGTGGAGGTGAAAGGTGGTGGTGGTGGAGGAGGAGAAAGAGATGGTGGTCGTGGTGGAGGTGGAGGAGAAAGAGGGGGTGGTGGAGGAGAAGGAGGTGGAGGAGGAGGTGAAAGAGGTGGATGAGGAGGAGAAAGAGAAAGAGGTGGAGGAGGAGAAGATGGTGGAGGTGAAAGGTGGTGGTGTTGGTGGAGGAGAAAGAGATGGTGGTCGTGGTGGTGGAGCGGGTGAAGGGGGGGTTGGGGGGGGTGAGGGGGAGAGTGTGGAGGGGAGCTACGGGAGTCTGACCGACGGAAGGAAAATAAAATGACGGGGGAGTCGAGGTTTTGAGACGAGGAACATGGAAGAGGAAGAGATGGAGATTATATGGTGGGCTGTGTTTGAAGAGGCCCCTGACAGATACACCAGAAATTGAGATTGATCTGTTCCCAAAATAACACCGCGCCTCCGCCGGCCACCGCCCGCGCTATCCGAGGCAGGAAGGCGCCGGAAGGACAGCCCGGGACCTTCTGAAGGTCACGCCTTCTGTTTCTGAGCGGAGAAAAAAAAAAAATACTTTGGGCTGAGACTCAACGGTCGTCTCCCTCGAAGCCCGTTTAAACAAACCCAAATATGGGTCTGGTCTCTCCTCAGTGACCTCATCACTCCGAGACGAGGCCTCGAGACCGGGTCAGTGAAGGAGGAAGACATCTCGACCTTCAGAACGTAGTAGGGAGGGTTAGGGTCAGGGTAAAGGCTCAGTTATGGTCCCACGTTGACGCAACGCAATGACCACGCAGTCGCCTCGACGCCGTCGTGACCCTGTTTCGGTTCTGCGTCGGGATTTGGTGAGCAGACCAATCACAGCGCTTGCTGCTGTTGTGTCGCCTCGACGCTGAGTTAAACTTTTTGGGAGGCACACGTCAGGCCCTTGCGGTTCACACAAGGAGGGTCCGCAAGGACGTAATGGCTCCGTAAACCCCCTTGCGTTGCGTCAACGTAGAACAATAACTAAGCCTTAAGGGTTAGTGTGGAGGAGAGGGTTAGGGTCAGGGTTAGTGTGGAGGTTAGGGTTAGGATTAGGGTTAGTGTGGAGGTTAGGGTTAGGACTAGGGTTAGTCTGGAGGTTAGGGTTAGTGTGGAGGTTAGGGTTAGGAGTAGGTTTAGGGCGGAGGAGAGGGCCCGTCGGTCGAGGACCACAGCAGACGTTCCCCGGTGGAACGCCTGCTTGTTAAAGGGACGGGAAAGGAGGGGTGCGCTTGACTCGGTGGTCGGGGCGGCCGGGGTGAACGGGGTCTGCGGTGGTTTTCATTAACCCTCTGGGGGGGCCGTGGCTCTGGGCTGGGGGAGGCGGCGGGACCAGACGGCTGTGTGGGTGAAGCACCGTCAGTGGGGACGGACGGACTGACTGACTGATAGCTTTGTATAGGCCGGCACATCGTTCTATTTATGGCACACGGTCATTCGAATCCAATTTGGATTTTGTGCTGGAATCACTTCTACACACACTACTGATGCTTCCCCTGCCTTCCCCCGGGGGGGCTGTCCTGGACCTTCTCAGTCCGCCTTCACGTCCGGCTGACGCTGCCGGGATGACCTCATCCCTGCTGCTGAACGAGCCTCCGGGTTTTGTGTAACTAAAGTCATATTTCAGCGGCAGCACCTGGACGACTTGGTGGTCGTAAATACATCGAGGCCTCCTCCTCCTCAACCCTTCCTGTCCCACCCCGACTCTCTCTCTCTCTCTCTCTCTCTCTCTCTCTCTCTCTCTCTCTCTCTCTCTCTCTCTCTCTCTCTCTCTCTCTCTCTCTCTCTCTCTCTCTCTCTCTCTCTCTCTCTCTCTCTCTCTCTCTCTCTCTCTCTCTCTCTCTCTCTCTCTCTCTCTCTCTCTCTCTCTCTCTCTCTCTCTCTCTCTCCCCAGAAGCCTCTCTCCCCAGAAGCCGCTCTCCCCCCCCTCCGCCCCCCCCTCCTTGCTGTCCGCCGCTGCAGGGGGGGTCAGAGGTCAAGAGCGGGAGGAGGGACCCGCGTCAACCTCCCGGGCATGCCGCCAGTCCCCCCGTCAGGAGGCCTTCTCCATGGCAACCGACCGTGTGGCCGACACGCACAGCGCTGCAGAGCCAGACGTCGTGCAGGCCCGACCTGAACATTTGCTTCCAATTACGTGGGAGCGCTACCTAGCGCTCCTGAAGCTCCTGGGCTTTAGCCTTTTAGTCTCACTCCTGGTTCCCTGACTCCTCCTTCCCCTAGCTCCTCTTTGCCGACACCTTCTCGTGCCTAGACACCTCCTGACGGTGTCAGCTCGCCTCCTGCCCGCCACTTCCTCCTAGCCACTTCCTTGTCGTACCTACTCCCCAGCGACCTCCTACTCATCTGCTCATAGCCAGCTCCTTATAGCCAGCTACCTCCTCCTTGCTCCTCCTAGCCACCAAATCCTAGCCCCTAGACACCTTCTCTTAACTCCTAACTGCCTCCTTCTAGTACCCAGTCACCTCCTCCTCCTAACCACCTCCTTCTCTTCCTCCACACAGTCACCTCCTACTGGTGTCCACCGTCAAGCACCACCCCCTGGTGTCAAGCCACCTCCTCCTCCTCCTAGTCCTAACCACCTCCTTCATATCACCTCATCCTAGCTCCTAAACTTGATCCTTTAATATTCTAAGATCTGGATCTCTCTGATTCCTGGAGCTGCTCCCTGCTCTCCATCTGGTTGTTTTTCTCAGCAGCGTGGATATTTCTGTAGTTGCTGCAATTTAGATGGTATGCTTTGATTGGGCTCCGCTTGGCCGAGCGAGTCGCTTTGTATAAAACCATCTGCTAAAAAGACTAAATGCTACCACTAGCTCCCAGCTCCCCGCTCCCCGCTACTACTACGTTCTCGCTCCCTCCCGTTTAGCCCCTTCCCCCTCCCGCCCGGCCTCATTCATCAACTGCGGTTAGGAAAATATTTCCTGATTCCTGGCCAATTCCATATTAGTACAATCCCCTCGGCTGAAACAAGCCAGCCAAGGCAGGAGCCTCCACACACGGGCAGGCCTCGGCATTCTGCAGCGGGGAGGAAAGGCAGAGCCGTCTGGCCGGGAGAGCTACAGGAAAGACGCTTTCATCGCTGGGGTGAAGTTCCCAGAGATGTGTCAAGCTCTGGGTTGAACCGGAGCGATTCGGGCGTCCCAACGCCAAAACTAATCCCACTCCTGCCACGAAAAGAAACGTCTTTGAAAACGAGTCCGACCAGCAGGACAAGAGCGAGCGTTATGACCGTCCGAGAAGCGCTTTGTAGAACAATAGAATAGTTTTAAGTTTATGCTTTAGGGAACGACTTTATTCAAAGTGACTTACAACGGTTCATACACACATTAACATCCACAGCGACGTAGAGCGGTTCAAACACACATTGACTCCAGGGCGGTAGAGTCAACCACGGAAGGCGACAGCATGCTCATCAGGAGCAGTAAGGGTGAGGTGACTTGCTCAGGGACACCTCGACAATTCGCTGAGCCGGGGTTTGAACCAGCAACCTTCCAAATATAGATCAGAGCACCTCCTGAGCTATGCCGACGGACTCAGGCCAGCGTTCCAGTATCCCCGTAATACAGGAAGACAGGCCCGCGTTACAAACAGTACAACACTGTTCTCCGGCCGCGGCCGTGTATCTGAAGGTTACTTGGCCACCTGCTCAGTGTGCTCCAGCCGCTGTCCACTGCCAGGGGGTTCAGAGCCCTGGTGGAAACCTTCCCGTTCGCTCGGAAAACTGAGCTGCAAAACAACACCAGCCTGTCCCGATCAGTACAGTCAGCCCCCCTCCCTCCACCCAAAACCATTCCCTC
>NC_044052.1:19932617-19982617 GCF_902167405.1 Gadus morhua
CACACAAACATCCCCTCTCCCGCCACATCCCTCGCCTGGTGAGAGTCTGTGGTTCCCAGTCTGTTGGTTCCCAGTCTGCGGTTCTCAGTCTGTTGTCTCCGGTCGTTTCACACACGAGATCGTTTAAAATAATTACCCTGTGTTCTCCACACGAGACTTCTTCTGGCTAGGATGATTAGCTGCAGTAGCACTAGTGGGAACGGGTTGTCTGGGAAGCTGTTGGTTCCCGGCAGCCAATCAGGGATGAGCCCTGTTTGAACGGGCCAATAGCGGAACACAGGACCACCATCCGTGACAGGTCGTCAACAGCGTGTTTTTCCGAACGTTAGCTTGCAGGGCTGAAGAAAACGTGGTGCTAATCCTCCCTCAGCTCTCATCAAAGCGTACCTCTCTCCCCCTCCCTTCATCCCATACCTCTCTCCATTTCGCTCTGTTTCTCGCACCATATCTCTCTCATCTTTGTTTCTCTCTGACTCTTCCCCCATATCGCTCTTCATTCATCTCCTTCTCTCACCCCATATCTCTCCCTCCAGTCCTTACCTCCCTCCCTTGTTCTCTACTTCCTTCCAGCCTCTCTCCATCTTTCTCTCTCTCTCTCTGTCCTAGGCTGAGTGTTGACCATCATCAATTAGGCAGAGGCAGCCCTTGAGACTCGAGTGCCTTGCCGGAGGTCATGTGACCCGGGCCAGCCTGTAAGGTGAGCCGCTTTGAGCACCTGCTGCTGTTCAACAGAACTAACACTGTGAATGGATATCAGTCAGGTGACCAGTCCCCCCACAATGATATCAGTCCGTAACCAACCAGTCATCTGGATATCAGTCTGGTAACCAGCCAACCACAGCGATATCAGTCAGTAAACAAACCAGGCTCCACACAATGATATCAGTCAGTAAACAAACCAGTCTCCACAATGATATCAGTCAGGTAAGCAGCCAACCACAGTGATATCAGTCAGTAAACAAACCAGGCTCCACACAATGATATCAGTCAGGTAACCAGCCAACCACAGTGACATCAGTCAGTAAACAAACCAGCCACAACACAATGATATCACTCAGGTAACCAGCCAACCACAGTGACATCATTCAGTAAACAAAGCAGTCACCATGATGTAAGTCAGCAAACAAACCAGTCACCAAGCTATCAGTCAGGTAACAAACATCCCAAACAGCATCTCTCTCTCTCTCTCTCTCTCTCTCTCTCTCTCTCTCTCTCTCTCTCTCTCTCTCTCTCTCTCTCTCTCTCTCTCTCTCTCTCTCTCTCTCTCTCTCTCTCTCTCTCTCTCTCTCTCTCTCTCTCTCTCTCTCTCTCTCTCTCTCTGAACCGATCGATCAATAACAGATCAGATACTGATTTCACTTCCAGACGATCGATACTCGTTCCAGTTTAGAAAAAAAAGAGGAAGTTGGGCGATGTAGCGTAACGACCGGTCCCTCTGGGAGCATGACCGCCTGTCCAACGTGCGTACGGTCAACACAACGTATTGATCTGTACCGTCATAGAGATCCGATCAACTGGGTCGTTTCACTATTGATTGTTGTTGTTGTGGTGATGGCAGCTCTGTGTTGCCGAGCATTATGGGTGTTTAGGGACATTCAGAGTCGTTGTGCGTTTTGAAAGACATTTCAAATTTGGGGACGTTATCGATTGAGCCAATCAGAGCGAGCGCACAGCTAGCCAAAGCGTAGCTGACCGATATTCAGAAATACTGCTTCTTGACACATTAATCTGCCCAAAAATGCTTTTGAATATGCCAGAGGATAAGAGAGGAGATAAAAACCACAGTCTAGGGAAGCAAAGTGAAAAGACAACATTCTTCAAGCAGTTAACACCCACTCACCACCACAATAAAAGCGTATTACAAGGGGGCTGAGCTGGAGGCAGATACACAGTGGAGAACAAAATGACCAATTAGAGAACAGGATAAATACACAAATAAAAGTAAAAAAAACCACATTATTATTGTTGGGTTATGCAACGGTGTTGCTGGGTGCTCCGTGTTGGCTTTTCAAAATAAAAGCTCTTATTCCGGCCTGTTTGGAATGGCACAGCCAGGATGAAAACCAGATCCAGAAAGCATGAGGATGAGTTTCAAAGGAGTCGGGGGCGGTCTGGTGGGTGGGAGCGAGGGGAGGGGGGGGTTGGGGGGGGGAGGGTCTGGCAACCGAAATGGAAATATCAGTTGGCCATCTGATAAGCCCGGCGGCCATCTTGGTGGGCGATGATAAATTATTCACTGGGAACTGACAACGCGACAAAGGACGGGCCACCCGACATGCTTCCTTTGTGCTCAGACCTCAAAGGACTCCCTTGTTCTCCGGCATCTCCTCTCGCACCCGCCCCCCCGTCCTCACCTGCGTCCCCCCCCCCACCCCCCCACCTGACCTACAGAATGGAAGGTGTGGCCGACGCCGGCGTTGCCTCGGTGTCTGTTTACTCAAAGACGACTCCCTCCTCCTCCTCCTCCTCCTCCTCCTCCTCTAGGTAGCTAGCGCCAAGACGCGCCGCAGCTGCTGCCACTATTGCTGCTGCTGCACCCGTGCGTGCGGCGTGCACGGCGGGGCATGCGGGCAGCACGGGCCGCGTGTAGCCGCGACCACGCCCACATGCGTTGCCCCGGGCGGCAGAAAACGAAAACATTAAAAAAACGTCGACTTCCCTTACAGCGAGTTGTAGTTGGGGTTGTGTTGTTGGGGCGTCCCCGTATAGCGCGTACCATTGAGGCTCAGTCCTTACCGCAGCAACCACGGTTCGATTCCTGCCCGTGGTCCTATGTCTTCCCCTCCCTCTCCGAGACCTTCCGGTCTATCTCCCTCTACAAGAAAAGCCTGCAAAAAATAGATATTTGCCTGCCAACAGTGGTGAGTAAATAACAACACTATCAAAACAAAGAAAGACAAACAGCAACAAAGTAGACTTCTGAGTGTCGAGAGTTTGTCGTTGTTTTGTCGTCGTCGTGATTGACGTCTGAATCGCACGGGTACAGCGATGTCTGTATCCATGGGTACAACCATGTCTTTACTCATGGATACAACCATGACTGTACTCACTGGTACAAAGATGTCTGTGCCCATGCAGAGGAATGCGTGTGGTTTGCTGCGGTTTGATTAACAGTATTAGCCCAGGGCCGATGAGCCCAGGCCCCCCCAAGTGGAGACATGTGACGGCGTGGTCTGAGGTTCCGTTTCTCGACGGGTTCCAGACGGATACTACAGCACCCCCTTCCCCCCCCCCCCCCCCCCGTGTTCTCCTGACAGGAAGTGATGTCGTGACCCCTAATTCCACGCTGGAATTCCCAGCGCAGCGATAGGGTCGGCACAAGCTGCCGTTGCCGCGGGATACACGTTCCCCCGGGCGCTGCCGAGACCCCGGGAACGCTGTTTGTTTGATTTGGGCAAAGAAATTAAACGTCCACTCCGCTCTCCCCGGGACGGCGGGGCCCGGGAGTCGAACGCTTGTGAGAACGAAGCGGTTCTTGCCGGTGCCCCTGCCCTATAAAAAGAGCCGCTCTAGCAGGCTGTGAAAACAGGCCCTGGTGTGAGGCCCAGATGTTGGGAGCGGAACGTGAGAACAGCAGCCGCACAGCGAGCATGCGTCCGGTGCGAGCGGACCGGATCACAGACAAAACAGCCGTATCATCACGTGGGATCTGCGTCTAGCGAAGTTCAGGAGTCAACTGCGCAAAAACATTGAGGTTGTTTTAATTCCCAGGGCAGACGAAGCGGCTGTGACTGACGTTTCCCTCGCAGACGACACGGAAGGAAATGCTTCCTTCGTAACGCAACCGTCTAGAAATGGAGGTATTTGTGGTCCACCGAGGAAAAGGATTTAAAAACTACAAATCACCATGAAGGACAAGTCCCCTAAGGGAGGCAGGGGGCGGGGCCAAGCTGTGATCCAGGACATGAAGGCGGAGCCTAGCTGTGATCCAGGACCGCGGGGCGGAGCCAAGCGAGCCCAGGAGGGAGTAATTGAGTAATGGCGCTCGGGACATGCATTATGTATGCGTGTAGGAGTTCATGTAGAAGTCGTACGTTAAATAAAAGAACAGGCAGGACAGACCGATAGCTACTGTAGATCATCTGTCTAGCAGGCCGCCAGATAGACGGATACTGTAGGTGGATATATGGATAGAAACAGCTGACATAGATGGATACTGTGCACAGATAGATGAAAAGATAGGTTGGCAAATAGATATAGATAGAAAATGTACCTATATAGACATACATGCAGACAGACAGAGAAACTGTGGATAGATAGACAAATAGACAGAGAGATACTGGGGATTGGTGGATGAATGTAGACAGACGGAAATAGATACTGTGGATAGGTAGATGAATAGACAGACAGAAGGACAGACAGAAAGACACTGTGGGTAGAAAGATGAATAGACAGACAGACAGACAGACAGACAGACAGACAGACAGACAGACAGACAGACAGACAGACAGACAGACAGACAGACAAAGTACTGTGGATAGGTAGCTGAATAGATAGACAGACGGACGAGACAGCGAGACAGAGAGAGAGAGATTGTGTGTGAGAGAGGGAGGTCCAGGCTGGCGTGTACAGGGTTTTGCTGACCGCAGCGCTGCAGATAACGAGATGAATCGCCTAATTACTCGACGGGTCACCCCTGGCAGCGTGTTTACCCCTGCTCGGCTTTCAGCCGCAACAAAGGGGAGGTGGCCGCCTGGAACACTCTGCACCGCCGTGTTGTGGTTGCCCGCCGGCCTCGCCACACCGAGGGGTTGTGGCCGCCGCAGGCCTCGCCACACCGAGGTGTTGTGGCCGCCGCGGGCCTCGCCACACCGAGGTGTTGTGGCCGCCGCGGGCCCCGCCACAACACCAGGTTTAGAGCAGAGGACGGGACGTGGAGACGGGCCGGGAAGTGGGATGGACCTGTGAGCAAGGCAGTGCAGATCGGAATCCAACCGGCAGCCTCAACGAGACACACCGCTTAGATCAGAGGATTTATCGAGCCGTCCGTAAAGGTTTATTACTTAGTGAATGTTTAAAAAGGCCAAAGCACATATATTTGAATCGCACCCCGAAACAGTAACAGAATGCTATTGTTTTTAAGGCGCCACTAGGCTTCCACTACGTATGCGAAAACCCAAATAGTTTATTATGGCTCCATCCCGACCGTGTGTGGCCGTGTGTTTTGGGCTCAAGACGGGCGTGGGAGGCGTTCTGGATGGAGCAAAGTGCGGGACTAACACTTCTTCTCTGCTAGCGGGAGGCAGGGGGAGGGGGGCAGGGTACAACAGTTTGTCTAAATGAAAATGAAGCCAGCCTCCAGCGCTCAGCACCCAATCTCTCCGTGTCTCCAGCCCCGAAGAACTGATGCTGATGGCGCGGTGCTGAGGAGAGAGCAGGGGGGATGAGGAGGAGGAGGAGGAGAAGTGGGGGGGAGACAGAACACTAAGGAGCAGCAGCAGCAGAAAACAAGCAGACCAAATACTTGTGTTTTCTGCAGCGATGCGACACCAGCAGGCCATGCTGATGAAGACCTAGTCATGCAGTCTCTCTTCCTCGTCCATCTTCCTCAATAGAGATCATGACATGGGATACGTGCATGGGGCCTTGCCCTGATTGGCTGAGAGGGCTGCCCCCGGGCCTTGAGTCGGGTGTCGACAGTTGAAGCCCATTAGTCATAGCAAACAAGGGGCGAAGAGAGAGCAGTGGGCCTGAAGGAAAGCCCCTTCATTCTGACTATGACAAATTCTACACATTTGTGACATCACAAGTGTCCAATCAGATGACTGATGGATAGATCAACCTACTGCAGTGTCAGCCTACCCAGTGGGTTGTACCGGTTGACCTGGTAAACCCGGTCGGTTGACCTACCCAGGTAGGTAGATGACTTGGCAAGTAGGTTGACACGACCACTACCACGTGATGGCGCAAAATGGGTTGATTCTGAAATTACTTGCGTATCAAGCTGACACATGGTTTAAAATAAGGCGGCCATTATCCATGATACTGGGGCCGAAACAGGCAGGGAGGCAAAGAAACGCCAGACTTATCGCTGAGACACGCCACTTCCTCGCGTGTAACCGTCCACAAGTTCCGCGGGACGAGAGCAGCAGACGGAAGACAAACTGTCGGTGTTGAGCAGTTGGCAGTTTGACGTTTTCTTCCAACTGCCTCCGAGTTCGGGAGAAAAAAAAAAGGTCAAGACGCGGTTCATACGCTCATGTTAATGATGCCGGAGAGGCCCCACATCGAATGGGTTTGTGCCAACTTCGCAAGGGGCCTTCTCAGGGCCTATCGCTGAGCGCAGCTCCACCGGGGGAAGACGTGGTCTGCGGTTCCCCTCCTCCACTGCCCAAGGGCGCATGGTCGGTTGCTGGTGGAAGGAGACGAGGCTGCGGCTGATTGTATTTGCCCAGCCCTGCCTGGCCATTGGAAGCATTGAAGTGGTTTGAGGAAATCGGTTTAGATGGAGCTGCACAGGGTATGTCTAGAGAACATACACTCAGCGTGGAAACCACTAAGGGAGGGCGGATATTCTACTTCTAAGACGGTCAAAACCAAAGAGCGTTCTTATCAGAGCCAGAGTCATCCCATCACATGAGACGCAGTCGGCTGGATACAGACACACACATTTCCATTTATACTCATGTTTAATGTAGGGGGCAGAACAGACTCTTCAGCGCACAATGTCTTCGTTCAGCATAAGAGCAGCTTGCCAAAATCCTTGGCAGTGGAACGGGAATTCGCTCCTCTTTTTATTTTATATGCCACGGCCATCCTTCTTCATTGGCCACCAAGAGCACCAGGGTGCATCATGGGAGTGCAAGAATCTGATGACAACGCGTTTTCTGTCCATTGCACTCTTTAACGTGATCCTATTGTGGGCCATTATGCAATTTAGCAAATTGCTGCTGTTGTGTAAATCTGCAAATCACGGTGTACTGCGTAGCCTTCCAGGCAGAACTAAAACAAGGTGTTGGTCATTTACAGTTGGCTCAGTGTTGCATTTGAGTCATTATCCGGTCGCACATAAACCAGTTGAACCCCCGGTCTTACACTATGTGTATCATTACTCAACTTAATTTCCCCTTTTGCCATAATACCGAAATTAACTTTGTGATAGATGGTGTGAGCAGGAGTAGGTTTTAGTAGTATTTAAGAGGAAATTGTTACCAGGTGGGAGTGAGATTATTATTAACTCACTCTTGCTTGGAAAACACTCAGTCAGGGAAATACCAACTGAAACCAAATCAAAGAGTTGAGAATAAGGAACAGAACAGCAGAACTCTGTTTCTGAGTTCTAATCCCAAAGCTGATGCTTGCCTTTGTGTTCAGCTAGCATCAGAATAGAAGCTAGCGTTAGCCTTAGGTGTTACATTCTTTGAGTAGGTAAATTGTATGCCATTGTGTACTATGGTTTTACATACTATAACTTTACGTCATAAGTATAAGTTTACTATTTGTTTGTGTTTCATTGGCCCGGGTCAGACCATTCACAACGGTTGATCCAATATGGGGCTGGTTTAACACAACGCCCAATTGGAGCGCCGCTAAGAAATGTTCATAAACATCCAAGATGGATGCCGCCAATTTGTCCGATCTTTCGATGCTCTGATTGGTTTAAGGTCTATCCAATAGCGTCTAGACGCTTCTTCTGCACCTTACGGCCTTGGAAATCGATGACAAACTCAGAGGTTCCAGACTAACACACATATGCAAATTGGTCCTGCGATTCCAGGCTATATAATGTGTTATGCTGCCAGTAGCAACCAGCTCCTCCACCCCTGATGGTGCAAGAGAGCTGTTGAGGTTAGGTGGTGAACGGTGACAACTTCACTGATTACTCACTACAGCTTGAGACAAGCTTCCCCATTTCTGTCACATAACGAGCTGGTTCCGCTGAAATGTGAAATGTGAAATGTGAATTCACTGAGTGAGCATCACACCAGGCCTGGAAACAGGCTTCACTGAGCACCACACCAGGCCTGGAAACAGGCTTCACTGAGCACCACACCAGGCCTGGAAACAGGCTTCATAGAGCACCACACCAGGCCTGGAAACAGGCTTCACTGAGCACCACACCAGGCCTGGAAACAGGCTTCACTGAGCACCACACCAGGCCTGGAAACAGGCTTCATAGAGCACCACACCAGGCCTGGGAACATGGATTCACTGAGCATCACCCCAGGCCTGGAAATGTGAAAACGTGGATTCACTGAGCACTGTGCCAGTCCTGGAAACGTGTATTAACGGAGCACCATGCCAGTCCTGGAAACCTGAATTCACTGAGTGCACCACGCCTGGAAACGCGGATTCACTGAGCCCCACGGCAGGCCTGGAAACGTGGATTCACTGACACTACAGGCTTCACTGAGCACCACACCAGGCCTGGAAACAGGCTTCACTGAGCACCACACCAGGCCTGGAAACATGGATTCACTGAGCATCACCCCAGGCCTGGAAATGTGAAAACGTGGATTCACTGAGCACTGTGCCAGTCCTGGAAACGTGTATTAACGGAGCACCATGCCAGTCCTGGAAACCTGAATTCACTGAGTGCACCACGCCTGGAAACGCGGATTCACTGAGCCCCACGGCAGGCCTGGAAACGTGGATTCACTGACCACAACGCCTGAAAACGTGGATTCACTGAGCCCCACACCTGGAAACCTGGATTCACTGAGCACCACACCTGGAAACGTGGATTCACTGAGCCCCACGCCTGGAAACGTGGATTCACTGACCACAACACCTGGAAACGTGGATTCACTGAGCCCCACACCTGGAAACGTGGATTCACTGAGCCCCACCTGGAAACGTGGATTCACTGAGCCCCACATCTGGAAACGTGGATTCACTGAGCCCCACCTGGAAACGTGGATGCACTGAGCCCCACACCTGGAAACGTGGATTCACTGAGCCCCACACCTGGAAACGTGGATTCACTGAGCCCAACGCCTGGAAACGTGGATTCACTGAGCCCCACCTGGAAACGTGGATTCACTGAGCACCACACCATGCAGTGATTCACCATCGCTAACATTCTGCTTTGCAAACCTTTCCCGGCATCTCTTATGCCCAGCCTGACTCGGCGTGTTACTCTCTGTGCAGTTACACATCACTACACCGATAAAAACGCACAAAACGCAATTCATGCAGTTGAACTGATATGGCGATGGTTTGCTAAAGTTGATACTTGTCTTAGTACTTTTATTACGCTGTAAACATTTTTCAGGCTGCCATCAGGGTCCAAATTATGTTTGAGAATGTCTGCTGTATTCTGCTGGATCTACCACAAGGAGAGATCAAATCAGCAACTCTGGTTCACAAGGCTCAGTTTAGTGGAATAGGAAATTGCTTAACTATTACTATGCCCTGACTGGTACGGATTGTCTACAGGAATGAGGGTGTGTGTGTGTGTGTGTCTGTGTCGAATGTGTGTGTGTGTCGAATGTGTGTGTGTCGAATGTGTGTGTGTGTAATGTGTGTGTGTGTGTGTGTGTGTGTGTGTGTGTGTGTGTGTGTGTGTGTAATGTGTGTGTGTCAAATGTTTGTGTGTGTGTGTCGAATGTGTGTTTATGTGTGTGTGAGGAATGTGTGTGTGTGTGCATGGAATTTGTTTGTGTGTATGTGTCGAATCTGTTTGTGTGTGGGTGTGTGTCTTTGTGTGTGTGTTGAAAGTGTGTATTGAATGTCTGTCTGTGTGTGGGTGTCGGTGTGTGTGTGTGTGTCAAATGTGTGTGTGTGTGTGTGTGTGTGTGTGTGTGTGTGTATCAGTCGAATGTGTGTCGGATGTGTGTGTTTGTGTAGCAGGATGGGTATGGGAGGGCGTGATAGTGTGTGTGAGTGCTTGTGCGTACGTGTGTGTGGCAGGGAAGAGGTGGGGGAGGAGTGATTTACGGGCAGAGGCCAATCAGAAATCCATCTAATTTCCTTATAAGGGCATGCCTGGACAAATTAGGGCTAGCGGGTGGCTATCACCTGCACTCCACCTTCCTGTTCACCGCACCGCCCCAAGCACCTTCTCAGACACGACACCATTAGTAGACACAGCAGGAGAGAGAGAGAGAGAGAGAGAGAGAGAGAGAGAGAGAGAGAGAGAGAGAGAGAGAGAGAGAGAGAGAGAGAGAGAGAGAGAGAGAGAGAGAGAGAGAGAGAGAGAGAGAGAGAGAGAGAGAGAGAGAGAGAGAGAGAGAGAGAGAGAGACCAAGACAGAAGGAGAGAGAGACCGAGAGACCAAGACAGAAGGAGAGAGAGACCGAGACAGAAGGAGAGAGACGGGGAAGTGAGAGAGAGGAGGAGAGCGAGGCAGAGACACCTGGCTAAAGAGCCTGATGGTAAGATAAGCGTCTTTATGCTGGAGGTCAGGTTATGACTTGTATCATAGGTAAAGTATTCACAGGCTTCTTCTGCAGACCTCCTCGTGTCCATGAGAGAGACTGGGACGCCTTTATCATCCTATGCCTCTTTCTGTCTCTCTGTCTCTCTGTGTGTGTGTGTGTGTGTGTGTGTGTGTGTGTGTGTGTGTGTGTGTGTGTGTGTGTGTGTGTGTGTGTGTGTATCACTGTGTATGTGCATGTTTGTGTGTGTATACGTGTGTCAGAAGTGCATTCCTGTTTCGAATGGCTGTCCTACTCAAAATATCCAACCTCAAACTAGCCAACTAGCTTACTGTCTCTGGACAGCATCATCACACAGTTTTCTAACACACAGGTAATAAACAGTCCAACTCTGACATGATCCAGGTCACCTCAAACAGACTTCACTTTAAAGTCTCGAACTCTATCCAAACTATCAAGGAAGCTAGTCTATACATTTGATGCTGGTTAGTGGCGGATGCTTCCTATATTATAGCGGGTTTCTATCGGCGTCACCGCCTGGTCCCTCGCCTTCCTCCTCCACCTTTAAACCCTCCCTCCTCCCGGTAGCAGCAGGAGCAGCAGCAGCTCAGCCTAGCGATGACATAATTACAGAAACCAGAAACCGGAGCGCTTTCAAAGCACAAAAAAGACAAGTAGGGGAGAAAGTTTTCCAACTGCAGCCGAGAGGGGCCGAATATGACCATTTTTGGGCAGGCTGGCTGCCTCGCAAGCCCAGCCCAAACCACAGGCCGGGTTACTGGGATCCCACCGCCTTCCTCCGCTCCCCCCCTTTTCCCCTCAAAAGGCGCACGCAGTAAAGTCTGGGAAACAAGCGGGTAGAAAAATGTAACACTCATTCTTAAAATCAACACATCGGTATTCTCAGCAGCCAGTACGTCACTCGGAGAGTTCTGACATACACACACGACCGCCTTTTTCTCCCTGCCCCGGGGTGATTTGACAGGGGGGCAACGCATTAAATGCCTATAAAAGCCCCATAACATAACGTAACGTAAAATAACACAGCATGTAACATTTCACGGTATGGGACTGAAAGGGAGGCTATCACGACTTGGCCACCCGGATCCGACACAACACAACGACAATAGATACTTTGGGGCAACACGCGCGTGGCTTTTAATCCACGTCGCCTTACGTCGGGTGACAGGAGGAGGGGGGGGGGCGAGCGCTACGAGGGGACCCAGACGGGGACGCAGTCAAGCGCGTGGCGGACATCTGTTGCGCTGGATAAGTGGGCGTACTGTCCCGATGTAATTGCCTATACCCCCCCCCCCCCCCCCCCCCCCGCCCCACTATCTCAAGCCCCCGTCCCACCAGAGACGAGGATCAGCCAGTATCTGCCGCCGGCCGCGGGATCTTCCCAAACGGGATTTTCTTATTGGCTCAGTGAGTGTCTGTTCCAACACTGCGGGCCACTGATGCTGCCTCAGCTTCACCGAGGCGGTAAAGTTTTCGAGGCATGCTTTGATGAATGCAGCCTACCTCCATTAGGTAGCACCCAACCAAGCCTAACAACCCAGATATTAAGACACAGCAACGCAGAGGTTTCATAACAGCGCCGGGTCGTTGTTAGCCGGCCCGTTATGTGTTCATTAGTCCACACTACAGTCCAGCTGGGTCTCCGGCGGCTCCGACAGAAGCCCGACCCGTGGCCCGGCACAGTGCAGACTACTGCGTTATAATAGGCGCCAGCGGCTAACAAATACATACACACACACACACACGAACGCAGTGCACACACCTTCAACACACCCTCTAAGCTCCTCCACCCCTCACCTTTCTCTGCTGCTTCTCCCAGGCCGGGTCCAGCAGCAGGTCCCGGTCCCAGCTGTCCTCCTGTTGCATGTACACCTGGTCATCGTCATCGTCATATGGGTCCATGTCGCCGTGTTTTCCGTGCTTCTACGAAACGGACGTGTGTGTGTACGTGTGTGTGAGTTCCCTCTCCCCGTCTCCCAATCTCAGTTCTGTAGTAGCCGGTCCTCCTCGCGAGGCGGTGACAGGCTTCACGACGCGAGGCGCTCGAGCACCGCACTTCTCCCTCCGACGCAGACTCAAAGTGTGTGGATGAAATGAACGGTCCAACCTCCAGGCTAACACACCGCGACGTCCTGCTGCCTTCTCTTCACCGCTCCCCTGCTACTAGCTCTCTCCGCTCGGCTCCCTCAAGAGCTCCTGCACTCCCCTGCCCCGCTTTTTTAATCCTGCCCGTTTTTTTCTGCGGGAGTCCACCGCCACCCAGTCCGTGTAGGCAGGTCTGGCGAGCGGTGAGCGACGAACGCAAAAACTTTGCTTCAAAGAAAATTAAACCAATAGCGGACGCGGCGCGTTGATTGGCTGCGTGGGAGCCACAATACCCGCCTCTCTCGAGATTCATTGGCCCGCTGGGCTGTCAGCGACCGGGCTTATTAACGTAGGTTGAGCGTATAGGTCGGCCCGCCCAGACATCGATAGTTTGATTGGGTGCGTGTTTGGGGGAATTTATTGAATATCAAGAATAAAATGCAGCTTTTACAACCCAACCATTCAACACCCTCGGGTGGGTGGTGAAAGCCGGTCTGGTCAACGGGGAAAAAAAAGAGTTAAAAATAGATGAAAAGTATTACTAGTTGTGCTATGCGCAATTAAAGAAAAAGTCACATCAGCGGAGTGACGACATGCTGCCTGTGTGCAAGGGTTTGGAGGCCGCCTGATATTTGTAGATAACTGTTAATTAGCAGGCTATCCTGGTGTTGGTGATGGACCAGTTTATGGATATTTCTGAAGTGTAGACATCATTCCAGGATGTTCTGGAAGTTAAGGTTCGAGTCATCAGCAGCAGCGTTTGCTGGGCTGGCGATCTCTCCCCCTCTGCCTTCTATGGTATACCCACATATTTCTCTTCTCTCTCCCTCTCCCCCTCCCTCTCTCTCTCTCTCTCTCTCTCTCTCTCTCTCTCTCTCTCTCTCTCTCTCTCTCTCTCTCTCTCTCTCTCTCTCTCTCTCTCTCTCTCTCTCTCTCTCTCTCTCTCTCTCTCGCTCCTCACTCTCTTTTCCTCTCATTTCTCTCTGTGTGACACACACACACACACACACACACACACACACACACACACACACACACACACACACACACACACACACACACACACACACACACACACCAGGGCAGAGAAGGGAAAGATGCAGACACGGGATAGCCCCGGCACATAGTGAGCGCTCTACCATATATGGACAAACTTCCAAGGGCGAGAGTTTGGGAAAGTGATGTCACGCATTAGACAGGATGATCACAGGATTCGAACGTCCAGGGGGCGGGTACCTTTCGCCGTTACCAACGGCAACAGGTACACGCCTGCAGGGCGTTCAGATCGGCGATTGGTTGGTCGCGGAGCGAGGCCCTGCCCACTGTACGTCCAATCCCTTGGATCTTAGCAAGTCGAGTACCCGTTGAACTCTGCACAGAAGCGGTTGACTCTAAAAAAAACAAATACACGAACAACGTTGACATGGTGATTATTGAGAATATTTGGAAATACTTTTTTTCGCGCCAATTAAATACAATTTAACACAATCCCCAGATAGGCTACCTCAAGATAGGCCTAACCGCATCAAAAGTTGGGTATTTTTAGCCACAGGCGCTGATACAGTTGGATGGATGTCAAGGTATTTGAGTAGGGTGGAAAAAAAAACTATTATGGCTACCCCGCCCTTGGATTTAAACGTAGAATAAGCCTTAGATTGGACATTAAACCGCAACGCAGTTCCCCAGGGAGTCACAACAGCTGGATCATGATAGCTTCTGTACACTTCTGCGGTCCTCTATCTCTTCCTGCTGCTATGTCAACATGTCGGAGGCCTATCGTGCACGGCCCACATTTCCCTAGTCGCAGGAAGTTGTGTCAGGACTTGCCTTAAACTATGATAAGTAGGCCCTACCTGCGGCTGATATGATCAATGCTGCGGGCGGTGGCGAGGAGACGACCAGTTAACACTCAGTAGGCTATTCACAGCCTGTCGAGGCTCGGAGTTACAATGGAGAACAATAACACGACTGGGCCGCTCCAGGTGTGAAGACAGACTGCAGATTAATTCAACAGAAAGGTGTGAGGCGGAAGATAACTCATCCAGCATGCCCTTGGTACATGGCGACGGGGAAGGCTTTAAAAGCTTATTTCTTGTAAATGCGGTTTATATTCCTGTGCGGGGCTACTTAGCAGTTGAAGGGGCATTCTGTTAGACGATAAAAGTATAGGTGGTGGATTAGTACTATAAGGGGCCAACATGTGAACCTATAAACCCTGAGCACGCCCCCGGTGCATTATTAAAGCGTGATAATATGCAGTGGACACGCGCGTCGGCGGCGCTAATGTAAACAGCGCTAACCTCGCGCGCCGCGGACAGTAGGCCTATCCCCATTCAGAGGCGATGCTCATGGGAACCATGGCGCTCAAATGAAGGGTGGCCGCTTCCGGTAGATAAGTGACGCTCTCAAACCCAGTTCGACCCACACTGTAATAAGTGTGTGTGTGTGTGTGTGTGTGTGTGTGTGTGTGTGTGTGTGCACGTACGTAATGTGTGTGCGTGTGTGTGGGGGGGGATTTGTCGTGTGCGTGTGTCTGTGTGTGTGTGTAGGCTACCACTACCAGCAGTCCGTGTGTTTTCGCGTGACGCGTGGCTTCCCTTCCTCTCGAGCGGTCATGCTTCTCATTGGGCAATTACTACGGCACCTTGCTGGGTGACCACTATGACATCATCAGTCCTCACTGTGTCCAGGAATGCGGACTTGTCTGAGGGGGGCGTGGCCCCCGCAGTATTCCATATATGGGTGTTTAGTTCAGTGTGTGGTTGCCCTCGATCCAGGACTTTGTTAAACTTCATTCAGACCCCGAGCTGAGTTCAGTCATGTGCTGATATGCTCAGGAGCGAATGACTCAACAAAGATTGTGTGTGAATGTACTGTGTAATATCACTCATTGTTATGAGTGCTATCCTTTATGACATTGATCTGAATTCACTGTAAATTGCTTTGGTTAAAATGACCAAAAGTAAATAGAAAATGTAACAGCATCCAGTCGACGTGTAGACATCCTTGAGCAGGATGCCCCCTGACACCATGCAACACAAAAGACACACACTCTTGGAGTAACACAGCCGTGTAGACAGGAATGACTGGTGATGAAACGCTGACCAGACAGTGGAAAAAACACTTTAATGACGGCAAGAGAACGAATTCTCCAAGTGTCAAAGCAGTGCCAAGCAACTCTCTCACGAGTCACGACACACAGGTTTGTTCAACTGTACTTGGCTTGTGTGCTTGTGTATTGGTGAAACACCTCCTCCACCACCCCATCCAGTCAGAGATGATCTTCTGCAGTCCGGTTCGGTCCCAACCGTGTGGGGTAGGGGGTACACCTTAACTCACAATCCCTGCTCTCATATTGAGACATGGATATATATATAACATTACACGAAAAACCAAAACCTAGCATGAACATGCATAGACCCACCAATGGCATTGTACAACAGTGGCTCAGCCTGTGTGTAAACGTATACGCTTGCGTCTTCTTCACTCCTCTTCCTCTTTCCCATCACCCTGCTGTGAACGCAACAGGCGGGGGGCTTGCGGCGGTGAAGCCCCCTGCTGTGGGTGTGTCAGCGTGGGTGGGCCGCGACGTCTCTCTGCCCCTCGTATTTGGTTCCAAAACAGTCGTGGTGTGCACGGAGACTACTATAGAGAATACTAAGAACCATTAACAAATAGTTATGTTTCATCTTCGCACCGGCGTTTTTTTTTTTAACAACTTAACTTACTCGACGTGTTTCACTCGTCATGTCGTTAGACCGAGGGACCCCCGTTAAACACATCATCGGTGGACGAAGGGACCCCAAAACTCAGAGGCCCCTCTCAAGGCTTCTCCCCTGATGGCACTTAATGTACGCACTTGTTGTACGTTGTACGTTCTGGCACTTAGTGTACACACTTGTACGTCCTGGGACAATTGTACTTAGCATTGTGTGTAGCATCTTATCCTAGCTATCTGTTGTTAACGGGGAATGGGTTAACCTAACATTTTTTTGTGCTTGGTACGTTTCTATGAACATCCTTACCGTATCCACAGCGATATTGTTTCTCCTTCTTCTAACAAATCTTATATAAAGTCAACAAAGACTTAACAGGGCAAAACGGATCTCTCTCTCTCTCTCTCTCTCTCTCTCTCTCTCTCTCTCTCTCTCTCTCTCTCTCTCTCTCTCTCTCTCTCTCTCTCTCTCTCTCTCTCCGATCACTCAAGCTTCGCGCAGCACCAGATAGGAAAGAAAATAAAATAAAAATGAGGGCAATATCACCGGGAACTTGAGGGTTAGGGATGGTAGAATGCACAGTGCACTCAAGAACCCGCTTACGATAAAAAGAAATCCATTCTGCAATGAACCTGCAACTATTTGATCCTGAGCATTGAACGTGAATCTTCTCCTTCTGTTTGTTTTTCCTAGTGATGATTTCTCTTCTCGCAGCTCCACCTGGTGGTCGGAGTGTTACCCACAAGGGAATGGACTTTCGACTTTCCCACTGGAATAAAAAGTCTAGCATACTTTGCTTTCGCTTATTTTAAACCAATTTTCTTTGCCAACTCACATAAGGGTTGAATAAATGATCCTCCAACTTGCTGAATTATATACCCCGTTATCATGCCCTGCTAAAGAAGTCAAACATGCACAGGTACAGCGGCCCTTTATGAGTCAATTAATATAAAGAAAAAAGCCTGAAATAACGTGTTTGTAAATGTTTTGGTTGAGGGGCAGTCAAGGCCAGAAAGAAGCAGCCTGAACGAAGGGAACCATTGAAGCAGACCTCTTCAACAAGTTTAATTTAGGATCCATTATGTCGGGGAGTTGCGTTCTTTACAATAAACACGCAGACGTTTGCTTCCACGACCCCACGCCTAATGACATGAGGGCAAACATTAGCCAAGCTTAAAGAGGACAAAAAGGAATTATAAAAACAAATTATCCCCTTCGAGAGAGAGAAAGAAACCCACCATAATTGGGAGAAACCAAAGCGCATGTTCTGACGGCACCCCTCGCTGTGCGAGAAAATCCATTCACACAAAGCGATTCGTCGAGGGGGGGATCTCAACTAAATTTAAAAGCTATTTTTTTCTTGATTAATAGAAAATCAATACAATTTCAATTTCTGTTTCAGCACAGAAATCTTGTAATATCGAATTTCTGTTAGGTCAGAATTACTTCCTGGTGAACCACTGAATTATATCTCCAATGATATGAGCGTTATAACACAGCCGTGATCTGAACACTGATATAGTCCTTTTGACCTCTTTTTCTTTGGGGCGGCAGCCACTTTACAGCAACGACAACGACAGAGGTGTTAGCAAGGACTTTTATGCAACATGAAAACAAATTCCATTGCATTGTCAGACCATAAGGGAATACTCTGTCAGGCTACTTTGGGTTGTATATCAAAACGCGCCGCTAGATGGCGCTTAATACCACATTATTAGGCAATGAGGATTATGGATCACAATTCTTGACCCAACTAAATTCCTTGAATTCAACGTAGGCTCAGTTGGGGACCCTAGAGTCTTATGGGATGCTGTTAAAGGTTTCATAAGAAGTAATGCAATACTGTTTTCCTCAGATTTAAGTTAGGTTAGATCTGCCAAATTAAAAACTCTAGAAGCAGACTTTGCTAGAATGGACTCCATTTTGCAAAATAACTAGTCTAAACAAACAGCATCTCAACGTGACATTATAAAGAAGGAAATAAATTATATCTTAAAAAGCTCAGAATTTGTAATACAAAGAACTAGACAAAGCTACTATTTCCAAGGGTCCAGACCTAGTCACCTTTAGCCATGAAAATCAGATCTAGTGAGCACTTTGCAGATATCCCGTCCATCGATGCTTCCGATGGAAACATCATAACTGAACCTAAGCAAATAAATGAGACTTACCGCTCCTTTTACTCTTAATTTATATCAGTCACAGATCAAGCTGGACAAAGATAAGTGCAGCAACTTTCTTGGTCAATTATATTGACCTCAGCTTGCAGCAGGTGACTGTACTCGCCTGGATGACCCGATTTATTTAGAATAATTGAAAATGGCTGTGTTTATGCAAAGGAATAAATCCCCAGGTCTGGATGGGATACCACCTGAGTTCTATGTTACATTCTGGAGCAAACTTGGTCCACTACTATTAGACATGATTACAGCCTCTTTAGATAAAGGCGGTTTCTCAAGAGATGTAAATATAGCTCTGATTTCATTACTATTAAAGAAAGACAAGGATCCAACAGAATGTCAAAATTATAGGCCTCTCAGTTTGTTCAAATCCGAACTTAAAATTTACGCAAAGGTGCTTGCCCGACGTATTCAGGACTATTTACCAGAACTAGTTAACTGTGATCAGACAATCAAGGCTAGCCGCAGATAATGTAAGACGTCTTCTCCAGGTAATAGTTGCTGCAAGTGTCAAAACAGAACCTGCAGCTGTGCTGTCCCTTGATGCTATGAAAGCATTTGACAGACTTGCATGGGCCTTTTTGTGGTCTGTCCTGGAAAAAATGGGTTTTGGTAAAAGTTTTATACATATGGACAAGGTACTGTATTCTAACCCCCCAGCTCTCGTGCTCACTGGGCAATTATCTTCCACACTGTTTCCGGTTACTAGATCTTCCCGCCAGGGTTGCCCTTTAAGTCCGGCACTCTTTGCACTTTCCCTTGAACCTTTAGCGCAAATGATTCGTCAATCGACTATCCTACAGCCTATCTCTGTTTATGACACTGAACGCCATGTAGCATTATATGCTGATGATGTTTTAGTTTTCATGGAAAACCCAACACTTTCTTTGCCTAATCTGCTGTCAATTTGTGAGGAGTTTGGTGGTCTTTCAGGATTCAAAAAATATATTGGTCAAAATCGGCCCTGTTACTATCAAATGAGCCAGCTAAAACACTGCAAGTTCCAGCTAATGTTCCGGTTGTCCAGCACTTGAAGTATCTTGGGATTGATATTTTTCCATCTATAAACCGCATTGTGACACACAATTACTCAGAAGCATGGAACATAATTAAAGCAGACATAGATAGGTGGATATTCCTCCCTGATTCTCTTCGTGCCCGTATCTCAAGAGTGAAAACGGATATTCTCCCAAGAAATTATTTTGTGAGCTCAATGATCCTCCTCTCAACTTCTGGTCAAAAATCCACTCTAGCGTCTCACGGTTTATCTGGAACACGAGACGTCTGAAATCAAACACTACACAGAGAAGGGCAGATGGCGGTCTTGCACTGCCAAATTTTAAATTCTATTTTTGGTCATTCACTCTTTGACCGATAACAGTTTGGTGTGACCCTACTGCCCTTGTCTCCTGGCGTAATATTGAAGAAAATATAGTAAGACCATGGAATTTTTGCACGATGTCCTCTTTGCTAATATTTCAGACAGGCAATGTCAGTTACGCTTTGGCCCAATTGCCTCCCATCTCATCCAGACTTGGTGCACAGCTGAACGGGGATGTAAGATCTCCTGTAAGTGGCATTCACATATATACAGTATATATACACTGACAAGGGTCTGTTAATTGGAGGGAGACCTATCTCACCATCTTATTGGAGTGGCACTAACATTCGCCTTTTAAATGATATTTATGATGACATGGGCTTACGCTCCTTTCAAGATATTCGTGGTGCATTTAACCTGCCCGGTTATTTGTTTTTCTTTTATTTGCAGCTCAGATCAGCTCTTAAAGCACAGTGTCCCATGGCAACAACCTTTGCCTACTTATCCAATGTATAACTCGTTTACAGTACTGGGTAAAAACAGGGGTATGGGGTCCACACTGTATATGGTTTTTTTTGGAGGCCTCATATGTTGATCTACCCCTAGACAGAGTATGGAGAAGTGACTGCCCAGATCAGGTCCCAAATTTTGAATGGAGAGAGGTGTGGTTAAACATAAAGGAGGCTCCTCATAATCCCGACCATCAACAAATCACTTTAATTATGCTCATAGAACATATTTAACGCCACGCAAACTCTACTGTGTGAAGGTTAAAATTGATCCCTTCTGTAGTTTATGCACTTTGAAACCTCCTGGCACTTTCCTTCACATGATGTGGGATTGTCCACCACCGTCACGATTCTGGGCTAAAGTGGCATCCGTAATGTCTGACATACTATCTGTAACAATACCAGTGACTTTCGGTCCTTCTGTTAAATGATTTCGCGAGGCTCAATATCACCAAGCTTAAAATACGCATAGCACTGGCAGGCCTGACAGCTGCCAAAAAGATGGTTGCGGTGCGATGGAAGCCTCCCCACGCCTTTGTCATCAGACACTGGGTCCTCACCTTTTTGGATGCAATTTATCTTGAACTTTCAACTGCTCGGATTAATAAGGCTACTGAGACCAATTTAAACAACTGGCCCTCTGCCGCTAATTCTCTGAAAGAATTTTTAAAGTGATCCCTTTCCCATAATCTTGCTTAAGTAAACCCACAGAATCTCCCTGGTGGGTGTGGGTTTGTCTGTCTGTCGGTCTGTGTGTTTTGACAAATTAGGGATGCATTATTTTGTTGTTTACACTGGCTAGTTCTTGTAACCTTTGGCACATTTCTATTTTATTTTTATTTTTTTTCCTTTTCTTTCTTCTCTTTTCTTTTTATCCATACACTTCTCTGTATCTATTCGCAAGTATAGTCGCACTTCTGTCTGTTAATCTGTATTAAAAAAAAAATAAAAAATTGTGATCGCAAAAAAATGTACGTGACTTTATACCAAACACAGGCTGGTATATTTGTTCAGAGTAAGAACTAGAAATTTGTTTAGCATCCTTTTTTCAATATTTATCTTTTTTTTTTTTTTTACAGAGACAAGGACTAATTTCATGAAATTGAACACAACAAAATTAAAATGTACGGCGGTCCATCATAACCACTAGCGGAACCAGAACTTCACTTTCAGGACCGCCATTTCAAAATCACTCATAAAACAAAACAAAAACAACAGCTCAAGTCTTAGTCTTTTTCTCCGTGGGGGAAGCCCCCGCCTCGCCCTCCCGGGCGCAGGTGTACGTCCGTTTCAGAGTGCTCTGTGCTTGGGCTTTGGATGAGGAGGGGCCCTCCTCCTTCTGGAGCCTGACTCCCATCTTCTCCTCCCTGGGGCCCCCGGGGTCCGGCCCCGCAGAGCCCCCGGGGCCCAGGTCCGACAGGGGTGTCCGGTGCTGCCCGTTCATCCCGGGGCTCAGGGGGCACGGGGACACCCGGGTAATGTTCACGGCGCCCCGCACGCCGACACACTCCTCCATGCTGTCCGAGCTCTCCAGGGCCCCCCTGTTGGCCCCGCTGACCCGGACCCCGGCCCGGGAGCGCGGCCTGGGGCCCCCCCCGCCCTCCTCCTCCTCCTCGTCGTCCTCCGGGCGGGGGGGCTGGTGGTGGTGGTGGAGGAGGAGGAGGTCGCCCCCCGGGCTCCGCGGGGACATGACCGGACTGGAACACACAAAGTCCGACGGGCTGAGGGGCCCGTCCTCCCCGCGGGAGCCCGCCCTGCGCCTCCTCTTCCTCCTCCTCCGGGCCCGCCGCTGCTCCTCCCCGCTGGAGGAGGAAGAGGAGGAGGAGGAGGACGAGGAGGACGAGCCCGCGGACGCCGGGTCCTCCACGGTGATCTCCGGGTAGCCGCAGGAGTCCAGCGCCGAGAACAGCGCCTGGGCGGAGTCCGAGCGCTCGCCGGCGCGCGCGGCGGCCAGCAGGCGGCGGCGGCGCAGCACGCTGCGCTTGGCGTTGCGGAGCCGCTGCCTCTGCTGCGCCCCCCCGTCGCTGCTGGACGAGGAGGAGGAGGAGGACGAGGAGGAGGAGCTGGAGGACGAGGAGCTGGAGGACGACGCCCCCCCGGGCACCGAGGGGGAGGAGCTGGGGGTGCTGGTCAGGGCGGCGTTCCCCCGGGGGCTGGGCGAGCGGGGGCGGGGCATGGGGTCCAGCCAGAACTCGCTGGAGTCCGAGTCCTCGTTCACCAGGTCCAGGAGGAACCCCGAGTGGTGCCGCTGCCGCCGGCCCCGCCTCCTCTGACGCCCCGCCCCCTCCACCGCCACCGGCTCCTCCCCTCCGGAGGCGTCCGGCCCCACCAGCGAGGAGGACGACGAGCTCCCCCCTCCGGCGGCGTTGTCGTTGCTGCCGTGGCGACCGGCGGCGGCGGCGGCGGAGGACGAGGCGGCGTTGCCCGCGGCGGCGGCGGAGGTCGCCGTGGCGGCGGCGACGGCGGCGGCGACGGCGGCGCTCGCCACGCTGGCGGCGGCGGCCGTGGCGGCGGGGCGCGTGGAGCGGCGGCCGCGGGCGTGCAGCTGCAGGATGGCGCCGTCGCTCAGGTAGCTGTCCGAGTCGGAGCTCCAGCCCTCGATCTCGCGGCGGACCAGCGAGTCGAAGAAGGCCATCATGCGCGGGTCCTCCTGGATGGACTGGCTGACGTAGTCGTGGGACAGGCCGCTGCCGCTGTTCAGCACCAGGCTGATGTACTCCTCGTGGGTGTAGAGGGAGCGGGACCGGTCCTCCACGCGCCCCTCCAGGTCCCCCAGGCTGTCGGGCTGCTGGTAGGGGCTCCACAGCTGGGGGGCACACAGGGGGTTGGGGGTGGGGAGGTCATGAACGTGACTCTAAACCCGACCAGCCGCTAGTGGTTGGGATATTAAAGGGGTGCTTTCCACCCGCCAGTTGTGAGTAGGATTGGCCATTACAAGCAGTTTGAAAATCGGTTTTAGTGACATCACAAGAGGGCCACAGTCGTTTGCTACGGTCCACTGGGTAGGCTGGTAAACTGGATCCATCCAGTTTACAACTAGGTGGTTCAGCCCACTTGTGATGTCACCAAGGCACAGGGAAAGGCCGGTTTTCAAACGGCTTGTAATGGCCGATCACGTTCACACCTTGTGGCAATATGTCACACCTTTAAAAAAAGTGGTTACCATTTAGCTTCAATGTCGCGGTCAGACGACTACACATGCTGCGGGGGCCTCACCTTGATGACCTTCTCCACGCCCGAGGAGCAGATCATGTAGGTGTGGGGGTTGAAGCGGACCTGGTTGACGATGGAGCGGTGGCCTTTGAGGATCATGAAGGCCCCGTTCACCACCCGGCCTGGGGACCCCGACAGGAAGACATGATGGGTACACTTGAGTGGGGCGGTGTCCCCACAAACTACCTCCCCACAGGGTGGTAGACATGATGGGCACACAGGAGTGGGGCGCTGTCCCCACAAACTACCTCCCCAAAGGGTGGGGGTTGAAACTTCTTTCATAGCCACTTTACCTTATACATAACCTGACAATCTGTTGACACAGATTGTCAGGTTATGTATAAGGTAAAGTGGCCATTTTGTGTGCATCTGCCGGATTAAGGCTGGTACTAGGGTCATGGGACCCTCCACCTTCAAAGTAAAAGTCTTCCCAAGAATGTGACCATGAGTAACAAAGTGATATATTCCCAATCTATCAATATATAAGAAATAAACATAGATAGCTCTAGATACATCGATATCAATATCTCGAAGATATATTGCCATCGATGTAGATCTAGCGATATCGATCTCGACAATCTATATAGATTTATTAGTACTTAAGAGTTAACATCACTTATAGACACACGTATATCTAGATCACCATCGATAGATCTATATACATCTAGATCGCTATCGATATATCTAGATCGCTATATAAATTGATCTATAGATAGAGAATATGTAGTGCTGCTGGCAGAGGAATGGGGTAAAGGTATAACTCACCAGCCGCAGGGTCTTTAGGGATCTTCCACATGTAGAGGTTAAAGTCATCAGATCCCGACAGGATGTACTACAGGAAGGACAAACCCAGAGAAAAAGTTCTTTCAATGTCAAACATCAAAACGATGCTGAGGAGAGTGTATACGTGAGAAACGCACCTTTTTTACCACAACCCGTTTCAACCAGCCAATTCAATATAATCATTTTGGCATAATTATTGATTGATATCTGTTCATACAAGCATATGAAAGATACAATTAAATGACTCATTTAAATTAATTAATATTAATACCTAGCAAGGTAACATGCAAGTATAAGTAATTACAAGCGTATGATTACTTGAACACACACCTCATGGCTAAGACTACATCAGAGCGGGTGATTCTAGGTGAAGGCAATGCTGTTGACGATGCTCTGTGAACATTGAGCAGCTCTCTGTCCTCTGTATTTACTTTGACCATCTATTCCTGGTCTGGGTCACCAGGGGGGGGGGGGGGAGCAGAACATAAGGGGGGGGACTCCTTGTAGGGCCTGGAGGTCCGTCAGCAGATCACTAAACACAGCCCTGCACCCAGCTCAGGAGGCCCGTGACCTGCTGCAGCCGGTCTGCCGTCGACCACCGCTCTCAACCACCGACACCGGGCCAAACAGCTTCCAAACTACTGCTAGATGTCTTACAAACCCCATCTAAATGTATTTTAGACGACTTCAAAATGTATTTTAGACGACTTCAAAATGTGTTTTAAACTACTACTAAAATAGCTTTTGAAGAAAACCAGCCTGAGTGATGGTAAGATCAGGCCCCAGAAAACAAGCCTCAACAAACAAAGAATCAGCTCTTCTGAAATCAAACTTCAAAAAAACTAAAGATGCATTATTGCTATCTGACCACTAGGGGGCAGACAGGACACCCCACTGCAAACATGTGCTAACGGCTGGAATCTAAAGCCCCCCCCCCCGCCCAATGGGAGCTTTATTAATCCCAGACGGGTGGTTTGCGTTAGGGTCAGCGGGCGGTTGGGTTCCCCCCCCGGGGCAGCCCGGTGCAATCACGGGTAAGTTTGAGACAGAACCAAGAGAAAGTGAGCGAGATAAGAGAACGAGAGAGAAAAATTAAAGAGTAGTGCGGGTGTGCGTGCGTGCGCGTGCGTGCGTGCGTGCGTGTGTGTGTGTGTGTGCATACACACAAACATCCACATGCCCATGTGTGTCTGCGTGGGTGTGTATGTGTGTATTACATACACAAGCATGTACACACACACACACACGCATGTACACGCACACAAGCATGTACACACACACAAGCATGTGTACACACACACACACACTCTATGTCTACCCAGGGATAGAAGCATCAAGTAGGGGGATGCGTGTTTCGAGCTCCCCCTCCTCTAGACACACACACACACACACACACACACACACACACACACACACACACACACACACACACACACACACACACACACACACACACACACACACACACACACACACACACACACACACACACACACACTACAGCGCGCTCCGTCCAGCGGTACCTGGTCCTTGTCTCCGGCGAAGCAGCAGCTCTTCATGGTGCAGGAGTTGAAGTAGCCCTGGTTGTCGAACTGGTAGCTGGGCAGGCGGGAGTGCAGCTCGTAGAGGACGGGCGGCAGGCGGCGCCGCAGCGCCAGCAGCTGGGTGCCCGTGCTGTTGAAGCGCACGCTCATGGCGCTCTGCAGGGACATGTTCCCGCCGTAGCGGAGCAGGGAGCTAACGGTGGCGCAACAGACACACACACACACACACACACACACACACACACACACACACACACACACACACACACACACACACACACACACACACACACACACACACACACAGTTAAGGATGTTGATAGGAGGCTAATGCTAATTGGTCGGTAAGTTTTGACAGTTGCGAAGAGAGAGTAGGATAAAGCTGGTACTTGTACAACAGACGGTGTTATGAGCAGTAATAACAATGCAAGTCAAACATTGCTATTAATATATTGTGTTGTGTGGCAATAATATTCATAATTCAATGAGAATAAGTAGCTAATCCATTTTTACGCTTACAATATGTTCGAGACACACATCGAGATCAATTCAATGATCCCAATGATTTGACTTCATCACATCAGTTTTCCTAAAGTATGCTGAGCAGCTGGCTGGCCTCGACAACACTGCCCTCTGCTGGCCACAGTTCGCATATCAATACAATCATTTGAACTTCAAAACGATGACGATCTCAACGCTCACTTAAAAACTCAGAATTCAATGCACTAAATCAACATCAAAGTGAGCCCCTCCGAAATTGAACTCACACTAGCCCCAAAACAGCACATCTAAACTTTACACACCAGTCAACGCTTTTAACTTCAAAACAATACCATAAGCAGACTAATCACATGACAGCTCAAAACCACCCTCTACAGAACCCCCCCCCCCCCCCCCCCCCCCCACCAGCAGATCCAGCATGGCCGCTGGGGGCGTGTCCTACCTGCGGGGCTTGCGGATGTCCCAGAGGCCGACGCCTTCCTTGGAGTTGGCGGTGGCGAGGAGGCGGGGCTCCACGGGGTTGAACATGACGCTGTGGAAGGCGGACGGGTAGCTGGCCAAACAGAAGGGCTCTGCGGAGGAACACAGCCGTCTCATTGGTCACTTTGAGGACGGAGCGGTTCACAGGCAAATGTAAAGGCGGTAGATGACCACGAAGGCTTGTTCACCTTCCGCAATAGATCACCACGGATAATAATATCACAAACAGATAGGAGACTAAATGAAGACTTTATATTTGAAACTACATTTCTGGATAAAATTATCAAAATGTAAAAAGAATCTATGTGAACGTAATGTTAATACTAGCGAAAGGTTAAAGAGGACCTATTATACTACTTTTCTGGTCTTAATTTCTTATTAATGACTCCTATAGCGCAACCTGACACGAATCCCAGCACAAAAAACGATGTAGATTTTCGGGAAACTCTTCCTCTCATCTGGACGCTTTCAGCATTCTCTGTCAACGCTCGGTTTCGTCCTTCTCCGCCCCCTCGCCCCCCTCCTGCCAACCCAACTCCGTTGTGATTGGTTACCTTCCTTGAAGCGTGCGCGCAGGCAGATTTGACCAAGCATATTGGGGCGTGGCAGGAGTGCCTCTACGTAGATGATTTCTCGGAAATGTGAACAAGTGAATCGCAAACGTTGTCCCGAGTGTTTAGCGCTCTGCACAGCCACCCCAGACTGTCAGCAGGGAATACGTCGAAACGCATGTACGTCATTATTTGACACTTTAGTATGGGTAAACATGACTATCAATCATTATAACAACGTTTATAGGTCATAAAAGTCGAAAAAGCATAATAGCTCCCCTTTAACGTTGTTTGAAAGTCAACATTTACAAAATTTAAAAGTTTACAACACGTAAACACACATTTAATTGAAAAACTTGATATACAACAGCTCGGAACACGGGGTCACGGTCCCCGTCTCCGCGTCGACCGTCTCCGCGGCGACCCACTCACCCCCGGTCGGCGGCTCGCGGGTGTCCCAGATGAGGACGCGGCCGTCGTCCGACGAGCTGGCGAACACGTTGTCGTTGACGGGGCTGACGGACAGGCTGTACACCGCGTCGATGTGCAGGAACACGTTCAGCGTCTCCCCCCTAAGAGCGAGAGCGGGCACGGGCAAGAGAGCGCACGTGAGTGGACAAGAGAGCGCATATGCATGCACAAGAGATCGCACGTGCGCAACACACAAGATGGCGAGAAGTCAGCGAAGACGTGCACGCTAGCTCTTGTGCACGCATCCTTGTCACCCTGGAGGCGAAAAAGACTCGCGCACAAGAGCTTGCACGGAAGCTTCCGTGCAAGCTCTTGTGAGCGAGTCCTTGTCGCCATGGCAGCGAGAGGCGTCGACGTAAATCAAGAACTTGCTCTGATGTTGAGAACTCGCCAAGTTCCGAAGGTGTTTGCGACTCACCTCTCCACGTCGTGTAGGATCACCTGCTCGTCATTTCCTGTGGGGAGGGGTAAGAGAGAGAGAGGGAGGGCGAGAGGGAGAGAGAGAGAGAGAGCGTGAGACACACAAAGAAAACATGTGAGTGGTTTGAAAAGACTCAACTTCAAAACTCTGTCTAACAAGCTTCAATGTTTGGGGTTCAGAAATGGCAATTGTGGTCAAATGGGTTGCATTAGTTATTTTAAAGTGCAGGAAAGCCAGTCAATTGGACACATAAAGCAGTTAAAGTATTTATATGGATAATAAACATGTTGTATTGGTTGGCAGAATAGTGTAATGGCTACTGGCAAGGTCTGCCTTGCCAGTAACCATTACCTGCTCCTTAATGTATTTTATCTGAATTTGCGGCAAGATGCATTGTCTTTTTAATAATTGAACATTAAAAATCAGGAGACCTCACTGTAAACATAGAAATATCAAGGTATTCTGTCAGACCATCCCTTGGCCGTTGCAGTGACGAAACTATGTATTTTACAGTAGTCCTTCCTTGACCCTAAAGCCAGTCACACTGATGATGAGGTTTACCTCATCCTTATCGTCCCAATGTTTGGTGCCAGCAGGAAGTAAATAATGGTAAATGGGCTACATTCATACAGAGCTTTTGTAGCCAGTGCTCTCTCAAAGCGCTTTACAATATTGCCTAACATTCACCCATTCACACACCGACGGCGGTGTCAGCCATGCAAGGCGACAGCCAGCTCGTCGGGAGCAGTCAGGGGGAGGTGCCTTACTCAGGGACACCTCGACACTAAGCTAGGAGGAGCCGGGGATCAAACTAGCAACCTTCCGGTGACCAGCCAACCCGCTCTACCTCCTGAGCCACATGCCGCCCAGGAAGCAGCCTTACCTCCAGAGAACACTTTGGTGTTGGTGCTGTCGAAGGCCAGGCAGAAGATGTTGGACAGGTGCTCTCCTTTCAGTTTGACAGGCTTGGTGCGCCCATGGATGGCTTTCTCCATGTGCCATAGGAGCACACGCCGGTCGTCTCCACCTGTGCATGAAGATTCACCACAACAGTTCAACACGGTTAAAACATTGTGCGTTCATAACCCTCCCCATATCACCAAAATTCAAATAAAGCTTGACACAGTGCCACGCAAAACAGCATGCAAATTGGCATTTTGGATTCTTGACCTCTGTGCCTATCCACAACAGCTAAATCAACAACTTGGTTTTATTTCATTTCCGTCTGATTCAAAGTTCATGTTAACCAAGACTGTTTTGACCCCATGTGAATTCAGCAGGCGGTAGTGACGTCACGGCACAGTAAAAACACATCCACTCTCCAAAGACCACAAAAGGTGCCAAGGTTCAACACCTAAAATCAATAATAAACACATTAATTCGTGCAATCCACTCCCGAGAACAACATCCGTCAAGTTTGGTTTAGAGACTACCGCCCGTATCCGACCTGGGGTCGCGTTTGATCGCCAAGTGACCACGTTAATGGAGAAGTACGCAGGAAGGGAGCTGGGTTTGACGTTAGCCACATTAGCCAACGTAGCGGTTGTGGATCGCCAGATTAGCATTAGCTCCGCCGAGCCGTCCGCCTACAGCCGGGCGACGTTAGCGGGGGGGGGGGGGGAGTAACAAATAAAAACAAAAGAGCCCGATGCTCTCCCACCCCACAGCCCCCGTGGTCTGTCAACTCACCGGACACCAACCAGTCCCCTCCGTTGTTGGAGAACTCAATGGCGTTGACACAGCCGAAGTGTCCCAGCAGGTCCTTCTTGAAGAGACTTGTGCAGCCGGCCAGCCTGCGTCTCTGGAAGTCCTCCTTCATCAGGGGCTGTCCACGGAGCCGTCTCTGGGACAGAAAGCCCAGGCAAGAGCGCATACCGCATCCCTTCAGCTCCTTCATTTTCCCCTTCCTGCGAACCTCTCCTACTGTTCCCCCGTCGACATGGCTCGGCTGTCTGTCGGCGCTATCGCGGTTCTGTTGCATGGGTTATCGCGCACGACTGTGCTGCTTAATCCCTCCACTACATCACGCTGCTGGCTCCCCCGCAGTCTGTGTGCGCCGCCGACGTTGTGCTGCTCTACCCATACCGGGGAGCTTCCTGCTCCGGTGCAACGTCGCTCTTTCTCCCCCTGGCTGTCACTCAGCGCCAGCCCTCTGACACATGACCCCACTCTCACCCAGCAAGGCCAATTAAGTCAATTTGGGCATTTGGGGTTCATTTGTGTCTGTGTGTGTGTTTGTTTTGGTTTTGTGTCTTCAGGATACGTTTTTAGCTCTGGTTGAAACACTTCGTAACTCTGTTTTGGGTTATTTAAAAAAAGGTGCTATAGGCTATGCCTATCAAGTTATTCATCTTAACTTTGACTAATATACAATAACTAAAATACCCCAAATGAAATAAAAGAGCCGATATGAATAGTGTGTATAGTAGTTTTATTACTCCCAATGTTGGGATTACAGTGGGAACGCGTAACAAGCCTTTTCAAGACAAATACAAAACAAAGGGGCTAAAATGTCGTCTAGAAATCAACAATGGGGGGTCTGTTGTTAATTCTGCTGCGCCCCACCTTCACGGTGTCGGCTCCTCCCTGCGCAGTAGACGTTCGGTAGACCGACTCTCGACATGTTTTCTGATATGATGTCAAAGCAGCCTCCGTCCACGACATCCAATCAAGTTTATTAGCAAACACCAGACTCAGCACCATAAGCCAGGGGCGGAGTTGATTTGTCAGAATTGGGAAATGTAGGCACTTATTAAAAAAAAATTGGCAATGGATATAAATAAATGGCATTTAAACAAACGATACATTGTCAATATTAGTTGAGGTTTTTTTAAACCGAGGACTCGTAAGTAAAAAGGGGGACAAAATCTAAATCATGTTATAACACTGCTAAACTTTTTTAGAAACGCTAACACACGTCAACAGCTAACTTGATGCTTGTCCCATTGCTGCCATAGGAAGGCCTACCAACTTACTAATTATGGGTCGGTTGATTAAGATGTGTTTAGTAAAGACCATTAAAGAGGGTGGGAAGGGGGGTTTGGGGGCGGTTATGGGGGGTCCATTAAGTAAAAACCCATCAAACTTATGATTCGTGTTCCGAGTGGCATATGGGGGCCTATCGTACTCAGAGTGACCGGTCTACTGGCTCGTTTTCTGGATTGCATATCAACGTTGTTTTGTGCGGTTGGTAAGCTCGGATGGACTGACTACAGTGCGTTTAAATACTGGTCTAAAACCGGGACAAACGTTTCAAAAGTGCTTTACATTACAGTGCCCTCAGGGGGGGGCGGTATGTTCTCCTCGAGGGTCTTGGGGGGGGGAGGGGGGGGAGCTGGAACACCGTGGGTGCGTCGAGAGAGGGAGAGGCTTGTGGAGAAGTCTAGGCCAAGTCTTACCTGGTGATGGACCGGAGTGTGTTGGGAAACGGGGGACAGTGCAGAGGTTCGGAAATAAACAGACATTCGTTAGAAAATACTCGTTGATTAAAAAAACCTGAAGCTTTGCCCTTTTTTCGTCAATATTTTTGCAGCTATAACAGTTTTATTAGTTCTCCGTACCTTCTTTTAGTTGAACTTAATTTAAATCTTGTGCTATCGGTTTGGTTGTCAGAAGAACAGTAGCCTTTTTTTAACCGAAACATTGTCATTAAGATCATTGACACTCAAAATCGTTGAGACAAGGTGCATCTTGAAAAACGAGGACAGTGTAGCTCAGAGAAGACAGGACGCTTGAACAAAGAAAGAAAACCACAGGTAAGGCAGGGCCTCCATCTTGACATTGCTTGTTATTGACCTTTCCAACGGGCGGCCATATTGGTACGCTGGGTGGGGGAACCTTGTAGATATCTTTGGTGAAACCGTGACGACTCAACGGTAAGGCTAAGTTCTAACTGCTACATGGGTGAGGGCGGAAATGGAACGCGGGACTAAGAATGGTGTGAGTCGAGTTGTCATGGTTTCAAAAGATTCTAGGTTTCCACCACCCCCCCCCCCCCCCCCCCCCCGAACAAACACAACATGGCCGCCCTGTGAAAAAGCTCTATTGCACACTCCATACGTGTTCGAACAAACACACAGGGTCAAAGGTCAAAGGTCTTGTGTTTGTTCTTTGTCTCAAAGCAGGAGGTTTGAGTCGTCGTTGACCCGAGCAAGAAGACGACCAGCTCTTCACATCCAGACAGCCTCAGAGACTCACAAACTGAAGTGTTCAAAATCAAAAGCTCAATCATAACACCAAGCTGCGAGTGAAAAGAGGGAGAGGAAAACACTACGACGTTAATACTCAAATCACGATGTCAGTTTTTCACCAGTTTCAATAAAAACATCAGTTTTCAAAAAAGGCGGGAAGGAACTCTCCTCAAGAGGCTCTGTTTGACGAGCGTCGTTTGTATGTACGTAACAAATATAATTAATTTAAAAAAGAACACGCAAACATTATGACGCGGGGTAGCAGGTGGGGGAGGGGGGGAGGGCATGGGGTCGGGGTGTGTGTTTGCTTTCAGTCTTTTGGGGGCCGGGGGCCTCTAGTAGGGGCCCTTGGTGTGGCCGAAGATCCCGATGGGGAAGTGCTTGACGTGGGACGACCACTGGGCGGCGAGCTGGAAGAACTTGACGTCGTTCCACTCCACTCCGTCGATCAGCACTGCAGCGGGACGCAAACCGACGCACACAAAACGTTATTCACAATCTACAGCCCGGTAGACCAGAACAAGACATATTCAGAAGAGCGGGTCAGAAAACAGTTTGTTGGAATATAAATCTTGGTTTTGGTTTATTAGCTTGTTCCGGATGACAGGTGGCCAACTGAGTTGTTTAGCGGACTAGCACCCCCATGTTATTAACAGGTACTTAATAAGTAGAGGGAGGGTCATCTTACAAGACTGGTCCTCAAACAGCAACATCATAAGTAGAGGGAGGGTATGAGGATGGTACATCATAAGTAGAGGGTGGGTATGAGGAGGGTACATCATAAGTAGAGGGAGGGTACGAGGAGGGTACATCATAAGTAGAGGGAGTGTACGAGGAGGGTACATCATGAGTAGAGGGAGGGTACGAGGATGGTACATCATAAGTAGAGGGAGGGTATGAGGAGGGTACATCATAAGTAGAGGGAGGGTATGAGGAGGGTACATCATAAGTAGAGGGAGGGTATGAGGAGGGTACATCATAAGTAGAGGGAGGGTATGAGGAGGGTACATCATAAGTAGAGGGAGGGTATGAGGAGGGTACATCATGAGTAGAGGGAGTGTACGAGGAGGGTACATCATGAGTAGAGGGAGGGTACGAGGAGGGTACATCATAAGTAGAGGGAGGGTATGAGGAGGGTACATCATGAGTAGAGGGAGGGTACGAGGAGGGTACATCATGAGTAGAGGGTGGGTATGAGGAGGGTACATCATGAGTAGAGGGAGGGTACGAGGAGGGTACATCATGAGTAGAGGGAGGGTACGAGGAGGGTACATCATGAGTAGAGGGAGGGTATGAGGAGGGTACATACTAAGTAGAGGGAGGGTACCTCTCAACATGGTCTGCTGTTGCTTGGCAGTGCAGATGAGGCGGCTGATTCCCTCGATCAGCTGACTCTTGCTCTCCACCTCCTTATCTTTACTCTTCTTTGGTAGGAACATGACTGGGGGGGGGGGGGGGGGCAAAACAAACCTTTATTGTGGTAGGCTGGCATTGGTTTCACTTTCCATTGAAGTAATAACTTCAATGATAACTTCAAAATAAAAGTCCCCCTAGGACAGAGTTAACCGAACCACTTAGCTAAAACAGGTGACTTTGTAAACTCTTTGAAAGCCGTTCAAATGCCATTAAAACATATTTACAGGCTACAAAGGGAAAGGATAGTGTCGCGACTGCTGTGTTTGACTCCAAGGCAAAAAGGTTGTGGGTTCAATCCCCCAATGTCAGCCGCCTAACCTGTAGGCATCCTTGAGCAAGATTCCCCCCTAACCCCTACCTGCTCCTTGCTGACCGGCATCTGAACTCACTGTCTAACCCTACCTAACCCTGCATCACCTGTATCTGAACCTACTGTCTAACCCTACCTGCCCCTGCATCACCTGTATCTGAACCCACTGTCTAACCCTACCTGCCCCTGCATCACCTGTATCTGAACCCACTGCCTAACCCTACCTGCCCCTGCATCACCTGTATCTGAACCCACTGCCTAACCCTACTGGCTCCTTCCTGAACTGCATCTCGAGTCCATCTAACCCCATCACTTTTTCTGTGAGTGATTTCTTATCACTCACAGAAATAAATCAACGTACCAACATTTCATTAAACAAATGTGGTGAAGCCGAGGTAAAGGAGAACACAACGAAATCTCCATTTTAAAAAATTAACCCAAATGTTGAGAGGCGTCAAACCGCCGCGGTGCCGCCATGAAGGTGCCGCTCGTGGCTCACCCTTCTTGTTCTTCTCCTTGGTGACCACGGTCATGGACATGGTGGGCAGCGAGGGGTTGCCCTCGGCGCCCCCCAGTGGCAGCCGGCTGACCTGCAGCGAGCGGAAGGTGCACTTCAGCGTGTTCTTGGACGATGCGTCGCGCTTCTCCACGTCCTTCTTGCGCTCGGCGGGCGCCACCCAGTAGTCCACCTGCAGCCCCATCAGCTCCCCGGGCCCGCCGCAGCTGGGATTAACGCAGCGCACACGATCAACCACGCGCAAACACGCACGCAGGCATGCACACGCACACACAAGAACACGCACACGAACACACACGTACGCGCAGGCTCGCATGCGCACATACGTGCATTCACAACACACGTAAACACACAGCCGTTTGTTTTTAATCTGTTTTAATCTGTAATCCGTTCACTTTCTTCTGCGTGTGGGGAGCAAACAGGCCTCACACTTTATAGGGGTGATATTGTGCCACCAGGGGTGAGCGTGAATAGTCTTTACAAGCCGTCTGAAAATCGTCCTTTTCCTGTGTTTTTGTGACATCACAAGTGGACGTGTCCACCTTGATGTACGATTAAAGCCCAGTTAAGACCAAAGATTCACCTTGCAACGGCTTGCAACTCGCAACTCCTTGCGACTCGTTGCGACGAGACGGGCTGCGACGTTCTAAAACTGGGCCGTTCACACTGGCTGCAACGCGCTGCAACGGGCTGCGACACTAGGTGGTTTCCATAGCAACTGTGAACGCTCTGGCACAGCTGAGAGCCGTAACATCATCATTTGTGTAGGTTAGGTTAGATCAGTTAGGTTTGCGATTAGTTAGGTTTGCAATTATTTTTATTTTTATTTTGCTTGAGAGTAGGCTAGAGTTACTGTGATTTGTCATTCTCCGGATATCGGATATTTCAATCAGATATTTTTATGCTGGAGTGGACAGTACGGTACCGGGACGGAGTAAGGCCGTGACGTACACGTTGTTCTGTGCTGTGATTGGCTGAAGAGAAATAGTAAAATCGCCGCGTTCTAAAACTGGACCTTCCGATTTGACACGTTCAATCTCTGGCGACTCCTTGCGACTCCTTGCAACGACCCGTTCACACCGCCCCTGCAACGTTCTAAAACCGTCTCGTTGCAAGCCGTTGCAAGGTGAATCTTTGGTCTGAACTGGGCTTAAGAGATCAGCAGTTTGAAACCGCCACAGCGTCTTTCACATGCAAGACGTGGCAAAAAGTACCTTTACACAAAGGTATATTTACGTTTATTCGGGATTGGACTACAACTCTCTGGTGCCCTCACAAAATGGCGGCGCGTCCCCGACGGTGAGGGCCCCGGAGCGTTGTGGAGGTTTACCTGTACGCGCTGAAGCTGGTGTGGACGGAGGGCGAGGAGGGGGGCGGCGTGGGCGAGGCCTCCTTCAGGGAGGGGGACCCCTGAGGGGGGGTGGAGGACAGCATCGAGGAGCCCGGGGGAGCTGCGTCGTCAGAGTCACCTGGAGGGTGGGGGGGGGGGCAACCGTCAGCACACACAACACGCTCCGAGTCTGCACAGAGGGTACTTTGACGTCCTAGGTCTGGGGGGGGGGGGGGCTCGTGGGGGTCTGTGGGTCAGCACCCCTCAGGTCTTCGCCACTTTGATAACACCAGGGCTGGGGGGACCTAAGGGTTCGGGGTTCGATCCCCGATACCCACAGCCCTACAAGGAGGCGACCCTATGATGTGTACGCTGTGTCTGAACCGGCGTGTGTAGTGTAGTTACTGTGGTTCACTTTGGGTAAAGCTTCTATTGCTTGTATACTAGGGATGTGATGTATCAGAACTCTTGTTATGTGATATATCCAAACTTTAGTCATGTGATATATCCGAACTCTAGTCACGTGATATATCCGAACTCTAGAGATGGGATCCAAACTCTAGTCACGTGATATATCCGAACTCTAGAGATGGGATCCAAACTCTAGTCACGTGATATATCCGAACTCTAGAGATGGGACCAAACTCTAGTCACGTGATATATCCGAACACTAGTCATGTGATATATCCGAACTCTAGTTATGTGATATATCCGAACTCTAGTCATGTGATATATCCGAACTCTAGTCACGTGATATATCCGAACTCTAGTCACGTGATCTATCCGAACTCTCATCACGTGACACATCTTCTTATATCTTGCCTGACGTAGCTGAAGCCTGCTCCACCATCCCGACCTTCACCATCTGAAGAGAACGGGCAGAAGATGAGGGTTACCAGCAGAACCAGGACCGGAACCGGCTCTCATTCATCTGCAGGCAAACTGTAAACTGCAGACACACTGCCGGTTAAGAGAAGGTGTCAGCAGGGACTTACCCCGACGAAGGGGATGAACTTCTGGCAAGACTCCTCATCAGGGCTGGGAGGCAGAGTGGGAGACCAGAGAGAGAGAGGGAGAGAGAGAGAGAGAGAGAGAGGAAGGGAAAGAGAGAACGAGATAAAAAGCAAGAGAACAAGAGAGAGAGAGACAGAGAGAGAGAGAGACAAGAGACAATGAAATATCAACATGCAGTCGACAGTAGGGCCGTTCTACGTGATTTGAGGAAGCGTGAAGGTGAAATCAAAAGAGCCAACAGCCCAGAAGCAGAAGCGCCCCGGTGTTTCAGCGGTAGAAGACTTTACTATTCATCACTAGTTCATACGGTTAGTCCCCTCCATCATCCCGACCACTAGGGTTAGTCATTTCCGATGGATAGTAGGAAACTATGTAGTTTGGATACTACATGAGTCACCGACCAACCAGAAACTACACCCCGTCGAAGCATGCTCTGCTGGAAGCCAGGCTAGGGAACCAGGAAAGGGAGGAACCAGGACAGGGGGGAACCTTCCAGCGAGATCATGCTGTCATGATTCAGCAGAGAGCAGCACACATGCAACCCCCTTTCCCCGGAGGAAAGACCACATCTTTCAGAGCAGGAGGAAAGATCTCAGGGTTTCCTTTGGGATCAGCCCAGCACATCAAGACTAGCAGCAGATTAATCAGGGTTTAGACGACAACAGACTGAGGTAAAAGAAAAGGTTGGACCAGGAAGTAGACGGTGAGAGACTGAGGTAAAAGAATACGTTGAAACCAGGAAGTAGACAGCGACAGACTGAGGTAAAAGAATAGGTTGGACCAGGAAGTGGACGGCGAGAGACTGCGGTAAAATAATAGATTGAACCAGGAGGTAGACAGTGCCGACCGCCATCGCACAGGAAGAGCAGCAACCGAGTGATGGAGCTCCCACATGCACTACCTGTAGTAGTGGTAGTGCATGCTAGCTACAGCTAGCTAACGACAGTTAGCCCGCTCGCTAACGGCAGTTAGCTACGGCTAGCTAACGACGGTTAAACTATTTTCCTGGGGCTGACCAGAAAAATAACCTGTGGGTGCCAGGCAGCTAGCGGCTAGGCTAACCGCGCAGCTAATGCTACGTGAGAGGGTTGGTGCTCTTGCCTTGAGGACACCTGCCAGCGGCTCCCCAGCGAGGAAACAGAAAGACTACAGAGAAGGGAGAGAGGGGACAGGAGAGAGAGAGAGAGAGAGAGAGAGGGGAAGGAGAAAGGAAAAGAAAAAGAGCGAGAGTCTACACAGCATCCCTCTCTCTCTCTCTCTCTCTCTTTCTCTCTCTCTCTTTCTCTCTCTCTCCATTACCACCAGAGCACAACACACTCCAACTGAAAAACATTTAAACTCATCCACACAGACAAGCGTACGTGGCCTGCCTTCAACTCGCCGCTCAAGGGGGGGATGGTCGTGAATAGATGTGTGAGGTCTTTTCTGCGGTACCTTTGATTTGAGTGTCCGCTTAAAGGGTACCCAAGCAATAGAAATCAAACCCCGTAACCAACTTAGCTTTTGTACGTTGAAGGTGACATATTATACCACCAGGTGTGATTTTCAAAACAGCTTGTAATGGCTAATCACACCCGCACCTGTTGGTATAATATGTCACCTTTAAGGGACAGTACTAAACGTACGTCGTAATTAATATAAACAGTGATCTTATCAGTTTTTCGTAGATTTGCATCGTGATGTATTAGATGTAGACGCAAGCCAATAACAGACAGAAACTAGGCAGGAGACAGAGGACAGGAAGTAGAAGGGGTTGGACAGGAAGAGGCGGGGCCAAGAGGGACAGGAACAAAGAGCTTGAAGGAAACTGGCTTCATGCCACTTTAACAAGTTGATACCTGTCGGAAAAGTCAGCAAACGTTCACGATAATTCGCTACTCCTAACGAATATCGGAATGATACGATGCTTTTTGGCGCTTTGCTGCTACGACTTGCTCAGTTAAAGGCAGATCAAAGGAAATCGGAGATATTCCGACAACAACCTGGAGTTGGATATCGTTAAAATGTTCATACACTGAAGAGGTCAGTCTTTTCTGGCTCATTTTGAACTTAGCACAGTTATAGATTTGGTCCTAGCGGTCGGGTTTTTTTACGAAAATGTACGTTGCATTGTGATTTTTCGATCGACAGTATTTTCTTTTGGGGAGTTAGGAGCTTTCCGGTACTGGATGCTACACCAGAAGGCCGTTAAAGTAGCAGGCAGCGGAAGGAACTGGAAGGAAGGTGGGTCGGAGGGTTGGAGACGAGGGGTCGTAGACACACAGAACCAAGCACAGGATCTCCAGCAAACACACACAGACTCAAGCGTAGCCACAATACCTTACTGCAAAATCAAAATGAAAGCTCTTTTTCCTTCAGAGATAGAAAGGACGAACAAAAAAATAAACAGGACAGGGAAAAAAAACACATGTTATTCCCACACAGAGATGGAGACCACGGTTTAATGACAACATGTAGATAAACACACGATATATCCCTGAAACCAAACAGTAGTTCGGGTTATATTGTTACAGGGTTATTAGCTGGATGGAGTGTGTCTTCCAAAATTCCTTATCGCATGCTAGAATACATTGTTAGAAGCCCAATGCTCTAACCCTCACCTATGCTCCTTCTTTGCACATGTCATTGTTGAAGCAAACATGTTTTTAAAACACTAATTTAACAGTTACAACACTAACCCAGAAATCTAATATTGCTGGTTTACAGAACAATAAGTCCACCTTCACCCACGCAAAGCTCCCAGTTCCCATTCGAACATAAAACCCGTGTGTGTGTGTGTGTGTGTGTGCGTGTGCGTGTGCGTGTGTGTGTGTGTGTGTGTGTGTGTGTGTGTGTGCGTGTTCGTGTGTGTGTGTGTGTGTGTGCGCGTGTGTGTTTAAAGAGGAGCCGCCGACACGCGGCCATCTTCCAGTACCAGAGAGTACGGCCTCACACGCCTTCTGGGAAACAACCCCGCCTCATTGGTCCTTTTTAGACCAATGGGGAACGTGAATCCCCGACCAACTGTCCCATTAAGATTGTTCATTTACATTGAGGTCATTTAGCAGACGCTTTTATCCAAAGCGACTTACAATTAGTACATAAGTCAGAAGAAAGAGAAACAGTATATCGCTTTCGGTACAGTAAGGATGTTCATATAACCGAGTGTCAAGCACTAACAAACTCTAACTCTTTTAACCCATTCCCCGTATACAACAAAGATAGCTAGGATGAGACGCTACACAAAGCTAAGTAGTATATTCTGTACTGCAGGTTTTTCACGTAGAGCTGAGTTGACGTTGCGGGCCGCGGCGGTTGTTTCTAGAAACGCGCATGTGAAACGGTGCTCTCTGACGCCACTAGGGGGCACTAGGGGGCCCCTCTGGGGAGCAGGCCGGGAGCAGACCTACCTCTTCTGTTTGTAGGTCAGCATGGCCTCTGCGATGGGGAGCTGGTGGGCCCCGTTGGCCCCCAGCATGTACTGCGTTACTCTGGCAACCACGTCCGGGCTCTCCTGCGCTGTTGGGGACACAGGAAGTGGGGTTCACGGTCGGCCCGGCAACACGACACGGAACCAATCGATGGACGCGTCCGTCCGTACGTCCGTAGTACGTCCATCCGTCCGTGGTCACTTTGTCGTTTCTTTGGATCAGTGGTTCAAAGGCCTATGAAATCAGTTTATTTCATTTTTATTTTTTCTGTTCTGAATGTCCTCAACAGTTTATCCCCCGACTCATAATACTCTTGGTATCACTCTGCTCTGAATAGTAGAGCGTGGGCAAGGGTCGATTTTTTTAGTTTTTAAAAGGACTTGGCCGTCTTGCCTCTTTGACATGTTTCTCAAAATCGTGACTTGTGACGATTCGACGAAACCCCCTCTCCATAAAAATCAAAAAATGAGTTATTTATTCATTCCTACTCGTCTGTAAGGATACCAAAATAATCAGGCCTACTTTTTATTATTGTTATTTTTTATCAATTTCTGCCAAATTATGGAAAATGTTGAAAAAGATTGTGTTTCTGCAATATTCCACGTTTTACAGTTCCATTTTTGGTACCAAACTCCAGGTTTTCGCATCGCAGAAATCCCAGGGCTCTACCAGCTGTGTTTGTGATAAAAGCAGGTCTCTATTTCAACGAGAGCCCGGGTTCTGTTCCCTACTGGCCCCCCGGGGGCCGGCGGCCGCCTCCTACCCACGACGGGGGCCTCGGCCTTGTGGAAGAGCTCCCTCCAGGCTGCGTCCTGGAACAGGCTGTTGTAGCGGTAGTCGATGGAGCCCAGGTACTTGGAAACCGGGTGGGCGCCTGGGCAACACAGAGGAAGAGGAGGAGGAGGAGGAGGAGGAGGAGGAACGTTAGGGCGGGAGAGAGAGGCGCTAGGGAGACAGAAGCCTAACGAAGCCTTGGTTTGGTAACCTCCGGCTCAGTGATGTGTTCGCTGTTTGGAAATGGTGGAAAATGGACTGCATCTATACCGGGCTTCTAACCAGTTGCCAAGCGCTTTACAATATGGCCTTACGTTCACCCATTCATGCACACATTCACACACCAACGGTGTTGTCAACCACGCAAGGCGACAGCCAGCTGATCAGGAGCAGTTAGGGTTATGTATATTGCTCAGCGACACCTCGACACTCCGGAGGTCGAACCGGGGATCGAACCAGCAACCATTATCCGTTATCCAGCCAACCCGCTCTACCTCCTGAGCCGCATGCCGTTTGTATACCAGTCTGGCTCCCTAAGCCTAGTGTGTCTCACTCCTAGCTCACTCCTGCTCATCGCAGAACGGGTTCCTTCTCAAGGTTCCTGTTCTCCTCCGCTGCTGTTTCTGAGGAGTTCCCTCCTGGCCATGATGTGTTTTACTGATATTTTACGTATCCAGGTACGTCTCGTTGAAAGACAGTCCTGGACCGACCAAAAGTGGTACACAGGGGGGGCATTTAAAGACACACAACAGTACAATAAGTACATTGAAACACAAAAGGCAGGGCCTTCTCACTCGCCACACCCTCTCTCTGGAACTCCCTCCAACACCGAGCACGCTCCCTTTAGTTAAACAGGCCCTTAAAACCCACCTCTTGCCTTCACCGCATAACCTCCTTCCCTTCTCCCCCCTTCCTCCATTTATATATTTAACCTATAAACGTTCTTGTTAATTATTTTATTTTGTGTACTCTGTCAAGTAGGGATCGACCGATATATCGGTCGGCCGATATTATCGGCCGATATTCGCGTTTTTTTACGTGTATCGGTATCGGCCGATACGCGGCCGATTTTCGCCGTTTTTTTTTTTTTACTTGTTCTACCTCACCTGTTTTTACTATTTGTTAAATATAGTTTTTTATATTGAAGTTCAATAAATGTTCCTTTTTTTTAATTGAGACTTGTAACATTTGTTATCAGTGTAATTTTTATGATTGAGGGAGCAAAAAAAAAAAAAAAAAAAGTAGTATCGGCTCTAAATATCGGTATCGGCGTATTGGCGTATCGGCTAAGGCTGATGAAAAAATATCGGTATCGTATCGGCCCTAAAAAATCCGTATCGGTCGATCCCTACTGTCAAGCGTCTTTGAGTATCTAGAAAAGAGCTATATTGTTTGAATGGGGAGGCTACGCACCGAGGGGGATGATGAGGAAGCGCATGTATCCCAGCCAATCAGGGGTCTTGTGGGTCAGGTGGTCCACGAAGAGGCGGAGCACGGCGCTGAGGTAATGCTGGGGGCCCGCCACCGCCACCTTCATGGGCACCGGGGTCTGCGAGTTACAGTTACAGCTGGGGACAGAGACACACTGTTACACTGGGAGTCACAGCTGGGGACAGAGACACACTGTTACACTGGGAGTCACAGCTGGAGACAGAGACACACTGTTACACTGGGAGTCACAGCTGGGGACAGAGACACACTGTTACACTGGGAGTCACAGCTGGGGACAGAGACACACTGTTACACTGGGAGTCACAGCTGGGGACAGAGACACACTGTTACACTGGGAGTCACAGCTGGGGACAGAGACACACTGTTACACTGGGAGTCACAGCTGGGGACAGAGACACACTGTTACACTGGGAGTCACAGCTGGGGACAGAGACACACTGTTACACTGGGAGTCACAGCTGGGGACAGAGACACACTGCTGTGGCCCTAACCCTGAGAGAGAGAGAGAGAGAGAGAGAGAGAGAGAGAGAGAGAGAGAGAGAGAGAGAGACGGAGAGAGAGAGAGAGAGAGAGAGAGAGAGAGAGAGAGAGAGAGAGAGAGAGAGAGAGAGAGAGAGACATAGAGAGAGAGAGAGAGAGAGAGAGAGAGAGAGAGAGAGAGAGAGAGAGAGAGAGACAGAGAGAGAGAGAGAGAGAGAGAGAGAGAGAGAGAGAGAGAGAGAGAGAGAGAGAGACATAGAGAGAGAGAGAGAGAGAGAGAGACAGAGAGAGAGAGAGACAGAGAGACAGAGAGAGAGAGACATAGAGAGAGAGAGACATAGAGAGAGAGAGAGAGAGAGAGAGAGAGAGAGAGAGAGAGAGAGAGAGAGAGAGAGAGAGAGAGACATAGAGAGAGACAGAGAGAGAGAGAGACAGAGAGACAGAGAGAGAGAGACATAGAGAGAGAGAGAGAGAGCGAGAGAGAGAGAGAGAGAGAGAGAGAGAGAGAGAGAGAGAGAGAGAGAGAGAGAGACAGAGAGAGAGAGAGAGAAAGAGAGACATAGAGAGAGAGAGAGAGAGAGAGAGAGAGAGAGAGAGAGAGAGAGAGAGAGAGAGAGAGAGAGAGAGAGAGACAGAGAGAGAGAGAGACAGAGAGAGAGAGAGAGAGAGAGAGAGAGAGAGAGAGAGAGAGAGAGAGAGAGAGAGAGAGAGAGAGAGAGACAGAGAGACGGAGAGTCATAGAGAGAGAGAGAGAGAGAGAGAGAGAGAGAGAGAGAGAGAGAGAGAGAGAGAGAGAGAGAGAGAGAGAGAGAGAGAGAGAGAGAGAGAGAGAGACAGACAGAGAGAGAGAGGGAGAGAAAGAGAGAGAGAGAGAGAGACATAGAGAGAGAGAGAGAGAGAGAGAGAGAGAGAGAGAGAGACAGAGAGAGGGAGAGAAAGAGAGAGAGAGAGAGAGAGAGAGAGAGAGAGAGAGAGAGAACGAGATAAAAAGCAAGAGAACAAGAGAGAGAGAGAGAGACGGAGAGAGAGAGAGAGACAGAGAGAGACAGAGAGAGAGAGAGAGAGACGGAGAGAGAGAGAGAGAGAGAGAGAGAGAGAGAGAGAGAGAGAGAGAGAGAGAGAGAGAGAGAGAGACATAGAGAGAGAGAGAGAGAGAGAGAGAGAGAGAGAGAGGGAGAGAGAGAGAGAGAGAGACAGAGAGAGGGAGAGAAAGAGAGAGAGAAACAGAAAGAGAGACAGACTCAAAGACTGAGCGAGGGAGAGGGAGACAGACAGACACACAAAGAGAGAGAGAGAGGGCTACGTACAATCTCTGGATGCGGGACACGATGGTGTTGAAGGCGGCCTGGATGTCGGCCGTGGTACAGGTGCAGACCACGGGCAGCTGGTGGTTCTGCAGCACGTCCGCCAGGTACTGGGAGACGAGGGGAGACGGAGCACACGGCCGTACGTTAGAGCCCGTCAGGGGTCAAAGAGCTCTCCCGATGCCTGTGTGTTCCCGCCCAGGCCCAGCCCCCCCGGGGCCCCGCCCACCTGGCCCTGCCAATCGGAGGTGTTGACCAGGATGATGCTGTCGGGCAGGTGCTCGTCCGACACCAGGATGTGGTTCAGCTGGTCGTACACCGTCTTCCTGGGGATCTGTGTGGAGCGAAACAAACGCACCCAGACTCATCAGCCTCCGTCATCTAAAAAATAGCACTTCAGATCGTGTAGCATCTTATCCTAGCTATCTTTGTTTTATACGGGAAGCGGGTTAACCTAACAATTGTTAGAGCTTGCGCAAACAATTCGCACCGGTTACAACATTTTCACTTTTCCGCAAATTTCGCTGGATGCTTGGTCTCTGCAGCCAATCAGCGTTCACTCCCTGAAGTCCAGAGTGAACCGCAGCATGTCGGAGAAAGTGATTGATGTTCACAAGAGAGACCCTCCTTCTTCCATTATCCTCCAAAACCCTATCCTAAAATCAAACCAGTTAACTTGCGCGAGCCGAACCGCGAGAACACGCAGAGCGAATATTCGCTTTGCTCTTAGGGTGAACGCACAGTGAAAGGGAAAGTAGGTGACTTTCCAAGGATTCGGTCAGGTTTCACCTGAATTGAAACCTATGTCTGTGTTACGCAAAAGATAACCAATAGGACACCTGCTGTATTGACCATGTTGCAGCAGACCAGGTTGTGGCAGCAACACCAATGCAGTTTGGTCCTTAATAAAAGTGTTGTGGCCTGCAGTGCCGCCCTCCCACCTGCAGGTGGCAGCGTGTGTCCAGGGCGCGCTCGTTGTCCAGGCTGTTGGCTCTCTCGTTCTGAGGTCGGCTGGGCTGCCGCTCCTTCAGGGACGTGCTGCGGCCCCGACGCCCCGCTAACTTGGGCTCCTGCCTGCATGGACAGGAGGAGGGGTTAGACAGGGAATCCAGATTCATGTCATTGTGGGGCAGCTAGGGCTTAGAGAGTGAATCCAGATTCATGCACTTGGAGCTGTTGTATTAACAGTATGTATGTCATTATGTGTGTGTAGATGTCTCACGGCACCAATGTCAGCCATCAGAAATCAAGACTGCAGTGTCTGTCGTCTCACCACCAGAGGGGGACATTCCTCAGTGTCCCTTTAATTTATTATATCCCATGATGGAATACAGGGCCATAAACTACCTCCACAAAAAACTGTATAAAGTTATGTTTAGTTGATGATTTGTTAGTTTGTCTTTGTGATCAACAGTCCGATAAGGTACGGGTCAAGAGTTTCTCCAAAGTGTCTATTTACCTGTTGGATGAAATGATGAGCGATTCTGTTTTCGTCATCTTGCCAATAGGAGGCAGTCTCTCCAGAAACATGTCCATGTTGTCCATCTCTAGCTCGGTGGTGGGGGTCACGACCCCTGGCTGCTCCTGGAAGGTGACGCCCCCATCCCCCAGAGAAAGATCAGTGAGCATTTATCACTTTGCGGAATCTGTTAAATCAAACACATTTTCTGGGGCCAAAACGAAACAGTTCCATCTCTGACCACTAGAGGGCAGAAAAGGACTGCTCACCGACTACTTGCTTTGCATTTTCTCATCACACAAATTCTATCTATCAATCTTCCAGGATTTGAATTTAGAAAATTTGGATTTAGATGCACGGCAACAACAACACAGGATTCACCGGAACACAGGATTCAACACGATGGAGGAATTCAACACATTAGTGAGTTTACTAGTGTTAGTAAAGTCAGTGGCCGGAAACAATACATTATTATCAGCAAGAAGTGAGAGATTGATACGACTAAAATTAAAACTAGCTCTTGACGATCCCTACCACAGTGCAGCTTAACAACGCACAACCACAGGGAAGTACTCACAAAGGACACGGTATCAGACACACTGTCGGCCGGGAACTTAGCCCCGACCCCGCGCATATTCTCCGGCTCCACCTGGGGGGGGGGGGGAGGAGGCCAGCGGTTAGTCTAGTGGTTGAGGTTCAGGGCTCGAATCCCAATCTCTGCAGTCTCCTCGAAGGCATCCCAGAGCGAGACCATGGAGCATAGAGCATAAAGACATGAATCTGGATTCACTGTCCAACCCTTACCTGCTCCACAATGACATGAATCTGGATTCACTGTCTAACCCCTACCTGCTCCATAATGACATGAATCTGAATTCACTGTCTAACCCCTACCTGCACTTGAACGACATGAATCTGAATTCACTGTCCGACCCCTACTTCCAGCTTAATAACATGAATCTTTTCCACTGTCTAACCCCTAACTGTTCCTCTGTCTCCTCCTCCTTAATGGTCAATCTGAATTCACTGTCATCAGTTTCATCCAAAGCATCTTAATCCAACGTAATAGTGAGTAGCAATCATGGTTAATTAGTATTCTCCGAGTGGATTGAAGGTCTTCCTCCAGAGGAAAAGGGAGATTAGCAGTCATCATTTGACTCGGCTCTCCGGTGCCTTAATGATGACTCGCTGTTTGTCCTCCAGGTGATCATCACCTGGCTGTCTCTGGGGATTACCCCTGCCGTCTGGGGGTGTGGAGAGGCTGTACCTTTGGGTCAAGTGTTTACCACCACATCCCAGCAGCCACTCTGTCTGCACTCGGTCTAATGTGTTTACCTCTTCTACAAATCGTGCTTTCGTGTCACGTGCGTTTTTGAGGTCAAAACCCGGCCAGCCCTGTAAACTTTCTACTGGATCACTGAAAGTCAACGTAAAGGACGGCCATGTCAACAGGGGATTTGAGCACCGTCATGAGGTCTGTACCTCGACTCTTGTTGACACAGTTCTGTTAATGTCTTTTAAACACCGGCGGGTTAAGTCCGGACTCCGGCGGTACAAAGGGATGAGGGTAAGAGGGGTCTAAAAAACGTCGGATTAAAAACATCCCTGTGTTGTGACAAAAGGTAACTCGGGTTTAAACCCGCGGTGCGTTTGGCATCCACCCGGTCAACCACGTGTTCCCGTTCGCACCAAAGGTCCCCTGGATAACCTACCGCGACCTGTGACCCTCGCAGGAGTACCGACACACAAACACACATCAATAAAAGGATCAATAATAGACTTGATTACCGCCATCTGATTATTGGCCTATTTGATGACTGCCTATTTGAATAGATATCGCATATTCTGTCCCCCCCCCCCCGGATAAATACTACAACTCTGTGGAGCGAGCGGTGGAGGAAATTCATTCACGAGGGGCAAATAAGGGTTGCCGTGGCAACAGAGCATCCCTCCCCCTCCCCCTCCCCCTCCACCTCCCCCCAGGGGGGACGGAGGCGCCAGAGTCTGCTCCCCCGTCGGCCCGCATTGTCTGATACTCCTCCCCAGGGAGGAGGTGCAACCCCGCCCCACCAGACCCCCACCTCCTCCACCTCCCCCACATCCTCGTGCTCCTCCAACACCTCCTCCTGCTCCTCCTCCACCACCTCCACCTCCTCCTGCTGCTCCACCTCCTCCACCTCCTCCTGCTTCTCCACCACCTCCTCCTCCACCTTCTCCACCTCCTCCTGCTTCTCCACCACCTCCTCCTCCACCTTCTCCACCTCCTCCTGCTTCTCCACCACCTCCTCCAACACCTCCTCCTGCTCCTCCTCCACCACCTCCTGCTGATCCTCCTCCTTCTCCACCTCCTCCACCTCCTCCTGCTCCTCCTCCACCTCCTCCTGCTCCTCCCGAGTGGAGCCAGCATTAGGCTCACAGGCGGGTGGTGCAGGGCTCGGGGTTGGGTGGTGCTATCGGGCTAGTTGTGCTTCATAGTGCACCGTGTTGAATGGTGTTGAGTGGGGCTGACTGGTGGTCATCACTCGTGTTTTAGAGTGTTTAATGGGATGTACCAGTACCGGGTGTTGGATAGTAGTGGTTGGGGTTGAGAGGTGTTGAATAGTGTTTACCAGCCGTGTTGAGTAGTGCTGAATGGGGATTAATAATGCAGGGTGTAAAGAAAATGTGTAGTCATGTTTCATAAAAATAATATTGCACGGGGTTAAAGCTATACTGTACGATGTGAGAGAGCTAGCATGATTTGAAATTAGCTTCTCTTCGGAGTTCCGTTTAACTCCTCCCCCACCCTTCAGGACTCCCTGCCCCCACCCCTCGACACAGAGCCGTGCACGAGCGCTAATGCTGCTTACGGCTTACTTCAACGGCAACCATTGCGTAACTTTTCAGGCCATTCAACTCCCTCAGCTGTCGCCATCGCCGAAAAGCGAATCCAATATTTATTCTCGTTTTTCCTCGAGCAGTCTCCAACTTTTTTTTTGTTGCTGCCTTTTCATTTTCTGTCTTTCTTTTTCTTGCCGTTTTAAAAGGATGAACCGGGGCAAGTAATGGTGGCAGTGGTAACTTCTGTTTTTTTTCTTCCATCGTGTTAACGTTGTAGGCTCACTAGGTCTAGTCCACTGTCATGAACTACTATGATAACAACGCTTTCTTTGCCCTCCGTGAACGCGCTCAGGCCGGCTCAGGCTCGTACACAGAGGGGAGAGAACGCGCAGGCTTGTGACTGGTTCTTTAGATTCGGGTACAATGTCTCCGATTGGTAAGCATTTTAACAGGTTTATAGCAGATACAGAATTCGTTTTTTTTTCGCTTCTTTTTCATTGCCCATAAGTTATTTATTGCTGTCAGGATGTAAAAAACAATTTCAACAACATATTAAAAAGTGCATATCACTGAAAATCGTACAATATGCCTTTAACTAGTGCTTAGCCATGTTTAGCAGAGTGTTAACAAGTGTTGGGTGTTGTTAGACAGTAACTAGTGTTAACTAGTGTTGGGTGGTGTTAGACAGTAACTAGTGTTAACTAGTGTTGGGTGGTGTTAGACAGTAACTAGTGTTAACTAGTGTTGGGTGGTGTTAGAGAGTAACTAGTGTTAACTAGTGTTGGGTGGTGTTAGGCAGTAACTAGTGTTAACTAGTGTTGGGTGGTGTTAGACAGTAACTAGTGTTAACTAGTGTTGGGTGGTGTTAGACAGTAACTAGTGTTAACTAGTGTTGGGTGGTGTTAGAGAGTAACTAGTGTTAACTAGTGTTGGGTGGTGTTAGACAGTAACTAGTGTTAACTAGTGTTGGGTGGTGTGAGACAGTAACTAGTGTTAACTAGTGTTGGGTGGTGTGAGACAGTAACTAGTGTTAACTAGTGTTGGGTGGTGTTAGAGAGTAACTAGTGTTAACTAGTGTTGGGTGGTGTTAGAGAGTAACTAGTGTTAACTAGTGTTGGGTGGTGTTAGAGAGTAACTAGTGTTAACTAGTGTTGGGTGGTGTTAGACTGTAACTAGTGTTAACTAGTGTTGGGTGGTGTTAGAGAGTAACTAGTGTTGGGTGGTGTTAGAGAGTAACTAGTGTTAACTAGTGTTGGGTGGTGTTAGACTGTAACTAGTGTTAACTAGTGTTGGGTGGTGTGAGACAGTAACTAGTGTTAACTAGTGTTGGGTGGTGTGAGACATTAACTAGTGTTAACTAGTGTTGGGTGGTGTGAGACAGTAACTAGTGTTGGGTGGTGTTAGACAGT
>NC_044052.1:19987617-19989208 GCF_902167405.1 Gadus morhua
AACTCTGCTCTACTCTACTACACTCTACTCTACTACACTCTACTCTACTACACTGAACTCTACTCTACTACACTCTACTCTACTACACTGAACTCTACTCTACTACACTCTACTCTACTACACTCTACTCTACTACACTGAACTCTGCTCTACTCTACTACACTCTACTCTACTACACTGAACTCTGCTCTACTCTACTACACTCTACTCTACTCTACTGAACTCTACTCTACTACACTCTACTCTACTACACTCTACTCTACTACACTGAACTCTGCTCTACTACACTCTACTCTACTACACTCTACTCTACTACACTGAACTCTGCTCTACTACACTCTACTCTACTACACTCTACTCTACTACACTCTACTCTACTACACTGAACTCTACTCTACTACACTCTACTCTACTACACTCTACTCTACTACACTGAACTCTGCTCTACTCTACTACACTCTACTACACTCTACTCTACTACACTGAACTCTACTACACTCTACTCTACTACACTCTACTCTACTACACTGAACTCTGCTCTACTCTACTACACTCTACTCTACTACACTCTACTCTACTACACTCTACTCTACTACACTGAACTCTGCTCTACTCTACTACACTCTACTTTACTCCACTCCACTCCACGGTACCCTACTCTACTCTACTCTACTCTCCGGTCCTCTACCCCTGGGCTGTCCGGGGGGCTGGCGGCGGGGGGCGCCCCGGGGGGGGGGGGCGGGCGTACCCGAGCACTTGGTCTTCTGCTCCCCTTGCAGCGCGGCGTCCTCGTGGTCGATGGGCTGGCTGGACAGGGAGAACACCCAGATCTCCGCCACCTTGCCCAGGGCCTCCTTCTGGTTGGAGCACAGCGGGAGCACCTGGCCGCCCTCGGTGGGGTGCTGCATCACCTGGGGCCGGGGAAGGTGGAGGCCGTGAGGGGGTGGATGGACCACACCGGGTGGTGCTTTGGCACCGCAGTTGCGGTCCGATGTCAGGACCGTCTAAGGATATCTTTAGACATCAAGGCCCAATCCCATTTCTACCCCTTACCCCTTCCCCTTACCCCTCCCCCTTGTTTTGAAGGGGTAAGGGGAAGGGGTAAGGGGCAGAAATGGGATTGGGCCTTAGGCCCAATCCCATTTCTACCCCTTACCCCTCCCCCTTACCCCTTCCCCTTACCCCTTCAAAACAAGGGGGAGGGGTAAGGGGAAGGGGTAAGGGGTAGAAATGGAATTGGGCCCAAGACTCACCTGCTCAGAGTCTTCCAGACTCTGCATAGCCTGGTTCTGTAGAAATGGGATTGGGCCTAAGGCCCAATCCCATTTCTACCCCTTACCCCTCCCCCTTACCCCTCCCCCTTACCCCTTCAAAACAAGGGGGAGGGGTAAGGGGAAGGGGTAAGGGGTAGAAATGGAATTGGGCCCAAGACTCACCTGCTCAGAGTCTTCCAGACTCTGCATAGCCTGGTTCTGTGAACATCCTTACCGTACCAACAGCAATATATTGTTTCACTTTCTTCTGACAAATGTACCAATGTACTAACCCTTGGATAAATAAGTCTGCCAAATGCCAGTTCCCAAGTAAGCTG
>NC_044052.1:19989308-19996808 GCF_902167405.1 Gadus morhua
GACAACAACTCCCAGCATGCACCACGATGCACAGCTTCGCTGGCCACTCCCCAGTGGGTCCCACCCCCTTGTGCTTGTAGTCTTACGAGAATCCTCCCCTCTTACACTTCCTATTTACTTCTACGCAAAAATCGTCACATTGCGTCATCTTAAACAGGAAGTGTTGGAGATCGATACGGATCTCTCCAGTCTCTCCAGAAAATAAGGGAATGACGCACGACCGTTCAAAAATATGAGTTGGTTTCTAACGATACAAAGCTTAATGGAAATGGGTGACATTTCCCTTTAAGGTCGGCTGTACTGGCCAAAAAGGTGCCATTAGGCAGTTTGAACCATCGTCACCATCCAGGACGTTACACTGTTCTGAAACCCTCATTCTAAAATCAAACACAAACACCATCTCTCCAACCAGAGTGCATTTAAATAATAAGTGCCGTATTAGGAGGACATAAAGACAGCGGCATACAAAATGGGGTATAGATTGACATTTACATTTAGGCGGGGAACAACGTAAAAACGCTTTATCCAAAACGTTTTACAATAAGTACATTGGTCAGAAGAAGGAGAAACAATATATCGCTGTCGGTACGGTAAGGATGTTCATCGAACCAAGGGCCAAGTTAGGTTAAACCAATCCTCGTATACAACAAAGATAGCCAGGATAAGATGCTACACAACTAAGTACTACTTTTCAGTGCCAGGACGTACAACAGACACTATAAGTGCGTACATTAAGTGCCAGGACGTACAACATATGTCCCAGAATCCCCTTGGGTTTGGTTCTCAAGGTTCCGTCTGTGTGCTTGCGGTTCCGTGCTGGAACAAGCCGAGTCATGTCACAGAACTTTGAGGTTGAATCGAAAAAGATTGATTGAGGGGAAAAAAACGGATTTAACTTTAAGCTATCATATTCTGTAACCTCCGAGACCTTGGGAGTGTTTCAAAGAAAATCAATTCACAGAAGGTATGGAGTTCAGAACGGGCTGACGACTTGAATATAAAATGGATCGACTCCTTTAATAGGAAATGGTGTGGTTCATGTAAAAAAGAAAAAAAATCATGTAACTCACTTAATACTTGAGTTGTGGGGGAGACCTTTTGAAATACCTACACCTCACCTAACAGATGTCAACATCACTACTAAAATGTAGGACCTTGACTAAAAAGTGTTTTTCTCTTCTACAAATGCAACTATTAGTACTATCCAGAGTGAACGCACAGGAGGTGTCACTGAGCGTTGAAATGCAAACCCTTTATGAATCCCATGTCATACAATATTCACCACATCAGACCCAGGCTGCAGCAGGCACCTGGGCAGGGACGGATTGAATGTCGCCGTGTTTATGTGCTTTGGACTATTGTACTATTTTTACACTATTGAGTTTCCATACAGGCACTTCCTGCGGTTTTGCAAACACGAAATCCTGGAAGCTTGAATCCATCGACGAAAAACATGTTTCAATGTTTTTCGGCCGGCGGAAAGCAGGTATTGACCGCACGAAATCCAAAGACTCTGCCCAAAGTCTGACCCCTGACCTATGACCTTGTGAATCCCTGCGTCACGGTGTGTGTTGCGCTGTTCTTTGTCCTGACTACAGTCCTGAACAACAGCACGTTGGCAGTCACTCGCTGTCCCTCCTGCTCCGATGCCCAACCTTGATTGAAAATACTCGTCAGCATCTTTACAGAGAGGGAGGGAGGGAGGGAGGGAGGGAGGGAGGGGGGGAGGGAGGGGGGGAGGGAGGGGAGATAAAGGGAGGGGAAGAGAGGAAGGAGAGAGGAAAGCTGAACAGAGGGGAGATGGAGGACGGGGAGGAGAGGGAGGCGAGGAGAGGAGGGGGAGGAGAGGGAGGGAGGGGAGGAGGGGGAGGAGAGGGAGGGAGGGGAGGAGAGGAAGAAGAGGAGAACAGGAGAGACAGTAGGTAGGGAGGAGAGGGAGGAGAGGAGAGAGAAGGGGTGAACAGAGAGCCGATAAAGATGGAGGAGGGAGGAGAGGAGAGGAAAGGAAACGAGACGAGGGAACAAGAGAATAGATGAAGGTACAGGAGGAGAGAAAAGGGGAGACCGTGGAAAGGAAAACTGGAGGAGGAGAAGAGAGGAGGAGAGAAGAGTGAAGGTGAGGGAGAGGTAGAGGAGCAGGAGGAGAAGAAGACTAGAATAAAGTTGGATTCAGAAGTAAGAAGAGCTCGGACTCCAACAGTGTTCCCCGCCTGAACTTCACGCACCACGCTCCAAATCGATGTCCAGCTCAGCTTTGTGACACATGTCCCATCTCACCTCTGCCTCCATCTTTCCCTCTCTGGCATTTTGCTCCTCATTTCAGTGACAAACCCTCCTTATATAACCTGTCATCTTCAAGACAGACCCAAACATAAACCTAAACCACGTCTCATACCTCACGACCATGAAATATAATTATTTTTATTTATTTTTATCTTTTGTGGTATTCTTATTTCTATGGTTGCCACGGAAACCTTAAATCTTCCGGTGCAGGCGAGAAGCGACAGCAAACATGTCGCGGTGACTCAAATCAAGACCTCATTCAGAACCTGCAGCGCACCTTGAAATTGTGTGTGCGTGTGTGTGTGTGTGTGTACGTGTGTGTGTGTGTGTGTACTTGAGTGTGAGTGTGTGTGTGCGTGTCCGTCCCCCATGTGAAAGAACAGCGCAAATCCATTCACACACCCTTTCAAATCTGTCGTCTGCGATGGCAGGCCGATGTTGTCGCCATGCCAACCACGTCCGACCCCCGCTGACCCCCAGGATTGTTACGCAGAACATATCTCCGAACAACCCTGAGGTGACCCACATTATGTTCTCTCTCTCTCTCTCTTTCTCCATACATGAGGTGCAGTAGAGTATGTAGAATAGATTATCATGTCTCTACTGTAACATGTTTGTAGTTCATCATGTTTCTACTGCATAATGTACTGAATCATGAATGTGTTTTTTCATCTTTCTACTGTATCATGTACTACATCATGTCCTGTATCATGTCCTGTATCATGTACTGTATCATGTCCTGTATCATGTACTGTATCATGTCCTGTACCATGTACTGTATCATGTATGTATCATGTACTGTATCATGTACTGTATCATGTCCTGTACCATGTACTGTATCATGTATGTATCATGTACTGTATCATGTACTGTATCATGTCCTGTACCATGTACTGTATCATGTCCTGTATCATGTACTGTATCATGTATGTATCATGTACTGTATCATGTACTGTATCATGTATGTATCATGTACTGTATCATGTTCTGTATCATGTTCTGTATCATGTACTGTATCATGTACTGTATCATGTTCTGTATCATGTACTGTATCATGTACTGTATCATGTACTATATCATTTATGTATCATGTACTGTAACATGTACTGTATCATGCACTGTATCATGTACTGTATCATGTACTATATCATTTATGTATCATGTACTGTATCATGTATGTATCATGTACTGTATCATGTTCTGTATCATGTTCTGTACCATGTACTGTATCATGTACTGTATCATGTACTGTATCATGTACTGTATCATGTATGTATCATGTATGTATCATGTACAGTATCATGTACTATATCATGTACTGTATCATGTCCTGTATCATGTCCTGTATCATGTACTGTATCATGCACTGTATCATGTACTGTATCATGTACTGTATCATGTACTGTATCATGTACTATATCATTTATGTATCATGTACTGTATCATGTCCTGTATCATGTATGTATCATTTATGTACCATGTACTGTATCATGTCCTGTATCATGTACTGTATCATGTACTGTATCTTTCACATGTCTGCACCGGGACGTCCCATACCGTGGAGGGTAGGTGAAAGGCGATAGGCTCGTTTGCTCCGACATCAAAGCCATCACTAGCGCAGAACATATCTCCGAACAACCCTGAGGTGACCCACATTATGTTCTCTCTCTCTCTCTCTTTCTCCATACATGAGGTGCAGTAGAGTATGTAGAATAGATTATCATGTCTCTACTGTAACATGTTTGTAGTTCATCATGTTTCTACTGCATAATGTACTGAATCATGAATGTGTTTTTTCATCTTTCTACTGTATCATGTACTACATCATGTCCTGTATCATGTCCTGTATCATGTACTGTATCATGTCCTGTATCATGTACTGTATCATGTCCTGTACCATGTACTGTATCATGTATGTATCATGTACTGTATCATGTACTGTATCATGTCCTGTACCATGTACTGTATCATGTATGTATCATGTACTGTATCATGTACTGTATCATGTCCTGTACCATGTACTGTATCATGTCCTGTATCATGTACTGTATCATGTATGTATCATGTACTGTATCATGTACTGTATCATGTATGTATCATGTACTGTATCATGTTCTGTATCATGTTCTGTATCATGTACTGTATCATGTACTGTATCATGTTCTGTATCATGTACTGTATCATGTACTGTATCATGTACTATATCATTTATGTATCATGTACTGTAACATGTACTGTATCATGCACTGTATCATGTACTGTATCATGTACTATATCATTTATGTATCATGTACTGTATCATGTATGTATCATGTACTGTATCATGTTCTGTATCATGTTCTGTACCATGTACTGTATCATGTACTGTATCATGTACTGTATCATGTACTGTATCATGTATGTATCATGTATGTATCATGTACAGTATCATGTACTATATCATGTACTGTATCATGTCCTGTATCATGTCCTGTATCATGTACTGTATCATGCACTGTATCATGTACTGTATCATGTACTGTATCATGTACTGTATCATGTACTATATCATTTATGTATCATGTACTGTATCATGTCCTGTATCATGTATGTATCATTTATGTACCATGTACTGTATCATGTCCTGTATCATGTACTGTATCATGTACTGTATCTTTCACATGTCTGCACCGGGACGTCCCATACCGTGGAGGGTAGGTGAAAGGCGATAGGCTCGTTTGCTCCGACATCAAAGCCATCACTAGCGGGATGGGCAGAGGGGGGCTGTAACCACGGCGACCCTGCCCGGGCACCAGACACCCTTACTTAAATACCCTGCTGCATTCCAGCTCTCCCCCCTCCCTCTCTACTCCCACTCTGCAGGGGAGCTGAAGGGCACGGGGGACTGTGTGTGTGTGTGTGTGTGTGTGTGTGTGTGTGTGTGTGTGTGTGTGTGTGTGTGTGTGTGTGTGTGTGTGTGTGTGTTTTTGTGTGTGAGTGACAGTGCGTGTGTGCGTGTGCGTGTGTGTGTGTGACAGTGCGTGCGTGCGTGAGTGCGTGCGTGCGTGTGTGTGTGCTTATGCGTGTGCGTGTGCGTGCGCGCGTGCGCGCGTGCGTTCGTGCGTGAGTGTGTGCAGCAGTGATGGTGTCGGTAATGACGCAGCCAAAGCATATAGTTGTAATTACATAAATTAATATTAATAATATGAACACCAGAGGCCGTATTCCCCAGTAGGATAGTGTTTTGATGTTAGATGTATTAGGAACCCCTTCTAACCACGCTCAGCACCTCTTACCTTTACTATTGTTCCACTTTGATTATCATCTAGGAGTATTAGCATTATAAATCCCCCTAGTAAACCCAGAGTTTGAGCATCCATGTTTTCCCGACTTTATAGCTTGAACGCACACGTAGGTTGGAGATGACGTGTTTCCCATTCCGACTTTCCACCTCCGTTAACCAACGCAGCATAACACTGCACGTGTTGGGCATGTTATTTGCCTGTAAATGAGCTAATCACGTGGTATGGGCAGGGTATCTGCAGGATTCAGCAAGTCAAATTTAAGACTTTTTAAGACCTTTTTAATACCACCTTGAATGAAATTAAAGACCTAAAACACGCGATGGTGGGGGTCGGCAACAGACGCGAGCCACCTTCGGAAAAGGTCGTCTTCCAGCCAACTGTCCTCGAATTTGCACCTACCCATTGTCGCAGACTAGCTAGCAAGCACGCAGATAATCGTTTATATATGCAGCTAGCAAGAAAGAAGCCTCTCTACATGTCCTTCCTGAAAAGTCCCACGAGAAAAAAAGAGAAAAAATAGTCCTGTCCCGACAAATTTAAGACCTTGAGTTACAGTATTGAAGGCCAGCATATGACATTTGTAACGAATTTAAGACTTTTTAAGGCCTTCAATTTAGAAACATGAATTTAAGACTTTGAAGACTTTTTAAGGATGCGCGGACACCCTGGGTATGGGTATCGATTCGGAACCACTCTTGATGCTAGGAGGATAAGCACTGTAGTAGTTGAAAGGCATACTAAAACACATATTGTTATTCTGGACAGGGAAATTCTGGAGAGAAACCCTCGCGGAACAACCCGCACAACATCCATTAAACGAGAAACACACCAGCAGCACTATCGAAATACGATCAAATACACAAATATCAAAAACCCCACACAGCAGCAATACCTGCTATATCATTCATATTTACAGCTGTGAGCAGAATATGAGATACGAACGATTTGCACCCGATTCTGCATTCTTCACACTGATTTAAATACAAATGTGGTACGATATTATCAGTCAAGAGGATTACATTCAGGGTAAGAAGGGCCATATCGGGCGATTCAGCTGAATGTACAGAAACGAGCCTGCAATGACAAACAGATCATCCGTCATTTGTTCCCCAGTCCTGGGCGGAAAACACAGGGCATCATAACACTGCTGGTCCTCCACTAACGTTTACATCAGCTGCTGGGAGTTGGAGTGCCGGTCTTCCATAGGTGGATTTAGGAGGATGGTTCAATTCCCAGGCTTCACCTGGCTAGCACATCAGAAGCTAGAGGCTAACGGGGGTGTTTGTTGGTGTTTGATGGCGTCTGTTGGTCTATTAGCATGAGTTAGCATTGGTATTTGTTAATGTTTGTGGATGTCTGCGGGTGTGCAATGGTGTTTGTTGGTGTAGTTTGTGTATGTGTGTGTGGGGTTATGTTTGTGTGTGAGTCTGCGTGTGTGCGAGAGAGTGAGAGAGAGAGAGAAAGAGAGAGACACACACAGACAGACAGACAGAGAGAGAGAGAGCGCGGGATAGAGCGCGAGAGCGAGAGCGAGAGAGCGAGAGAGTGAGAGAGAGCGAGAGCGAGAGAGAGTGAGAGAGTGAGAGAGAGAGAGAGAGAGAGAGAGAGAGAGAGAGAGAGAGAGAGAGAGAGAGAGAGAGAGAGAGAGAGAGAGAGAGGGGGAGAGAGAGAGAGAGAGAGAGAGAGAGAGAGAGAGAGAGAGAGAGAGAGAGAGAGCGAGAGCGAGAGAGAGTGAGAGAGTGAGAGAGAGAGAGAGAGAGAGAGAGAGAGAGAGAGAGAGAGAGAGAGAGAGAGCAATTGTATTTGTGATGACAAAAAAAAGCTAAAAACAGGAAGGACAGGAAACCGTAGAAGAGGAGAAAACACAAAGACGCGCAGAGAAAGGATGTTTCAACTGCACCTGTTGGGTTTCAAGCGCTGGTTTCTGGGTGGT
>NC_044052.1:20001808-20159598 GCF_902167405.1 Gadus morhua
TTTTGAACCCCCCAAGCGGCCCATCGTTAGTTAACAGGAAACCCACTTGGAGCTCAACACTTTTTGGAGAGGTGCGGGTAACCCATGGCGACAGCTTCTCTAAGCTCAGAGCCTATGGAGGGAGAAAACATGGCAGAGAAGGGTGAGGAGAGAGAGTTATAAGGTAGAGAAGAGAGCGTAAACAAGAGGAGAGAAGAGAAGAGAAGAGAAGAGAAGGGAAGAGAAGAGAAGAGAAAAGAGAGAGAGAGAAAAGAGGAGAAAGGAGAGAGATAAGAGAGAGGAGAGAGGAGAAAGAGAGTCTATCAGCTTTTTACATGCCGTAACGCATCCAGGCAGGTGTTAATTGAACAAAATGGACGGAGCAAAATCCCCAGAGGACGCAGAAAGAGGCTGGAGTCTAAAGAACGCGACACACAGGACTCGAGAACCGGTGAAGTCAGCATTCCCCCTCAAAGACCCTTTAAGACCAAAATGTGTTGAGTCAGGGCAGCGGCATTCACTGCCAGGAGGAAGACATTTAGTAAGAACCATGGAATACACATCAACCATTCTATAATAATCACTCATGCCATTAAAAACACTTCAACGGCACAACAATAGAAAATGGTGTATTACGATCTAATTTCGCACCACATCATAAATTAACACCGCTCTGATTGGCTGTTAGTAGGGCAAAGGCCGGCCTACCAGAGGGCTCGGCTATGCGGCTTTCAGACATTTACATCACAAACAAGATGTTAGCTTGTCAGTGGCTAAAGGGGCGGTTCAAAAGCCAAAAGTCTTTGCTCTTTAAATTTCGGTTCTCTCGTTTCCATTACAGCAATTTTCCGTGACATTTATTTGTGAAATGTCACGGTGCGCTACAGTCCTCATAAACCAGGCTCGATTAAAGTGTTGTTCAAAAGGCGTTTGTGAATGAGAATGAGAAGGGCAAAACAACCGATGAGAACATAATTCAAATAGGGCCCTCCTGCCTCATGCAAAATACAACAGAGAGAGAGAGAGAGAGAGAGAGAGAGAGAGAGAGAGAGAGAGAGAGAGAGAGAGAGAGAGAGAGAGAGAGAGAAGGAGAGGGAGAGAGAGAGGGAGGGAGGGGAAAGAGGAGAGGGAGAGGGAGGGAGAGAGGGAGAGACAAAGAAACAGAGAGAGACAGATACACAAAAACGAAACCGACAAGAAAAAAAGAGAGAGAGTGAGAGAGAGAGAGGGAGAGAGAGGGAGAGAGAGGGAGAGAGAGGGAGAGAGAGGGAGAGAGAGAGAGAGACTACAGGAGTGAGACTATCTTATGGGAGCAAAAAGGAGGAAAATATTTCCATCTATAAAAGATGCAGATATTAAAGATGCAGGGAGGAGGGATGAATAGTAAGAATTCCAACAACATTGACCTAGAAACGCTTCACACACCTCCTTAAAGGACTATACTCACAACACTGTGCGTGTGTGCGTGTGTAAGATATACACATAGAGGGGGGATTCTCCTGGAGATTTTCGTGATTGCGTGCATTTTTGCTTGTGAAAGATGTGAAAACGTTGAGTCGAGACCGGATATGTGCGTAACATAACGAGACTGATAAAATGAGTTAAAGACCAAGATGAACATGAATCATGTGTGGACCCATTCGACCATGGACCAGGGGGGGGGGGGGGGGGGGACCAGCAGAAGGGTCCCCTACTTCTGTGCGAAGGATCTTGAAGGATCATTGCAGCATCACACAAATCTTAGGACTACTATCATGGAGCCCTGAGGGACGCCAGGCCAGTCTATCACAACAGACACTGCTGGGCATCTTCATCCTCATGGACTTTATGCATCTAGTGGCTAGCCAACAGGGCCATGCAGTTAACCACTGGGCTAGGCAGAGCTATCCCCAGTGCTAGGCAGAGCTAGAGCTAGCGAGCTGGTCACATGATTAGGCATGACCAGTGTCTTCTACAAGGCAAGGCAGAGCTAGTCCTAAAGCTAGCGAGCTAGTCACATGTTTACGCACGACTACTAACCCTAACCTCAACCCGAACTCTGGCCGGTTTCTCTAAATTGCCTACTCTAGCTTTAAGCAAACACAAAGTTTAACTTTGGATGCTTATTGACCTGTGAGCCGGCCGGCAGGGGAGGGTGTGGAGAGGAAGAGAGTGTTAGCTTTAATAAACAGCTTTAATGTGGTGACTCATTGGGATTAAGGTGTCTGTCGACAGCCGCTGGTTGACAGTACGGGATTTGCACATTAGCCCCGCACAAATGGAAGACTGCATTTCTAGCAGGATCAAGGTTTTATGAGGGCGAACTATGGCCCTTTAAATTGGGCATCACTGTGCAAAACAATGTTTTATTCAGCGGCGGAGAGACAAGGCTCCGGGTAGAGGGGCATTTGCATCTGTGTTTGCAACAACAAGCCATCCTTCAACAGTTGTTAGCCTGTTGAACGATATGCAACGTTCTTCTCATATCCAATATAAACAAAAGCCAAGTACGAATGGATGATAAAAGCGCCTTATTGTTAATCAGTCCAACAATATCAACTGTAGTTCATTTCAAGGCTGTTAAGACACTTGGCAAATGCTTTTATCCGTAAGTGACTTCCAGTGAATTATTTTGAAACAGATGTCATTGAGGTAGGAGGGCTTAGGCAATTCAAAAGAAACTAATGCCTGCTGGAAGACACGGAAGGGAGGTTTTGTGGGCCTTTGACGTTTGGATGGAGGTTAATAACAGACTGAATGGTTTTGTTTTTATAACTCTGTCTATAAAAGCTTTTTGTGAGTTTTTGCAGCCAAATGTGTGTGTATGTGTGTGTGTGCGTGCGTATGCGCTACAATAGCACAACCAAAACAATCCCATAATAACATCATAAAAGTACGGACGAAGACATCATAGTGACCTTGCAAATGGGATGGCAGTGATACTCAAGCGAGCGCAACATTGGTGGCTTGATGTTTGACAATTCTACATTTGACTTGAACGTGATCAGAACTCTATCAGGACTACAAATGAAGATAATATCCAGTATAAATAGGTATCCATAGAATCGCTGTGAATACCTAATAATGTGTTCGGAAAGCCTGCCGTAAACGCTCACAGAGGCGATTGTGTCAAATTCACTCCTCCCATCAAATAATTCACAAAGGACCACAGCGGATCCAATAGTGCCAACATCACTCACAAGGTCCATATATGATGCCATCTGGCGTGGAACAGAAATCGTAATCTCAGTTTAGGGAAATGGTAAAGTTTAACCAGACATGAGCCCGCCCCCCTGTTAAACGTTATTCTTCCTCCACTGTTACAGTTCAAAACACCAAACAGCTGGAGTCAGCTTGAGCCAAATTTAGGCCGCTGTGAGCTAGCTCAGCATCCGGTCGCCACGGTAACGTACCGTGCCTGTAACACAACTCCTCCCTCCCTCTGACACGCGACCGTGACTAATGCCCCGTGCTCCTCCTCCAGGGAAAGCGGGGAGCAGAGAGGACCCAGGGAGCAAGACCCAGCCAACCACGCCCAGGTCCGGAGCTCTGGTCCTGGCTCTGGGTCCAAAAGCATGACTCAGCTAGCCCAGAACACACTCCCACTCTTCCTCTGTGTGTGTGTGTGTGTGTGTGTGTGTGTGTGTGTGTGTGTGTGTGTTTGTGTGTGTGTGTGTGTGTGTGTGTGTGTGTGTGTGTGTGTGTGTGTGTGTGTGTGTGTGTGTGTGTGTGTGTGTGACTGTTTGTCCCTCTGTGTGTGTGTGTCCCGCGGTGTGTGTGTCTGTGTGTGTGTGTGTGTGTGTGTGTTTGTGTATGTGTGTGTGTGTGTGACTGTTTGTCCCTCTGTGTGTTTGTGTGTCCCTCTGTGTGTGTCTGTGTCCCTCTGTGTGTGTGACTGTGTGTCCCACTGTGTGTGTCTTTGTGTCTCTGTGTCCCTCTGTGTGTGTGTGACTGTGTGTCCCACTGTGTGTGTCTCTGTGTCTCTGTGTCCCTCTGTGTGTGTGTGACTGTGTGTCCCACTGTGTGTGTCTCTGTGTCCCTCTGTGTGTGTGACTGTGTGTCACACTGTGTGTGTCTCTGTGTCCCTCTGTGTGTGTGTGACTGTGTGTCCCACTGTGTGTGTCTCTGTGTCCCTCTGTGTGTGTGTGACTGTGTGTCCCACTGTGTGTGTCTCTGTGTCCCTCTGTGTGTGTGACTGTGTGTCACACTGTGTGTGTCTCCGTGTCCCTCTGTGTGTGTGTGACTGTGTGTCCCTCTGTGTGTGTGTGACTGTGTGTCCCACTGTGTGTGTCTCTGTGTCCCTGTGTGTGTGTGACTGTGTGTCCCACTGTGTGTGTCTTTGTGTCTCTGTGTCCCTCTGTGTGTGTGACTGTGTGTCCCACTGTGTGTGTCTCTGTGTCCCTGTGTGTGTGTGTGACTGTGTGTCCCACCGTGTGTGTCTCTGTGTCTCTGTGTCTCTGTCTCCATCTCTCTCCATCTCACCTACATTCCGCGCCCCTGCTCTGAATTCGTGACGTGAAAAGTGAAATGAAAACACAAGATAAAACGCTGCTTCCCCTTCCCCCTTCCTGTGTGGTGGCAGAGCGAGAGCGACCCAGCCCTGCAGGGCGGCCAAGAGGGTGAACCGTGAGTAGGCTTCACCAACACCATCACCAACAGTGGCAGAACACTAGGGAACCGACGAAACACACACTGCGACCTGGGGGGAAAACCTCCCATAAGAGGAAAAAGCTAAGTTCTACCTGCTGGCTCACCGGGTAGAGCGCGTACCATACAGGCTCAGCTACCCGGGTTCGAGTCCTGCCCGTGGGCATTTGCTGCCTGTGCTCCCCTCTATCTCCCATCCCTCCCACTCTATCTCTGCAACAAAGCATAAGAATGCAAAAATAAATCTTTAGTTAAATAACGAGATTGAATGCTTGAATGCGTTCTGTCTTTCGAGTTCCTTTCACAGAAACGATGAGCTGAATCAGGGTAAGGACGTTAGCAACAGCACGCACACTAAACAGGGGGTAAACACTGCAGTTGAATCAATAGTCAGTGGTGAACAAACAGCGCCAGATGCAGCCAACAAGGTCCCCGCAAAGTTTACGAGTTTAAAGCAATACAAACACTGGTAATAGGGCAGTGAGGGGTCACTGTGTAGCCAGTTAAAGCACCACTGGAACTAAGGAAAACAAAATATACTCCTGAATACACTAAACAGTGACTCACAGTGAGCATGGAGTCAAGAAGACATTTCGCTTTTTTGCCCGGATCCTTTCCAATGTATTTCTCAAAAGTCAAAAAGGACATTTCATTTGAGACTACGGAAGCCAAGTGACCTTCCCAGTAGACTGAACTACTGGCAGTAGATGCAGCTGTTTGGACCAGTCCATCTGTGCAGAGTTGGACCAGTCCATCTGTGCAGAGTTGGACCAGTCCATCTGTGCAGAGTTGGACCAGCCCATCTGTACAGAGTTAGACCACTCAATCTGTGCAGAGAGGCCTCAGTTTGTGGTTGTGTCAAAAAACAACAACACACATGTTAATTTGTGTTATTGCTTGTTGCACTATTTGTTACAAGCACCCACCACATCATTTAGCAGACACTATTATTCCAAGCGACCTACATTGGATTCAGACACATGTGGACCAGACAGGGTCCCAATTTTCTCCTATGTTACCTGTTTACTTTTTTTGCATTTAATTAATTGTTGGATTTATTTTATGTTAGCCTTTATTTAATTTTAATTCAATTTTGTTTATTTTAGTTTATGTTATGTTATCTTATTTAATCTAACTGTGTAGCACTTTACTTTACTACCTTTGTATTGAAACTGTTGCACAGTAATTTCCCTCGGGCTAAATAAAGCTTCATGAATCTTGAATGTGTCCTCCTCAGACACTGGGAATCAAACCTCCAGCTTGGTCCCAACCCCACCAGGCTGCTGAACCATCCTGCCCCATTCTCTGCTACCCTGTGCACGCATGCACTAGCATCTCTGTACAGAGTGTGTGTTGCTGCCTGATCCCGTCCCCAGGAGGCCGAGATCCAGTCGAGCACACAAAGTTATTCCCTGGAGGGATGGAGAGGAAGAAGAAGCACACTATTCCAAACATTTCCACGAGTGATGATTAATCCGAGGAGGCGTTCGTCATGGGACCAAAGCTGTCCCCCCCCCCCCCCCCCCTCTCTCTCTCTCTCTCTCTCTCTCTCTCTCTCTCTCTCTCTCTCTCTCTCTCGCTCGTCTCAGATGTTGCCCAAACGCTACCCTTCTCTGGCTCTCAGCCCCAGCACGTCTCTGCGTTCATCCATCAAGCCGTTTTCATCTGCAGTGTGCAGAAATGTCCTCCGCAGACCACAAGATGGAACCAACCAGACGTCCCCAAAACGTCCAGAACAACACAGCGTTTAATCCATAACAGCTCAGGGCGATCGGCGACACACTCAGATAGGGGCTGGGGCTGCTGCTTGACTAGATCTAAGCCCAAAAGCCAAAGTCCCCTCAAGCAAGACATCCTAGAGAATGATGCATGCACCACCCCTTGCTCCTTCTTGACCCAAGCTTACAAATTCATAAATTCAATAGAACTCGCAAGCTCGGGCACACGGACACACAGACACAGACACAGACACAGACACACACACACACACACACACACACACACACACACACACACACACACACACACACACACACACACACACACACACACACACACACACACACACGCGATAGCTCATCCACAAGGATATATGCTAAAAATTATCCACAACAAAGCTTGCTAACCTTGGACAGAGGCAGTGTGGGTACAAAAATAGAAAAGGAAGAATGAATTCATGGCTTCTCTGTGACAAATGAACAAAACGAGAGCTAGTTCAACGCTATCCTCCATCAGGACAACTTTGGTAGCTAGCTAGCTATCTTAAAGGAAGATCCAAACCCTTATGTTACATTCTAAGGTGAGATAAGATTAGCACTTAGATAATATGAGATTTTACTTTAGGAGATGCATTGGCCAGGCCTGTCACAGGAAGTGAAGAAATGTAGGTAAACTGTACTTCTGTACCATTCCAGGAAATAACGTCTCCAGTCTATTTCTGAGGTAAAGATAAGCTCTTTAATTGGTTTCGGCCCCAGCAGTCAGGTCACACTATTAATTGGCTTCGACCGCGTTTAACAGTCAAATTAACAGCACTAGCTTGGTCCAGAATGAATCCCATGGAACAATTTGAATAAATGAACTCAGAGAGCCTCTGAACTAAATGAAAGTCTGGCACCATCCAAAACCCTCCAAACCTGGAGCTCAAGTCCAGGACTCCCCCCACTCCCCTCCACCAACACCACCACGCCCCCCAACATAATTTAGCTGATGGATCAAACCAGGGCTGCGGGATATCGTGTCGTCAGCTGTTTCTTAGTGAGGTTTAGGTTCAGTTTAATCTCGTTTAGCCTGCTCCATCTCCACATTAGTCCGCTCAGAGTGAAAACTGCTGCACTGGTCGATACGCTGTTGGCTTCATCTTTAGTCATACCAAGGGCTAGCTTAGCTCTTGTGTAGAGTACGCTAGCTCTAGGATGCTGCTCGCGTATAGCAGATCATTTACGATAAAAGCACAGGGGAAAGTCTCTGGGAGCCAAGAAAAGTAATTAGAAAAATGCTCGTAAAACTCCTCCTACAGTGGGCTTGTAATGCGTCCCTCGTTAAAATGCTATGGATTTGATTTGAGGGCTGGGTCTTATGAGAGTAAAACAGTAAAACCATGTTTGATATTGAGCCAACAACAGCCTGTCGCCCCAGCACAACAGCATTAGACACCTCACAAGACCAATGGTGGGCCTACCTTCATACCATGCTAAAGAAGTAAGCCCACTTTAGCTTCTTTGGCTAACAACTTTAGAGGCAAGAAATAGCGTAGTTTATTAAATTTGCATTTAAGGCATAATAGACTACAGAAGTTACCTTATTTTAACATTGTTAGCTAAAGAGGCTAGCCTATTCAGTTAGCTTATTTTGCTTGGTTCAAATATTTATCCAAAGAAGCTAATTTAATTTAGCTCCTTCAGCCTCTGTAAGTGCAAGCTCACCAGGGGGATTGTACGCCTGACTGATTCCTTGGCTGTGAGATGATGTTGGCATCGCTTCGCTGCTCTATCAGTCATTCAACAACAACGCTAGCGGTCAGCCTTGACTTCTGGCTCCAGAGCCTTAGCCCTAGGTAGCACAGGGAAAGCTATCTCCTGAAGCAAGGTCCTGAGGTTGGTTTGAACAACGGACCAGTTCTGTCTTGATTCCTCAGGTTTATCCTTATGTTTTAACATTTTGAGGGAAGAAAAAACAAAGGTCTCCTCAGTTTGGTTCATGTCTAACGAGATGGGGTTAGCTTCCTCCTGTGCCCACCGCTCTTCCCCCAGAGCAACGGAACAACGGATCAGGGCTTTAGACTCCTCTCAGGGGGATGAACCAACCAGGAAATGGGCTGTGAAGGGATGGACGGAGGGGTTAGGCAGGCGTGGTGCTCGAGGAGGAATCTCCCCAGCAGCAGAATCGATCTGGCTGAGGACCCAGAGAGCAGGGGGTGTTGATGGCGCTGAACCTCCTACTGATGTCTGGTGGTGGTCCTCCTAAACTAGGGTGATGTCAGGGACCACCACGGCCAGCCAGTGGGTCCTACTATAACTGTACAACAGCGGCAAGGGGCAAGGGGCGGCATGTGGGTCAGGAGGTAGATCGGGTTGACTACCTCTTGGAGGTTGCTAGTTCAATCTCCGGCTGCGAGGACGTATCCCTGAGCAAGACACTAAACCCTTACTGCTCCCGACGAGATGGCTGTCACCTTCCATGGTTGACACTGCTGTTGGTTTGTGGATGTGTGCTTGAATGGTTGAATATCAGGCCACATTGTAAAGCGCTTTGAGCGGCCACTGGTTAGAGAAGCGCAGTATAAATGCAGTCCAATTACAACCAGGAGGATGGCACGTTATGAACCTAGCGTTGTGGTGAAGACACAGTACCATCCCACAGAATATTGAGAGATCAGAATTAGATTATTTTCATCAGACTTTGCCCTTTACACTTACATTTATATTGAGAGTATTCACCAGACGCTTTTATCCAAAGCGAGTACATTTGTCAGAAGAAAGAGAAACAATATATCACTGTCGGTACAGTGTTCATAGAACCAAAAGCCAAGCACTAACAATTGTTAGGTTAGCTTCTAGGCTAGCTTCTCTTCTTCTGGTCTTCATTTATTCATAGTCACTCATCAACTAGCTTCATAACATTGATTATTACAATAAGACCAGAATCATGCTGTAATAATCCCCTTGCAGGTTATTAATCATCGTATCTTCAACCGAATACAAAATAAATACACAAACAAACATCTCAATATATTCGTGATCTATTTTTTGTCGATTCCTGCATATTCTAATGGGAGTTTTGCAATCTCTATTCAATTCTTAGAACGCTTCTTTAATTCTGCTGCGTCCGCTTGAGTCTGCTTTTTTAGAATTAACAATCACATGACAATAAACGTGAAATCTTCCTTCTGGGATTCCCAGCACATTTGATCCTGTGTCTCATCGCTCCCATCCCACATTCATAAGGAGGTAGTGGCAGCCAAGCACCAACAATATGTTGTGTTGTTGTTTCATCCCTGCAGGGGGCCGGCAGCAGCGACCAGTAGGGAGGAGGTGGTGAGACAATGCAGCCCATTAACACGACCTCCTGGTTCGTCCCACTCTGCATTCCGTCCAGTGCCAGGCTGCTCTCAAGCCCCCCCGGGCGCACAAAAGACGGACTATCTCGCTGGGAATCAAAACAGCATCGCAGGCACTTTCTCCTCCTCCATCCTCCAACTCAGGCTCTTAAAAAAGCGACGACCTACTGGCTCCAGCGCCCCCTACAACCCCCCCCCCCCCCCCCCCCCCCGACCCCCACCCCACTCGCCGACCCCGCCCCCTTGAGGGTCCAGTCCTCATCCCCCCCCCCTCACCCTTCTGTCTCTGGCAGCACTTAGAGATACCGTCTGTGGGCCCGCTTGCTGCTTCAAAGATGCCCAACATGGATGCTGCACTTCAAAAGAACATGCAGCAGGCGGGACGAGAAAACAAGAGCTTCTCGACACAGAACCATTGATGTTACACAGGGGGGGGGACGCAGGTGGATTTTAGACATTCATTCATTAGCATTTGTTAGCATGATTAGCATTGTTGACATCTGGGGATGAGGAGAAGAAAAAGATTAAGTATGGGGAACGTTAATGTAATCTAAGCAGACGCAAATGAAGAGAATAGCTGTGGGGTATTATAGATATCTTATATATATATATTATACATATCTCTGAAGGTGATTTCACATATCAACTATGTCCTGTTCTGTCATTTAAAAACAATGGCATTCACCGACAGAATGAACCACAGAAAATATATCACTGCTGCACAGAAATGGTATCGGCACACATTAATACACCGTCTTCCCTGCAGGTTTCCCGTCCCTAGCATCGCGGTGCAACACAATGGCAAAGGGAATCTTGGAACACAAGTACATCCTGATAATAATCATGACCTCATCACCGTTCCATCGAGTCCACATGCACAGGACAGGACGTCTTCCACACACGGACACAAAGCTTTATTATGCAAGGGGAAACCAGATTGGTTGAAGACCTCCAGGGCAGGTCCCCCTGGTAGGCAGCGACTGACCAATCAACACGCTGGAGCAGGCATTGAGTTTCAAAGACGGAAACAGTTGTAACGATTATGGAGCCTAATTGTGTTGATCAGTCGTCCGTATCATCGGCTTGATTTATGTCATTAGACCTGAATGAACCATGAATCAATTAAACTCATCGTCCAGCTGTGGCTATTAACTGTGTAACATCCAGTGATGTTGGCCCTGTTGTGAGTGCATACATTCTCAGCATAGAATCCAACCCCTAACCTTTAATGCCTTGCTCTGCCAGTGGGGATTGTGAGTTCATGCTTATTTACTGCATGTTAATTAATGGTTCATTAATTAACATGGGGGGGAGAGGGAGACTGGGGGGAGAGGGGGAGACAGCGGGGGAGAGGGAGACGAGGGGGAGACAGTTGTCAGGGTGAATGGGGGGAGGAGGAGGAAGATGTGAGATACAAACACGTTACCAAAGCACTTGGACAAGACACACAGGGATCAATGGAAAGCCGGATCAGTGCTTCCACCGCCTGTCAAGGACTTCGGCCGGTTTACCGTCAGTCCTGAGAGCAAAACGCCAACCCGCCCAGAAGGGATGGAACCCAAGACCTGTGTAAACGCTTAGCTTGCTGAGCTACTGTGAGGCACTGGGAAAACCAACCCTCCGGTACACTCTGCCCTAATCTGCTTACAACTCATCGCGGGCTCCAAGGCCCCGGGAAAAGGAAGTTGGTGCCATCGTCTCCATCCTCCTCTTGGCCAATCATATGAGCGGACCTGAGCGAGGAGCTTCGGGAGTTGGGTGTGAATTGAACAAATGAAACGTCTGCCTCAGGAGTTATGAGGTGTGGTAAATCTGTCGCTATGATCCTGCCTTCTTCTCGGGGTGATTTATTTCCGACCTCATCATCTTCAGCTGATGAAGATCTTTCGGTAAAGCTAAAGGTGTCACAACCGTCAGACTTTCCTTAGAGCGCCTGGCAGCTTCTGAAAGACAGACAGCGGGACACTCGTAAAACATCACCGCGCGGAGCAATGGGTTTGGATTAACGCCTTGCGCATCAACGACAACGCCACCAGCAGCCGGTCAAAGCAGCGGTGACGCGGATTCCAGACCGGAGACTCCTGGCGACAACTCAAACGCCTCCAACAACGCCGCATTCTGCTGTCGCACGCGACAGTGAGCGGATCAGTTTGTGCTGCCAGAGGATGATTACCTGGACCTAAGGGGCCTTGTAGGTGATTGAATCCCCCGCATAATCAGGACGGATACAGCGGGGAGATGCATCACTAAATCACACACTGGGACAGGACTCCACCGTCCACTCCAGTGCGTTCAGTGCCTGAACATACAGCGTATGATCAACCTCTCTGCCCCACATAACATGTCACCTGTTAGGATTTGAACTCCGAGAACATGTGTGATGCAGCAGGTTCGTTCTCAGAGAAACATAATCATCTAGCCTATCTGTTTCGTGATACTTCCATTACTAATTGATCATCAGGTCCCGTTATTTGTAATGAAGTGTTATAAAAACCATCGTTCAAATTGTGCTTTTCTTAAGAAAGATGCCGTCTCACAGTGACAACACATCAGCCACCATGGTTAAACACATAAAATCAGTTGGCTTTAAGATCCAATGATGTAGGGGTAACACAGTAGACCCCCCATCTCTGGTCCTAGCCCATCCAGACAACATGTGGTGAAGTGTCGCTCAGCTGCGTGTGACAGACCGACAGACAGCATGTCCGCCTGGGTCTAAAGTTTAAAGAGCCGGGGCAGCAGCGGGGCACTGGGGCCGCAGGGCCCGGGCACCAACTCTCTTACCGGGGGATGCAGTTGGGCGACGAGCCGTCGACCTCCCACGTTGCGAACAGGTTCATCGGGACCGGCCTGTTGAGAGACCCGCTCCCGGGGAAACTCAACCTGCCACTTCTCTCCGCCATGGCTCGGACGCTTCAAAACCAACCGAATGATAATTACTTGTTTTAAAAACAGAAAAAACTGTTCCGATATCCTCCTGCACGGTCCGTGCGTTGGTTCGGATCCCCTCGCGTCCCTCGCGTCTACGTCAGTGCAACGTGAACGTCAGAAGCAGAGACCGCGCGCCGCATCCTCCTCCTCCTCCTCCTGCCAGACAGCTCGTGGTCCAGACTGCAGTGCCTGCGCGAGACGTCCGAGCAGCGCCCGCTGAGCTTGTTGTGCCCAAGCACGCGACGCGACCTCCCGCCCGCCGCGTCCACCCCCAGGAGTTCACGTCACGTCATGCGCCGTCACCTCCTCAGCAACTCGGCGCGTCCCGCGGCGCGTTTCCCTCGCTGCACGTGCAGGTGCTCCGGTGCAGAGAGGAGCGGTCACTCGGTAGGACCGGGACGGGGCGTGCCGTGACCTGGGCGGGCTCGATGTTCACGGTCCTCTCGACACTTTGGTTCTCGTTCGGGGCTGATCACCCAGACAGTTCTCCCAGCCCAGGTGAAATCTCGTGATGTTTCACCCGAAGGATTCAATGACATTTGGAGGCGGGACGCTCTGCACCGCCTCAGTGCCCCATTCTATTATTCACATCTGATTAAATGCAGCGCCAACTCAACTTTAAAACTGATTGAGTCCCTCTATGCATGAGATAAAACGAATATCTACAGTTTTTCTCTTAAACGGAACCGTATATGATACAACATCGCCCTATAGACGTATGATACTATTATTGCAGGTCAACAAATCAAATCGTTAAAAAGCGTGCAGCAACACTGCCATCTAGTGGTGCTTTACAGGTAAGACGCCAAACGGACAACCACACCCTAAAATAATGACGTTTGTTCAATATGTCCGGGGTTGGATACCATTGGATAACATCGGCAGAGCGTTGTCAAATACTCACCGCCAGCGGGCGACATGGTCCTGAATCTGTGGCTGACCTCAACGGTGTCTGTCATATGGGTGCGCAAAGCTGCATGGGGCTTTAAAATGTTATTCCCGATTGTATCGCAAATGCTTCGAAGCTACAAAGCATCGCAGACAAAACAGTGACAATCTGTGTCACTTTGCGGTAGTGACACGAGCATCTGCGCTTCGGTGTCAGACTTCCCACCCCTAATATTCACGTTGATCAGGCCCAATGCTAGCAATTCAAAACATCCGGGGCTTTAGCCAAGAGGTGGGGGGGTGGGGGGGAACCGTCCTGTGTGCTACAGTGACGGTTTTGGTGCGCCCTAACGACGCGCCTGACGTTGATCCCCAGAAACGCAGGCTAATAAAAGCAGAGCCCGTCTCCTTTTAGACATTCTCTGATGAAAGCCATAATAAGCCCTGAACCCAAGAGACACGCCTGTCTGCGCCATAGACTGAATAATGATATTAATTAGTTGAACTAATTAAAGATTCAGTGTACTTCAATCAAGTCAATTCAATCTACACGTTAATCCAGCCTCTCTCTCTCCCCCCCCCCCCCCCCCCCCCCCCCCCCAGCTGACGTGGTAGGCTTCGAAAAATGAATAAACAGATTTTCGTTAGGTACTGCCTTCTGACCTACTGGTACACAGTATTTCACCAGGCCCACCGCTCTGCCCTGCCTGTTCTCAGGTCAGTTCTGCCGCCCCCTAGTGGTCGATTAAGTCCTTCATACTACTTTATTCATTTATCACCTTTCAGTTTTCAGGGTTTGTATGTTGTTAGATTCTAGACGTTAGTTAAAGTCATGATCTTTGCTTGCTGTAGTATATAAAATACGGTGTTGTATTGTTAAAATCACTATATTGTAACTGAATGGTATCATTTGGACAGGCCACTGTGGGTAGAGGAGAGGAGGAGAGACGCTCAGGCTTCCGGTCACCATGGATACAGTAGGTGTCATGCCCTCAACTGACCAGTAAAGGGTGCCACAGGAGAACTTGGACAGAACTGGTTTAACAGCAAACCTGTTAGGACAAACCATAATGGACAGATTTTATTCACGCACATTTGCATTTGTTATGGTAACACTTATAGTGTCATTTGTTTTAGATTATCATTACTTGTGATTCAATAGCTTTAGAAAAACATTTGAAGGGCGATAAAATACTTCCTCATAGAGATTTGCTCGAGTCGCTGAAACTAATTCAGTCCCAGCAGTGGGAGCCTGATGAAGGAACGTGTGTGGAACAATTTCCGAGACAAAGTGAATGAAAGAAATGCACTAATGTCCCTAGATTGTCTTCAAGGGTGGGCTGGCCCCCAATTCTCCCTCTCTTGGGGATGCGAGCGGCCTAGTGGCGCTGTATCCCACCCCCCAGGGGTCCGTCTGTGTTTTCAGGTACCCCTGATCCAGAGGGGGGGGGGGTTACCAGGACGACGGGATGCGGCCCCTGCACCGCCGACCTCCAGCAGTTCCCCCTCGCTGTCACCCTGGCCTCGGACGCCGTCGTAAGGAACGCAGGAAGTGGATGTGGTCAGTCATGACGCAGATGCTTTTCTTTTTTTTTTCTTTGGCTCAAAACCAAGAAGCAGTAGCCTGACTGCTATGTTCAAGGCAGTATGTTTGTATGTTCATCGTTTAATTGCACTATAGGCTTTTTTTTGCATCGTCCTGTTTTGATCAGTATATGCCAATGTTGGTTTTTTTGCACAAGGCAAGCCGATGCACTTCTCCATGTTGATAAGAGCATTAAAATGAGAAAAATTAATGGGACAAAGAAATCAAGGGATATTTAGCATAGAAAAAAATAATCGGGAGTTAACTATGACATTAATCGCGATTAAATATTTTAATCGCTTAACAGCACTAGTTATAACATGTCATTATAGAGCAGGTACGGGTTAAGGACACTGGACAATATGCATGTTATAACATGTTATAACATGTTATTATAGAGCAGGTATGGGTTAGGGACTTTGGATTAGATGCATGTTTTGCATGTTTCTATAGAGCAGGTATAAGAGGTTTAGCGGTAACCTTGTTCAGGGATGCCTCCAGGTACACTGTAGATATAGGGGGATCGAACCCGGAACCTTTCAGTTTGGAGTGGAAGTGACTCCTCAAACTTTAAACAGTGAAGTGACGGGTCTTGTTTAGAGGAACTATGTGGTTAATTCTATATTTGTATTAATCCAAAGTTATCAGAGCTTCTTTCCTGAGGGGGAACCCTGTTCAATAACCTATAGTCTGTAGAAGAAGAACCAGGGTGGGGTTGAGGCTTTGGTTTGAACCCCTGCTGGGGGTACCTGTGGTTGTCAGGGTGTTGTTGTGGGAGAGCTCTACCTGGACGACGGCCACACCTTCAGCTACCGTGACAACGACGCCTTCTGTCGGCTCACCTTCAACCTGTCAGAGCACCGTCTGTTCTGCGTGTGAGTCGTGCACGCGCGCACACACATACACACGCACGCACGCACGCATGCACACACGCACACACATACACGTGTGCACGCATGTACGCATGTAAACACACACACAGACACACACACATACACACAACAACACAAACATATAAACACACACAAACCTAACACACATATTTGCACACACCTAGGCTTACCGCCCCTCCCCACACACACACACACACACACACAATACCTACCTAGCTCCTGGAGAGATGGAAAGTTCCAGAGCTGGAGCCAAATGAGTTGAGTGACGTGTTGGACGAGGGACTTTCAGAGACACTCTGAACACTGACAGAGGCGTGACAACACCGGTGGAGAAATCCTTCTGTCTATCATTCATCCATCCCTCTAAAACAATGGTTGTCAAACTCTTTCAATTAGTGTGTAAAGAATTTTTTTCAGCTGAGTACCACCTTCACCGGCACAACATTTGCCTCACGCAACTGTTGGCTAATTTCTCCCCCCAGAGAAGCACAACACCAGGGGAGGGTCAGAGCATGTAGAGGGGAATCCCAATCAAATATATTCCTCCTGAAACTGAGGACATTTTCGGGTTCCTAGTTGCACTTTCTTTTTCACAGATTTTCCTTTCTCCTTGTGGTCAGATTTATGTTTTAACCACTTTCACATCTCATTTGCTAAATTTTCTACTGTCTAGCTTTCAGAATATATATATATATTTTTAAAATTCCCTGAGTACCCCCTGCAGTACTCCAAAGTACCCCTAGAGGTATGCGCACCCCCATTTTCAAACCACTGCTCTGATAAACCCATGTTCATCATCATCATCTGTCGTCTCCATCATTTAATTGCTCACCCACAATCTGCTCCTCTATGCCCATAACCCCGCCACTTTTACACCTGCTACCCCCCCCTTCCCCCCCCACTTGCATCATATCTGGGGGCTCGTCTGGGATGATGAATGAGTAGTTGTCTGACAGTCACCTGCACATAACAGAGGGAAACTAAACAGAAAGATACAAATAGTGACCGTAACATTCGTCCATCCATCCGTCTATCTATCCGTCAACCCATCCTTCTATTCATCCATCTCCATCATCCATCCCTCTGTCATCCCTCTGTCATCCACCCCTCCCTCTATCAACCATCCATCCCTCTATCAACCATCCCGCCTCCATCCATCCATCTCCCTCCCTCCCTCCCTCCCTCCCTCCCTCTGTCTCAGCTCAGCGGGGGGGCTGGGGTGAGTAGGACTGCGGCCGTGCGTTCCAGACCGTCGTCATCCTCGGGAGGAAGAGCGAGCCTTCCTCGGTGACTCTGCGCGCGGCCGGTGAGGAGGGGGGTTACCGTAGCAACCAATGTTTACGTGTAAAAAAAAAAAACTGGCAGAACTTCCTGTTTAGTTCCTCATTGTCCCCCAAGACAATTGACGGTGATTGTGATCAAACAAAGGGGCCTTTTCAAGGTGTATGTCCTACGTACACAAGGCCCTCACCTTTGACCTTGGCTTGTTGTGGTTCCAGGTCAGGAGGTCGTGGCCTGTGTGTTTCAGTATGAAGAGGAGCGCTCCATGCTGACACTGGGAAACCTCAACCTGCAAGTAGGGAGGGACTGGGAGATTCTCCTCGCTTAGCACTGGCTCGTGCTTGTTATCAATGATTCGCATCAGTTAGCAATGATTAGCATCAGTAAGAAATGTAACTGACATTTTTAACTGTAACTGTAACTGTAAAAAAACAACGGAATCCGAACAATAACATCCACATGACGATTATACACCACGGATTAAGAACTCAATACACATCAGGATCTAGTTAGGCTCCAAGGTTTGTTCTGTTTCCTGTTCTAGACACATTCAGCTCCCACATAGACTGGATACTATGGTGGGAATTTGGACCGCGTCAATTGTTTATTTTTTAAACGTTTTACAAATAAAGATTCATCCAAACTTATAACAATTAGGCTAATTTATTAAAGTAATAAAACCTATAACAACATACAACAGTCATGCACCAATCCGAGGCCTCCGATGGGAGTTCACCCTGCGTCTCTCTAAGAACTCTGCAAGCAGAAGTCCAATGTATTGGAAAAAGCAAGGACTACTTATACAGTGACAGACAGGTCTCAGGATGCTGAGAACAGCTCTGCTCCCCAGTTAAACTATAGTAGGGTTAACCAGATGGTAGTCAACGACTGATGTAACTCCTCAGGATGTCATGAAGGGGGATGTAGCATTGCCTTATCAGTTGGAGCCCTTGCTCTTCAACCTTCCCAAACAGGCTCAGGAAACAGGCACATAACAAGAAATGGCAGTTTCTGAGAAAAGGAATGTGAGAATCGATTATTCTTTCTTTAATCTGTAACTTCAGAGGTTTGATGTTGACTATACAGTTTCCATTACTTGTGAAATAAACTGCCAAATTTGGTCTATTTCCTTTAAAGCACCAATCAGCAGTTAGATGAAACAGTCTGTCTTTAAATGATTGGTCTAACGGTCTCTGTTGAATTAAAGTTTCTAATGTTTATGCGTGTTTTGTTTCGGAGGGCTCTTGCCGTTGAGGCCCTTTAGCTCTGGCCTTCGTTAAACACTCCCCTGCCCAGCAGCAGCTGTGTGGGTAGAAGTTCATCCACCTTTGGTTGCCGGTTCTCCATACCGCACATGATGCAACCATCAGCAGAGTCCTCGTGCTTCTGTTTGTCAAACCAACGGAGAAAACAGGAGCCTGTTTTGAAAGACTGCAGAGAGTCTGAAAGACTGCAGAGATCATGTGATCAGGACTGACACATGATCAGGAGAAGTTGGTATTCAAATAATTAATAATAATTATATATATAATAATGTGAAAATTATATATTTTCCCATTATTTATAGCCCCCAGGTGACTCTGAAATACAGAAAATATTTGACGTTCATGTAGTTTGAACTTTGCTATCATCACACAGGCCCCAACATCCCTCCACGTTTCCCAAATAGCCTTTAGCGAGGCCAGCACACAAAATGGTGTACATCTACTACGGGATACAACTCACAGCGTATTCCCAGCTGGCACATGGAAGCCATGGCACCGCCGTACACGCACGGTAGGAGCCCAGCCGGCTGCTAGGCCGTAGCGTTTAGCCTGGGGTCGTTGTGCTGAGGCGGCTGGATGGGTGAGAATGGGTTTAAAGGTGCTGAATGCCTTCTGCTGATCCAGAACATCCCCTGACCGGCCCCCTACTCTGACCTGCGGGCCTTTGTCTCACACAACAATGATGGACGCACAGCGTGGTGTGTATTGTTCAACCGGCCAATCAGAATACTACAAATATATACTCTCTCTCTTTCTCTCTCTCTTTTCTCCTGCCTCTATTTTTTGTGTGTGTGTGAGTGCCTCTACGGTGTGTGTGTGTGTGGCTATATGCATGTGTGTGTATGTCATGTGTATATGCATGTGTGTGCGTGTGTATGCATGCGTATGTATGCATGCGTGCGTGCGTGTGTTTTGCGTGCCCGTGTGTCACGCCGACGCGGGGGCCGGGTAAACAAACGAAGGTCCCGTCACACACACACGTCTACTCCGTGACCCGTCGAATCCAGCGTCACTCCAGCCGCGATCCAATCCGAGCTCAGCTGTTTGGATTTATGCCAGGGCTTCCAGCCTCCTAAGACTTATTGGTACAACCTGGCCCGGGCCTTGTTTTTATTTTCCTACACGTCGACACCTCAGCCGAGCCGAACATGCCCTACACGCCGTCCGGCTTTTTCTGCGACCGTCTGATCCGGGAGCGCGAGCGGCGCGACGGGGAGGGGTCCCTGGGCAAGCCGCTGCGCTTCAGCGGGCAGGACTTCACCGCGCTCAAGCAGGAGTGCCTGCAGAAGAAGAGCCTGTTCGAGGACGACACCTTCCCCGCCACCGTGGAGTCCCTGGGCTACAAGGAGCTGGGGGCCAAGTCCAACAAGGTCAAGAACATCGTCTGGAAGAGGCCCAAGGTAGGTGGTCGCGGGAGGCCTGGGGAGGGGGGGGGGGGGGGCGGGGTGGGCTTCATGGGCTGTTTGGGGGACCTGGGGGTGAATGATGGTGGAGATGGTCCTGGGGACTGGGGGGGTGTATGATGGTGGAGCCCTGGGGGTTTATGATGATGGTGGATATCACCGTGGAGACCTGGGGGTTGATGATGGTGGGGACCTGGGGTTGCATGATGAAGGGGACCTGGGGGTTGATGTTGGTGGGGACCTGGGGTTGCATGATGAAGGGGACCTGGGGGTTGATAATGATGGTGGAAATGGCTGTGGAGCCCTGGGGGTTGATGATGAAGGGGACCTGGGGTTTTATGACGATCGTGGAGATGATCAGGTGTTTTTCGGCCATCTTGGGGTTGTACGATGGTGCTGCTGTTTAGGTGATGATTGATGAATTGAGTCTGGAGATCTGGAGATGATTGGTTCATTGATTTATGAATGAAGGGTCTTGTGAATAACTTGTGAGAATTGAAGACGATGTTGAAGGGGATGTTGAAGGCGATGCATGTGGGAGCTGGAATACTCTTTTCACTGTACACCAATTGATGGTACCTGCATGTGGAGTTGTTTTGCACTGATTAATGTTAAGATGTTCAAGAAGAAAGTCTGCTCTTCCTGTCCTTTGGGAGTCTGGCTGAGAGAGGTGGAGGACGACCAGAGGTTCTTGGTCAGAGCGGTCTCCTCAAGATCTCACCATTGATCAGAAAGGGTCTTCTGATTTGACCCGTGTCAGAGGGAGATTAGACCATCTCCAAGAAAAAGATATGTCCATTTATGTAAAGATGGATGATGAAAAGATGGATGGACGAGCAGATGGACGGACAGAGAGACAGATGGACGGATGATGGATTGTAATTTCCCTTGGTTTCTGTCTCCTCAGGAAATCTGTGAGAACCCTGAGTTCATTGTGGGCGGAGCCAGCAGGACAGACATCTGCCAGGGAGACCTGGGTAAACCATCACCTGATAGCACCATACACTTTAACCACTTTCCCCCCTCCCCCTGTCCCTCACCCCCGGGTAACATCTGGGTAAACCATCACCTGATAGCACCAAACACTTTAACCACTTTTCCCTCAACCCTGGGTAAGGTCTGGTTAAACCATCACCTGATAGTACCATACACTTTAACCACTTTCCCCTGTCCCTCACCTCTGGGTAAGATCTGGGTAAACCATGGCCGCCATAAACCACTCTCCCCTCCCTGTCCCTCCACCTCCGGGTCAGGGAACCGGCGAGGAACCGGCCCCTGGACACCAGGGACCCGATCTACAAAAACAGCACCACAGCGACCACTGATGAGCTGATTGATTGGCTCAACCACCAATCAACCGCTCACACCGAGATCACATGACTGCAAACAGTCACAAGTACCATGAAGAAGTGTCGGATTGGGAAAGATGTACTACACCGAACCCGCACAACAAGCAGGGCATCACCTGATAATACCGTACACTGTACAGAGGCACACTCCTCTCCCACAACAGCAGGCAAACATCCCATAATGTCCCCCCCTGCAGCAGCCTCCCAACATTATGCTAACTCTTCTGGAAGAGAATTCAACCTGCAGCATTTCTCATTGTTGTGGCGTTTGGGGGTCGCAAATAATGAGCAGCGGGTATGAACACAAAAGTCCCCCACCGCCGACCCCTGACCCCCCCCCGCCTCCCCACATTGTTCCACACACCGTCACCTGACAATCAAACACACAGCTCAGCAGGCCCGCCCGAGATTAGCTGATAGAAGTCCTTGGAGGATAGGTGAGGGTTTGGAGGCTAGAGGGTTTAACTTGGATATGTTGAATATAATTCTAATCAGAGACCCCTTTAGTTCCTACTGTACCTGACCACAGCAGTAGAGTCCTGATACACACCCCCCATAGAGGGAGCGCAACCTTTACAATGTTAGGCCATAGAGTCCTTTGGGCTTTAGAAGCATTAAGACACGTTTCTTAGACCGCTTGTTCCTTTTGTTTGGTTGAATCCTCAATCATTGAGGGAGGGATGGGAAATCGCAAGACACGACACGCTCAACTAATCCTAGGGGACAGATAAGGGGGTCAGGATGTTGACCGTTCAATTGCAAGAAACGTGGGCTCAAAGTTAAAGGTTAAGGAACGCAGATGGATTAGGATTATATTTAAGATTCCGCCCATCTGGTCCTGTTGGGGAGGAGTCCTTAGTAGGGTCTAAGGTATGGGGGGGGGGGTCTAATGTGAGGGGTCCTAAGTAAAGTCTAAAGGTGAGAGGGGTTCTTAGGTGAGGGGTCTTAGTAGCGTCTAAGGTGAGGGGACTTGTAGGGTCTAAGGTGAGGGGGGGGGGGGGGGGGGGGGTCTAAGGTGAGGGTTCCTAAATCCAATCTAAGGTGAGGGGTCCTGGTGGAGTCATAGCTGAGGGGTCCTATAGAGTCTGAGATGAAGGTTCTCTCTCCAGGGGACTGCTGGCTGCTGGCTGCCATTGCCTGCCTCACGCTGTATGAGAAGCTGCTGTACCGCGTGGTTCCCCAGGAGCAGAGCTTCTCCGAAGGATACGCCGGCGTCTTCCACTTCCAGGTCACCACAACACACACACACGCACACAAACGCACACAAACACACACAAACACAACCCACAAACACCGTTCAAGGCATCCGTTGATGCTATTGTGGAAGGGACTGAACCTCCATATCGTTAGCCTCATAGCATAATTGCCTAAGTCATATTTAAAGTTTAATCTTCTATTTAGTATCAAAAATGACAGTCAAACAGATGACTCAGGCAGATAGTGATGATGGAATGTAAAAAGCACTCTGATTGGCTTGGGATATAGCCAAGGAGGCAGTTAATCAGCAGCGTTAGTAGAGTAGAGTTAGGTAAGATATCACAATTTGGCCAAATATGCAAATATGCTATGAGGCTAATGATATGTGGTGGCTGTTGAAGAGCCACATCTACAGGAATTAGATAATTCATTGGTCATACATTTATAGAATTATTGTAGAGATTAATAACTAACCTTTTTTTTTTAAAGATGGAGGGTTCAAGGAGTGTGCTAGCATAATCCAGTCCCTCCAGAAAAATGTGGCGTTTTTTTGTGATTGTTGCGGCCCAAAATCCTTGATTATGCTGTACGTTTTCTTAAAAAATGCGAGGAAATATGCGGCATATTTATGCAATTTTATGCGATGAAATTGCGGGAACTTGCGAAAAAATGCGGGAACTTGCAAGAAAAGCAGCTTTTCGATGACGTTCACGTCGCGTAATTACGCTACTTCATAACGCTCCCATGGCAACAGGGCGAAATTGCTGCTCTTGTGTGATGTAAAAGCAACCATTTTTTCAACTTTATGTGTGATATATGTGACTTTTTTGCGACGAAAATGCAGGGATTATGAAATCATGCAAACCCCGCATATTTTGCGGAGAATTCTACAATTTATGCGGTGAAATTGCGGCATATTTGAAAAAAATGCGGCCCCCGCATGAATATGCAAACTTTAGCTGATTATGCGCTGAATTATGCGATCGCATAATCAGGTTTTTCTGGAGGGACTGATAATCAAACCATCAAAGGCAGGCATCGTTACTTATCACTATTTTGAATCAATGAAAAACAGCAAACCTCACGACATGCTGTTGCTATGGTTAGGTACTCTTTAAAGGGCCCCTATTATGCCATCAGGTGTGACGTTGATTTGTCATTAACAGGCCCTTACTCTATAGTGACATCACAAGTGGGAGTGTCCACCAATATTTGTGATTTCGCAATGGAGTGTAACGGCTTATCAACATCAGAACCAGGGGTGATTATAGGGACCCCTTTAAAGCTTAGCATTGCCCAGAGAGCATTCCCATCTCAAAACCTTGTCTCCGACCCCCTGCAGTTCTGGCGCTATGGCGACTGGGTGGATGTTGTCATTGACGACCGCATCCCCACCTTCAACAACCAGCTGGTGTTCACCAAGTCTGCCGAGAGGAATGAGTTCTGGAGCGCCCTTCTGGAGAAGGCCTACGCCAAGTACGTCCTCGTCGCTAACACACACATGCAAACCCTAACCCTAACACTAGAGGGCGCCACTGCCGAGTACCGTTCAACAGGGTATCACCGCGATCGCACAGATTCAGAGAATGTTTCGCGACGAACCTGGGATAATCTAACTGGATGAGAGCAAGACGTAGGACTAGGGGAGGCCGGCAGAAAATACTGTCCTCCGCAACCGAATTTACAACCGGATGTCACGTTTCAGAACTAATGGGCGATCTTGGCAGTGAGAAGCTAAGAATTGTTGTGCAACACTGAAATTATATGATATTCTATCCAAATTCATGTGGGAAATAAAGAATGATCTAGTGTTTTTGAGGGATTTGAGGGACGTTTGGGTGGGAATTCAACAGGAATTCAATAGAATATCAAGAGAAAGCAGCATTTTACAGCTACATGCATTGCTGAAAATCACATTAAATAAGACGCAAAATCATTGTAAATAAAACTGCAGAGAGTCCACTACAAATGTAGCAGTCAAGATGTCCTGGGCAGTGATGTTATTTTGATGTTAGCGTAATATAGATGCTAATGAGATGTATATGCTAATTTAGTGTAGATGCTACTGTGGTGTAGTTGCTAATGTGGTAAATACTAATGTATTGTAGATGCTAATTCGGTCTAGATGCTAATGTCATGTAGATGCTAATTTGGTGGAGATGCTAATATCACGTAGGAGCTAAATGCTGTGTAAATGCTAATGCCATGTAGATGCTAATGTTGTTTAGATGCTAATGCCATGTAGATGCTAATGTGATGTAGATGCTAATGTAATACCATGTCTACGTCCTGCCCCCTCCTCGCTCCACCTCCTCCAGGCTCCACGGCTCGTACGAGGCCCTGAAGGGAGGCAACACCACGGAGGCCATGGAGGACTTCACCGGGGGGGTGACCGAGTTCTACGAGATGAAGGAGGCCCCGAAGGAGCTCAACAAGATCATGAAGAAGGCCCTGGAGAGGGGCTCGCTCATGGGCTGCTCCATCGATGTGAGTCACTTCCTGTCCAGGCTGGTTCCGTCTCTGTCACTTCCTGCCGAGTCCGGTTCCTTCCAGCGTTGGTTCTCTGAAAAGTCCTTAGAACTCACTAGTTTACGCAACAACGTCAAATGTGACGTAACCACACCTAATTTGAGTACGTTGTGCTGTTGGTTCTCGAAAAGAATTGCTAGAACTCACCGGTTTGCGTGATGACGACATTCATGGCGTCATCGCCTTCGTCCTTTCCAGGCGAAAAAGAAGGAACTCATGGGAAACAAAAGCAGCAAGTGCAATTGATGGGATTGGGAAGGGGCGGGGACTGGAGATGAGGGAGAGGGAGAGGGAGTGGGCTGTCTGCAGCGCAGAGACGAAGGATAAAACAGAAAATAAGTCGCCAGTTACACGAAAAGTCACCAGATTTGCCACCAGTAGCTAGATAACCTTTAAACCGCCAGACTTGGCGACAAGTCGCTAAATCGAGCGACAAAGCCGCCAAATTTGCAACACTGGTTCCGCTCCATAACTTCCTGTCGAGACTGGTTCCTTCGATGCAAGTAGATATCTTATTGAGTCTCCTTCTATGGATCTGAGTCAGAACATGTGGACCTCGAAACATTGTATTGGCTGGGTCCGATAGATGATGATGATTAACCCGTGCGTGCGTGTGTGTGTGTTTGTGTGTGTGTGTGTGTGTAGTCCCTGGTCCCGGCCCGTTTTGAGACCCGGACCACCACTGGCCTGGTGAAGGGCCACGCCTACTCTGTGACCGCTGTGCAGGAGGTGAGGACCCCCCCCCCCCCCCCCCCCCCAACCATTCTCAGCATCTTACCTACAACTAAACAAAAGACGCTGACGGACACGCTGTGACTCTCCGTTGAGTTATTCCATTAGTCCAAAGTTGGAATACTGGAATAAAAAAATAAAATTGAATATACATCATCTTATTACAAATCTAACGAAGAAATTTCCCCTCCTGGGGATCCATAAAGTTTTATTTTTAACGTCATATTGTCTTTAGCAGTTTATAAATCCGTTCATATCGTAAATGACTACACAACGACTGGGATGTCAACCGCCAACCGTGTGATGTCCCCCGACAGTGCAAGCACACCACGACCAAGGACTCCAAGGTGCGCCTGGTGCGCCTCAGGAACCCCTGGGGCCAGGTGGAGTGGACTGGCCCCTGGAGCGACAAGTAAGCCAAGGGGCGGGCCGCCGCCCTCGTCTTCGCCCATCAGCCTCTTTCGGGGCGGCACGTGGCTCTGGAGGTAGAGCTGGGTTGGCTGGTAACCGAGTGGTCGCTGGTTCGATCCCCTAGCGCCGAGTGCCGCAGTGTCCCTGAGCGAGGCACCTCACCCTAACGGCTCCCGACGAGCTGGCTGTCGCCCTGCGTGGCTGACTCCGCCGTCCATGTGTGGATGTGTGAATGAATGAATGGGTGAATGTTAGGCAATATTGTAAAGTGCATTGAGTGGCCACTGGTTAGAAAAGCGCTGTATACATGCAGCCCATTTACCATTTAACGTTCACCATTTTTTTTGTGCCTTGGTGTGAAGTGCCAGTGAAGACTGACGCAAAGGTCCCTCAGCTCCCTGTTAATCCATGTTGGTGTTCTCTTCCCCGACTCCCATAGCTCCAAGGAGTGGACCTCCCTCTCCAAGGATGAGAAGGAGAAGCTCCAGCACCAGAATGCCGAGGACGGAGAGTTCTGGTGGGTCGTCCTTACAACACCTTTTCACCTCTCACTCTGCCCCTTCTCAGCTGGTCGTCTTTCATCCCGTCTCACTCTTTCTCGTCTCACTCTGCACCGTCTTACTCGGCCCATCTTTCTCTGCCCGTCTCACTCTGCCATATCTCACTCTGCCCCGTCTCACTCTGCCATATCTCACTCTGCCCCGTCTCACTCTGCCCCGTCTCACTCTGCCCGTCTCACTCTGCCCATCTTACTCTGCCCCGTCTCACTCTGCCCATCTTACTCTGCCCGTCTCACTCAGCCCTATGTCCTCTGTTCGTCTCACTGTATCCCTTCTCATTCTGCCCCGTCCCAGTCTCGCCTGTCTCACTCTCGCCCCGTCACACTCTGACCCGTCTCACTCTGCCCTGTCTCACTCTGCCCCGTCTCACTCGGCCCTTCCAGGATGTCCTTCGAGGACTTCAAGAAGAACTTCACCAAGATCGAGATCTGCAACCTGACCCCTGACGCCCTGGAGGACGACAAGATCCACAAGTGGACCGTGTCGGTGAACGAGGGCCGCTGGGTGAGGGGCTGCTCCGCCGGGGGCTGCCGGAACTACCCAGGTACCCTCCTCCAGCGGCAACGCCCCTGCACCCCTGTCCAATTACTGCTGATAATTAGTATAACCAGAGATTCTGTTTACATATGCTACAAATACCAACCTCCCATTACCACACCCATACACACCTGGACAATTCTGATGAGCATGGCTAACCCATTGTAACCCCATACGTACATAGGCGTAGGCCTTCATTAACATGTGTTTCAGACCCCTGCCATCCACTGACAGTAGCAGAACCATCTCTATCAATAACATTTACAAATGGGTAATGGCATAGCATTAGCATAGCATCGGTAGTTGGACATGAACCGACCACAGACCCTGCAACCACCCGGCCGGAGCGCCCAATACCGTATGTGTGCGCCGCTCGAAGAGTGACCGGCTGCTCCTCCGCCCAGACACCTTCTGGACCAACCCGCAGTACCGCCTGCGTCTGCTGGAAGAGGACGACGACCCCGAGGACAACGAGGTGGCCTGCTCCTTCGTGGTGTCCCTGATGCAGAAGAACCGCAGGAAGGAGCGCAAGATGGGCGCCAACCTCTTCACCATCGGCTTCGCCATCTACGAGGTGCTTGGTCCCGGTTGATTTTTGTCAGGGTTTTTTCGTCATAAGTCTGGCTTTTTGGGTCGGGCTTTTCGAAAAAGTTTCCAGACGTACACACTTAGACGCACTAAGACGTAGACTGTTTGCGTAAATCAAAACACCCACTTGTTGTGTGGAATGGTACTGATCCGATATGGCTACCCAATCACCGAATCTTCATTTACACTTACATTTAGCAGACGCTTTTATCCAAAGCGACGTACAATAAATCAATTTGTCATAAGAAGGTGAAACAATATATCACTCTCGGTACAGTAAGGATGTTCATAGAAACAAGTGCCAAGCACCGACAATTGTTATGTTAACCCCCTTGCCCGTATGCAACAAGGATAGCTAGGATAAGATACTACACAATGTTAAGTACTACATACAACATGCAATAAGTGCGTACATTAAGTGCCAGGACGTACAACATACAATTTCGACCCTTCATGTTTCTGTAATGTGTACGGGTGGTTCCTCCCTGTAGGACTGACAACACTAACCTCGTGTTTTTCAATCCACAGGTGCCAAAGGAGGTAAGGAAGGACACTTTAACTACGAATCCGAAGACTGCTGACTCACTAACCGCACAGTTTATTCATCTTATACACATTTAATCGGTTGTGGTCTAATGTCCTTGGTGAACCGTTGAACCTCTGTCTCGCACTCGGTAACCCCTGGCAGATGCACGGCAACAAGCAGCACATGCAGAAGGACTTCTTCCTGGCAAACTCGTCCAAGGCCCGCTGCAAGTCCTACATCAACCTGCGCGAGGTGACCCAGCGCTTCCGCCTGAGCCCCGGGGAGTACGTCATCGTGCCCTCCACCTACGAGCCCCACCAGGAGGGCGAGTTCCTCCTGCGCGTCTTCTCCGAGAAGAGGAACACCTCAGAGTGAGTCCGGAGAGAGAGCGGCCTTAGGAAGGCCGAGTTCTGGGTGGGTGTAGCCTAGCCACAAAGCAGTTTAGCCACAGATACAGCATAGCCTAGCCCTTGGGCTTAGCCTAGCCGAAGATCTTAACCTAGCCCCAAAGCCTAGCCTAGACTTAGAGATTAGTTTAGCTAGAGAACTTAGCATAGCCTAGCAACAGACCTTAGACTAGCCACAGAGCTCAGTCTAGCCACAGAGCTGAGCCTAGTTGAGGTGAAGTATAATAAGGAAATGATAAATTACCCAGGAAACAGTTACTGTACTGTAAGTCTGTGTTTAATAATCTTATTTATGTTGGTGATTTATTTGCAGGGCTGGGCATCATAGATTATCTTGCTGGTATGACACTGAACCCATTCTACAATAAACCATTTCAGGTCATAAACAGTTTTTATTTGACCTGAGGGTACATGTTGGTTTGCCATGTGAAAATGAACCGAGCAAAATTCCTGAAGATGATTTCCTTAAGAAAATTCAGTTGAATTTATTCCAAATGATAAGCTTCCTCTTATAAGCTTGCTCAAAGTAGGCGAATGTATTGCGAACCAAGGTACAACAATGATACCCAGCCCTGTTTTTTATGGTTAACTGTAATATTAGCCTTAGAACGACTTAGTTTTGCAGACGATATTTAGATTTTTGCATTGTACAGAATGTTTTATAAGTGTGTTGTGTGAGTTCCATTTGGGCATGGTTTATTGTTTATTTGGAGGGGATAGGGTTAGGGTTAGGGTTAACACTCAAGGGCAAACAATTTTAACGGCGATTTGATTTGTAGAGCTGGAAGAAACCGGCCACAGTTCGAAGCGGTTATGGAATCTTTTTTAGAGCAAGCGGCCACAGATTTTTGCACGCTCCGGTAAACATTCCCTTGCAGTTTACTCAGCACCAAACATCAGCCACACCTTTCCTGGACGGGGGACGAGAGGACTTCCAAGACCAGTCTGTAATCTGCTGGACCTGAACTGGCAAAATACTACGCAAAATAGCCCCAAGATGTCTCTCAAACTGAAGACGATTGTACGACACTCCCAGTCGGTCAACTGAATCCCAACTTGATCTTTTTTTTTTACTGGATAGGAAGTCTGTTTTGAACCTGCCCCGGCCACTAATCAAACCCCTAAGTAGGGGGCTACATTCGTTTTGAGAAAGTATTGGTATTGCCCCAAGTTGTCACAAGCCAATACACATAATGAAAAAATCATAAACTTCCCCTGATGCTGTATCTATTCACATCTAGTTATATGTTAACATTCCCCTCCATCACCAAGCCCTGATCCGATACAACATGAAATGAAGATCTTCTGCAGTCAAGAAGCAAATCCCCCAAAAATAATCTCTGAGGCCAGAACACAGGTGGTATCAGACTAACCCTTCTCTCCCCAGCACACAGACAGGCTAAGACTTAGCGCTCTCATTTAGCTTCCTTATTCCATAGTTCACAACCCATTCAATTTGGCCTACCGCCCCCCACACACACACACACACACACACACACACACATAAATTCAACATTCAAAACCCAAGTTATGGTTGAACATCTGCACAACTCACTTGTTGATCGGATGTTGTTGTGATTGTTGTTGTTGTTGTTGATGTTGTTGTTGAGACAGTGGGATAGGGTCATGGTCTTAATGCGTTGGTAGGCTTTGCCCTTGCTGCCGTGGTGACTGCTCTTCATTGGTTTCCAGGGAGATAGAGAACAGGATCGAAGCGGACCATCCAGTGGTAAGGGTTGACCCATTCATACATTAACCTTGACCACCCACGGGCCCCATTTACCTAGCGGCCATCTTGGCTCCATCTTGGTTCTAAACTTACGCTGGTTAACTTGCTGCTGATTGGTCAGATTGGTGCCAGGTGACACCCCTCGAGCCAGCACCGCTACTGATTCAAACCAATCATAAACAGCCATTATTGGGTTCTCTGCATTCTCCGTTTCATATTTTCTCTCAGTTTTATCTCTCTTCTCTTTCATCCCTAATTTATTTATGCTTTATCTCCAAATTATCTTGTTTCATCCCTTACCTATCTGTTTATCTCTATCTGGTTTAAACTTTCTCTTATGCTTATGTCTTATCCGTTATATTGACCTTCTCTTTTTCATCTCCTTCTGATTCATCTCTCATATTGCTTTCAATCTCTATCTCCTCTTTCATCTCTATCCTATCTTGGTTTCATCGCTATATGCTCATGCTTTATCTATATCTTCTCTACTCTCATCTCTCGGTTTTATCTCTATCTTCTCTACCCTCTCATGTTTTTTTCTATATCTTCTCTAATCTCTCCGTTTCATCTCTTTCCTCTGTCATCTCTCTCCTATCTGTTTCATCTCTATATTCTCTACTCATCTGTTTCATCTCTATCTTCTCTGCTTTCATGACTATCTTCTCTACTCTCATCTCTATCTTATCTACTATCTCATATCTGTTTCATCTCTATCCTCCTTCCTTTGTCTATCTTCTCCCCATCTCTCTGTTTCATCTCCTCCTCCTCTCCTCTTCCATCTCTCTCCATCTTCTCCTCATCTCCCTCTCCTTCAGCCGGCTCCTGCCTCTGCGGTGGGGGAAGAGAGCGAAGAGGACCAGAAATTCCGGACGATTTTTCAGGAGATAGCCGGAGACGTGAGTGAAGGCGTTCTATGTGTCTACGTGAGTCTCTGTATCCCGGTTTGCCTGAGTGTGGTTGTTGTTGTTAAACAACACAAGTGCTGGTGGTCTGATCTCCCTGCGTCTCCCAGGAGATGGAGATCACAGCCAACGAGCTGAAGAACCTGCTCAACAAAGTCGTCTCCAAGAGTAAGTCCACACCTTCTCGGACCTTAAACCTTTAAGGGTGTTCACTTAAATGACATCCAGTCAGAAGTGATCCCCTCTGATCATGGGAAGATAGAGGCAGCAAACTTAGCAAAAATACATTCAGTGAGACAATGGGTTAACAAGATTCTTATCGGGAAACTTTTGCATTTTGGGTAGCTAATACAAAGGTAACAAAGGTGAGTGGGAGTGAAGGGAGGAGGGTTTAGGATTGTCATGGCTGAAGTCAGCTATGGCAGCATAGGCCAAGATAAACTGCAATACACTATGGGGGAAGTGGGTATGTCTGCAAGTCTGCAACACAGTTATGAGAATTTACACAAGAAAGAAGTCAGTCGAATGGCAGGGCCTTAATATCAGACTTCTCGGCAATGTAAATGCCAACTATCTTAACACCTCTCAGAGAGAGGAAGGGAGGTATCTCTAGGTCCAAGGAGAATGTCTACAATTGATTTTAGTGTGACTTGTAATTATAACAAGGTTAATATAATTGTATGTTATAGCTATGATTAATATTCCCGTGACACTCTCTCCGTCTCAGACCAGGAGCTGAACACGGAGGGCTTCAGTCTGGAGACGTGTCGGAGTATGATCGCCCTGATGGACGTATCCTTTACATGGAGAGCATCTGGTGCCTTATGCTTCACAACCTGCTCGCCCTACGCTGCCCACTAGAAACTCTCTCCAGAACGCACCTGAAAGTGTCCCCCACCTGTATGCCCAGTTGGAACCTCGTTAAATGTCAAAGTGTGTGTGGCTGGTTGTATGGTTGGGAGCAATTGGTCCTCTCTTGTGACTTGGGCTACGTTTACATGATGACGGTCTGAACACAAGACGCAAAAGTGGCGTCGCGTCTTCACTTTTTATTCCGCGTTTCGACAAGCGTTTTCGGGAGGGAATCTGCGTGCATACGGTGACGCAAAAGTGAGTGGAATTCGATTGGTATGCATCTCAGGCGGCTAGATGGTGCTGTGATACACTATTACACAACACCGCCATGTCTGAACGCATGCGTAGAATCTTCCTTCTCTTATCTGCGCCGCGTAAACCAAAACATAATTACAGATCCTTCTCTGTTCAGTAATGATATCTGTACATTTCGTGGAAAGACTCCTGTAAGTTTATTAGAGCTGCCAGAGCAGCTTGACGGTCCGACGCATGGAAATAATCCAACATGTTTGTTTATTTCCCTGTACTGGGGCATGTATGTGACGTAACCGCGTCACGACGTGAGCAGATCTGAGCAGAGTTTTGCGTCTTGGCAGTGTAGACGGAAATGCTACGGTGGAGAGTTTAAGATTTCCACTCTGGAGGGTGGTTTCAGATTTTTGTGTTTCTAAGCCCCAAAAACGCTGTCACCGACTAAACGAAAGGCACTTCCGGTAAAATATTTTTTCGTTTTTACCCGCAAGCGTCCTCGTGTAAACAGGGCCTTGGTGTGTTTGTTTGTTAGTGTGTGTACCAGGTCCTCACAATGTAGTCCTCACAAGTGTCCCTGTATTTGTACGCAGTGTGGTCCTCACCCTTGACTTGGTGTGTTTGTAAGCAGTCTCTGAACATGGTCCTCACAATGTCACTTGTCTGCACTAGTGAGTGTCAGAATGGTCCTCAGAATCTGTGTATAGAGTGTGTGAAGCTGGTCCCAAGAGGCTCTGTTGTCTTAACTGACCACACCAGATGGACGGCACCGGTCGGCTAAACCTCCAGGAGTTCAGACACCTGTGGAACAAGGTCAAACAGTGGCAGGTTGGACCAACTCTTTTGTACTTTCCTATGTTTCAAAATCGGTCAAGTAAACTGTTTTTAATGACGTGTTACGTTTTGTGTTTGTGTTGAACAGCTAACTGCTACATTTTTCTACAGTTCACTCTGGTGTAAGGCATGTGTGTTTCTATGGAAGCGTTTCCGGTGTGTCCTAACTCCAGTCCTTCTCCCCAGGGGATCTTTAAGCACTACAGCGTGGAGCAGTCTGGGAGCATCAGCAGCTACGAGATGAGGAATGCCGTCAACGATGCCGGTAAACAACCCGCTGCTCCTCGCGGTTATAAAGAGTGCTTTGGTCAAATGTTAGCAAAAAATACTAGTATTGTGCCGTAGCTTTATCAGTCCGATCTGTGTCATCTCCCGTCACAGCGGACATTTATTTTCTAGTCGAATTAAAGGGGTGATATCATGCGGATAGGTGTGAGTGAGCAACACTTGCTACAGTCCTCTGGGTAGACTGGTGGACTGATCTATCCAGCGTACATCTAGGTGGACACACCCAATTGTGATCTCACTAGGGCACAACCGGAAAGACTGATTTTCAAGCGGCATGTAAAGGCTAATCACACCTATCAGCATGATATCACCCCCTTAAACTTTGACGACTTTTCGCAGTCTGTGAATGCTCTGCTCAATGATTGGTTGCCCGCCTCAGCAGACTTTAACCCACCTGTGAACTGCTCGTGTGTTCTCGTCGGTGTACAGTCATGTGTTTTGTGTCCCGTCCAGGCTACCGTCTCAATAACCAGCTTTACGACATCATCACCATGCGCTACGCCAACGAGAGCATGAACATCGACTTCGACAGTTTCATCAGCTGCCTCGTGCGCCTGGAGGCAATGTTCAGTAAGTCACCTGTCATCTAATGAATTATGTCTTCTGAATGGTTTCTAGTAGAGCTGTCAAGCGATTAAAATATTTAATCGTGATTAATCGCATTAATGTCATAGTTAACTCTAATTAATCGCGATTAATCGCAAATTCTTTTTCTATGCTAAATATCCCTTGATTTTTTTGTCCCATAATTCTTCTCATTTTAATTCTCTTATTAACATGGTGAAGTGCATCGGCTTGCCTTGTGCAAATGATTTTTTATTGATAACAACATTGGCATATACACTGATCAAAACAGGACGATACAAAAAAAGAGCCTATAGTGCAATTAAACGACTGCTTTGAACAAATGTCATTTGAACATAGCAGTCAGGCTACTGCTTCTTTGTTTTGAGCCAAAGAAAAAAAAAAAAAATATTTTTTTTTTTTATTTTTATAAAATAATTGCGTTAATCGCGCGATAAAAAATTGAACGCCGTTAAATTTGGGTTGCGTTAACGCCGTTAATAACGCGTTTAACTGACAGCTCTAGTTTCTAGTAATCTGATTATCTGAATTCTAATCTTAAATTGATATAGTAATCTGAAAGTAATATAGTAATCTGAATGTAATCAAGTAATCTAGTAATATGAAAGTAACCAAGTAACCTGAATATAATCTAGTAATCTGAATGTGATATTAATGTAATCTAGTAACCTGAGTATCTAGAATTCTCAATAATCTGGTTATCTCAATTTAATTAGTTAATCTGAATGTATACAACCTTCGGTAAAAGGCAGGGGGGTCCTCGATTGGCCACCCCGAGAGCCAACCCAACTACACGATACTGAGGGCAGCTCAGACGTACTTAAATGGAATGGACTTTGACAGTTGAGCGGCTACAATTAGCCACAGTTAGCCATTATCCGCTAGGACGATGGTCCTGGACTCTGCGCCCCTAAGGGTCATTTGTTCCAAGCCCTTGTTGTGAGTTGTGTGGTTTTGTCCCAGGAGCTTTCCAGGCCTTCGATCAGGACGGAGATGGATCCATCCGGCTCAGCGCTCTGGAGGTAAGGCCCACCTCCAACACTCCCCTCTCTCAATGGCTGGAGATGCTCTTCAGCCATGTATGGCTTGTCCAATCAAATGTCTCCTCAACATGTCGCTAGCAAAATCAGTAAGGTCTTTAATTTGGACGCTAACCACAGTAGCTATGCTGGGTGAGTAACACAACACTATCCTTTGAAAAGGGCCCTCATTTCACCGACAGGTGTGGTGTTGGTTCCGTCCACTGGTTGATCTATCCATCATACATCTATGCGGACGCACCCACCTGGGATGTCCCCGAAGGGGGGGATTCTGAAGTGGCTTGTAATGCTAATCAACATTAGAATTGGAAGTCAAATAGGGGCCTTTAAAAGGTGACATATTATACCACCAGGTTTGAGTGTGACTAGCCGTTACATGCCGTTTAGAAAATCTGGCCACTTGTGATGTCAGGGGAGGCAGAAAACTGCTTGTAACGGCTAATCACACTCCATTGCCTGGTCGTATGTCAACTTTAAACAAATGGTGGACAGTTGTATTGTGTTTTGTATTGTGTCATGAGCAGGACTTAAATTCGAGTCCATTACAGGTGTTGAGTGATTCAATGTATTCTTAGCCTCGGTTGGCGGCTGGCTAGTTAGCTAGCTTGGCATCCACGGCTGGTCTGAGGGTTGCAGTTGGGCTGGTGATACTTGCGCGACTCACGTTGGCGGCGTGTTCACATCCCTTCTGTGTGCACAGTGGCTCCAGCTGACCATGTACGCCTAGGACGCCGCCAACGACCTCCATGTGACCCCCTGTTCCACGGGGGACCAGAAGGCCCGGCCCCTTACCTCAGTACCCCCGTTAGGTCCGACATCACTTCCTGTCTTTCCTCCCTGGGGCCTGAGCTGGCAACAACACCTACTACTACTACTACTACTACGACCACCTTCGTCATCGTCACTTCCCCGCCTCCCTCCTCTTCCTCTTGGCATCACTTCACACTGGATCAGTCTGCTTCAAGTCCTCTTCTGTGTTCCTCTCAGGCATTAAAACACAAACTCAAACCTCCGCCGTGACTCCTCGCTTCGCCAGTGACCGGTTAGCCGTCGCTGACAGGTCGTCGGCATGAATGTGGCGAACAGGTTGGACTTGAGATGTTCTGCGGGTGTTTCCATAAAAGCTTTGGTCAAATAAGTGTGTACTGCCTTTCAACAGTTTTTAACCCCCCCCCACTCTGCGTTCCTTCTCAAGATCTCTTCCTTTCCAATGAAGGGAGTTTTTTTTCTTACCCTCTGGGGGGCAATCAGGGGGGTGTCATAAATATATGGCCTGTTAAGCCTTTTGAGATTGTACCCGTGATTAAGGGCTATACAAATAAAGTTGAATTGAATTGAACCCAATAAAGAACGACATGGTATTCGGACAATTGGAGTGCTCTACTGGGTCAAAGTTTGTGTGTGGTTAAGGTAAGCTTGTGTACTACATTGTATGGGTGTCCGTGGATAACATCAGTGGAAAATACCGAAAGAAATGCTCATTCACGCCGGGGGGTTGTGATGTTGCAACATGTTTTTTTTTTAATAACCTTTTTAGATTTGAAATCTGTTAAAAAATCTCTGTTACAAGGTCCCGACTTTGAGGGTGAGTCAAAGCGCGGGGAAGAAACAAGGGTGTGCCTGGTGCGGTCGGGGGGTGTGCTAGTGGCCTCCCGCAGGGCAGGTAAGGTGCATCCCTACAACGCTACAACCACAAGCCTAAGAACAAACTCCCTGGACTACACAGTGCGGAGCTGCCACGAAACAACGCGAGCGGAGAGCCCACTGCAAAGACACGGCCTGCGACCTAAAGCTTTGTGTGTGTTTTCAAAAACAAAACTCGAAAAATTAACTACAAAAAAGAAAACGCCTCGACGCTGCCCGCGGTTGGGGGCGGTCTGAAAATGGCGGTTGGTTACATTTTAGAGGGGTGAGGTATGGCATGGTAGATGAATCTTAAATCTGTCTTTCTAATCGCTTTTTCCTCTTTAATCACCTCCTTCAATCCATCCCTTCACCTCCACACGAATGCCTCCTTTAAGAAAATAATTAAAACTACAAAACCTTCACGCTGGGGAGGGGCGAGGAGTGGGGGGGGGGGGGGAGAGACGGCTCCCGTGAATTCTGCTCGATGCTCCGTCATCGTGAAATAACAGAGTTCAGTGAAGGAAACCACGTCAATATAAAATCACTCATTCAGAATCAAAGAAAATCACTCTTGTGCAAGAGCTTAAAAAATAACCGATACGCAATCAAACACACACACAAAAGGTAGGTAGAACGCACACCCGACACACATCTCCACATTCAAACACGGCAAACGTTTAACATTAAATTGGCATTTTTCCGTTCCAGGCTCAACAACGTCCCTTTACCATTATGGTACCGTCTCGCAACACAGAGTCCTTAACGCCAAAAACGGCTTACGAACACAAAACGCTGAAACGTTAGCGCAAAAAAAATCATCGAAATTAAAGTTAAGATTTCAACTAGCATCTTGGACATGATAAACGTAAACGCAATTAAAACCGGCCAAGGAGATAAGCTCTCCGTAGAAAAACCTGACTGAAATCTTCCGGGCACTTCCAACGCTAACTTTGCTAACCTGGGAAAGTGTTCTTCAGACTAAAAGGCAGAAATAAATAAATAACAATGGAACTTAATGTTGCTCAGGTTCACAAGTCACAACTGCACTCTCCACACAAACAATAAAACCATCTGTTGACCCATGCCATCGGGAAGCAAACCCATGTTTTGTTAAAAACCGAAAAAAGGTGCTGTTCCTGTTTTGGCAGTTATTCCCCGGAGCCGAGTGACCACCACCCTTCCTCCACCTCCACACACAGACACTACCCGCGTTTCTTCACTTTGAGGGAAAAAAGCCTAGTGTTTCCTTGTCTTATTTGGTCAGTGAGGAAGAGAAAGGATCGTCAGGGTTCAGGAGGTCAGAGGGAATCAGAGAGACAGAGAGACAGAGAGAGAGAAAGGTAAAAGTTAACACATCGGAAAATAGCGATAGAAAACGGAAACCGAGGACTTCCTTCTGTTGGATTCCAACGGCAGACATTTTGGATGGACTGGACCAACTCAGCCTCGGTGGAGGGGGGAGACCAACGACCAGTCCCTCCCCCCAATATGGGAGGTATCTAGGGGGCCACGCCTAGCGACCAGGGGCGTGGGGGAACTCATGTGTCGGACTTGACCAAGTCCTCGACGTGTTTCTGCATGTGTGCCGCAATTCCCTGGAAAGAAGAAAATGATATTCAACCTCTGAGTCGGTCCAGACCATCACTGTCTAGAGTCTAGACCAAGGACGCCGAGCCTAGCAAAGGATCCAGGTAGCCAGTCCGCTCACTTTATCAGTTACCCGGACAACATTTAAAGGAGCAGTAGATGGGAATTAGAGGTCTTCAACTAATAAAAAAGAATTTGAAAAAAACATTGCCCCTCCTTGAGTCATAAATCAGGGTTTTATTGAAGAAGGGAGATGGCCGTGATCTCAGAAAGAGCAGGTAGGGATTAGGGGGCATCACACTAAGGGATGTCTACCCTTACAGGCTGATTATGATTCCACATCGATGGCAACACAAGGACCACGCACACGTGAACCTGTTTTGGTTCTGCGTCGGGTTTCAGCGAGCGGTCCAATCACAGCCCTTGCTGCTGCGTTGCCTCGACGCAAGGTTTCAATTGTTGGGAGGCTCACGTCAGGCTGGTGTGGTGGACCCAGGGGAGGGTCCGTAAGGACATTATGGGTCCGGAAACCCCCTTAAGTTGCGTCGACGTGGAGCCATAACTACGCCTTTAGACTGCAGACATTCAGCTTCGAACCTATCACCTTTCCAAACATTACATCCTCCCAACACCGCCGTGAAAGGAATAGCGCTTAAAGCTGTAGCACCCGTCTAGGACATGGCGTTGTTCTGTTACCTGTTTGGAGCCGTTGCGCGAGCAGAAGAACTCGTCGCAGCTCCTCCAGCGGCACTTGAGGGTCTGGAAGCAGTGGTTGGCGTGGGCGTCAGCCAGGTGCTGCTCCAGGTGCTCCCGCACGCCGAAGACCAGAGAGCAGCCGTGCCACTGCAGACGAAGAGACATACCATGCTGAGTCACCGCTAACTTATGGCAGAGTCACCGCTAAGTAAGTGGTAGGTCACCGCTGAGTTAGTACTGAGTAACCGCTGAGTTAAGCTAACGGCTAAGCTAACGGCTAACCTGACCTGTTAAACCAACCCGGCTAACCTGGCGCTGCTAACTGACTAGCTAACTGACCCTGTTAAACTGACGCGCTAACCTGAAATTAGATTTCCACTGGCTAGATAACTGACCCAGCTAACCTGACCTGCTAACCTGAGATGCCACTGAACGTACTGAGCAGCTAGGCTAACCCCCTCACCATGCAGCGGAAGTTCTGCAGGAGGTTCAGTTTGACGGCCTGAACACTGCCGTCATAGCACCCTGTGTAGATCTGAAACACACGACACAGGTCAAAGGTCACTTTTAAATTCACACCTGCACCGGTCTCTCTTTATGCTACCGCTAATATCAATGTGAAATACATGACAAAATAATAACTCATATCCAACATGATACATTTATTATACACAGACCCAAAGGGAATCTGGTGACAGTTATGTGTTATACAGGGTGTTTGTGTGTGTCTCTCACCATGCTCTTGTAAACGGTCATACACATCACCATGTCCTTGTGTCCTCCATAGACCTGCAGGCGATCATGTGACTGGAGAGAGGGGGGGTCCATGTTTACTTTCTTAGATAGAGAGACGGTTCATCTAAAGAGAGACGGTTCATCTAAAGAGAGATGGTTCATCTAAAGAGAGACGGTTCATCTAAAGAGAGACGGTTAAACTGAGGAGAGGGAGATTGACATTTCAACCAACGAGAGACAGTTCATCTAAAGAGAGAGAGTTCATCTGAACAGAGACCGTTCAGGGGGGGGGGGGGATGAGGATAGACAGGTGAGACCAGGGGGAGAGACCTACCTGCAGCTCGTAGACCCTGACCAGTTTGTCCAGGCTGGCCGTCAGCATCACCTTCCCCAGGATGGCCACCATCGTCACCGCATGGCTGTGCCCTCTATAGATCCTCACCAGCTCCCCAGTCTGCAACGCACAGGGGGTCAAGGGGTCAAGGGGTCAGGGGGTCACGCAGGCCCCAGACAGGGAGTAGGGCTGCGGCAGGGCGGGGTACTCACATGGATGTTGTGCGCGTGCACGGACTGATCGCTGGAGCCGCTGAACACCAGGTCATTCACCACCTGGGGAGACAGGTTCAGGGCGGTTAGAGAGACGGTGGACCTCGTCGGCAATGCCAGAGAGACATCGGTATTCAAGAGGGAGGGAGGGAGGGAGGGAGGGAGGGAGGGAGGGAGGAGGAGAGAAAGAAAGAAAGAAAGAAAGAAAGAAAGAAAGAAAGAAAGAAAGAAAGAAAGAAAGAAAGAAAGAAAGAAAGAAAGAAAGAAAGAAAGAACACAGAGTGAGACAGACAACCAAGAATCCTCCAAGAATCCCCCACAATCCCCAGCTCTCTGCGACACAACAACAGGAAGTCCCATGACGGGAAACAGGAAGTGCGCGCCAACCTTCATGCAGAGCACCGTCTTGGTGTGTCCCCCCAGGGTGCGCAGCAGCAGGCCGTTGCGGGCATCGCGTACGCTGACCGTGCTGTCGTAGGAGCCCACCAGCAGCACCTTGCGGGCCCCCTCCTGGGCCGAGGACAGACAGCTGACGGCCCGGGGCCCGTGGCACTCAAACACCTCCATGGGCCGGTTGGTCTGCATAACATGGAACATGTTATTATACATCAAACACCTCCATGGGCCGGTTGGTCTGCATAACATGGAACATGTTATTATTAGTGCTGTCAGTTAAACGCGTTATTAACGGCGTTAACGCAAACCAATTTTAACGGCGTAAAAAATCGCGTGATTTTTTTATCGCGCGATTAACGCAATTAATTTTTTTTTTTCTTTCTTTGGCTCAAAACAAAGAAGCAGTAGCCCGACTGTTATGTTCAAGGCAGTATGTTTGTATGTTCATCGTTTAATTGCACTATAGGCTTTTTTTTTGTATCGTCCTGTTTTGATCAGTACATGCCAATGTTGTTATCAATAAAAAAACATTTTCTCAAGGCAAGCAGATGCACTTCTCCATGTTGATAAGAGCATTAAAATGAGAACAATTAATGGGACATAAAAATCTAAGGATATTTAGCATAGTAAAAACATTTGCGATTAATTGCGATTAATCGTGAGTTAACTATGGCATTAATGTGATTAATCGCGATTAAATATTTTAATCGCTTGACAGCACTAGTTATTATACATCAAACACCTCCATGGGCCGGTTTTTCTGCATAACATGAAACATGTTATGTTAATATACATCAAAGACCTCAATGGGTCTGTTGGTCTGCAGGAGGCAAGATGTTATGTTATGATGTTATGTTATTATTATTATTGATCAATCTCCCCCATTGGCCTGCAGAATACAAAATGTTATGTTATGTTATTATTACTACCCGTCACATTCACGTTCTATTCAGGCCAGGAGTCGGCAGGTTCTTCACTAAACGATTTTATATTGTTTGTACTCTAGATCTAGTCAATACTACGATGTGATATTACCATAATTTTTGTACAATGCTTAGTCCAGGCATGCAAACTGGCTCGGGGTGAAAAAGGTGAGAATGATGCGTGAGCTGAGAAAAACACAGACCCACTATAGGGTTCCAGGTTTATACTCCGGGGAGTTTTCTTTTACATTTTTTAATGTATTAGGGTTAGTCACAAGCTAAAAAAAAATTACAGGACTGCGCACAATTACGAACAAAGCATTAATTTATAATGTGCAAGGGCAGCCCCAATAGGTACATAACTTATTACAAAATTAAGAAAGAATATTGAGAAGAATAAAAAGAGGTGGGAGGACAGGGCAATAGGAGTATGCCATTATTTATTTTTCTTCTTGGCCTGGATCAGTGTCTCAAGGGCCCGCTTTCGCTGTTTTGCATGCTGCAAAACAGCGACTTCTCTCACCTATATCGACTAGTATTATGTATCAACACAACTGGTGACCCCGCTGAAAAATTCTCTTTCGACGCGTTTCCACCTGAGGGTGCGTTCGGTTCGGTTCGCAAAGTTGCGGCACGGTTCGCGTTTCCACTGCCAAAAGTGGGCGTGACATGGGGATAAAAACAAACCGCGAGGTATTATTCTGGACAATGGACGCGTCGCGTAAAACGTTAGCTTGGGCGAACAAGGAGGTGGAGCATGGACCTATTAAAGAAGACAATACTGTATTAAAGCATGCAATTGTGATGTAGAACAAAATAAAAAGAAAACAAAGTGCTTGCATGATATTGAAGCCTACAGCGATCGTTACTTAACTTGTGTGGTGGTGCCTTATCATTTGTTTACCCTTCACTCCCATTGGCTGAATCGATGAGAACGTTTTAGATAATATAAGGTCGCGGGGAGACGAAGCTCTGTTCGTTTGTATATTTTATTTACGTGACCATATTTTTGTTATGTTTGTTTTGGGAATCAGTTCTCGTCGTTCACCTTCGGGATGTTTACGTAGCTGCCGCGGCGATCGACATCCGGCCTACCATGAGGGTACTGTCGGCGGTGGAAACGCTCGGTGGAAACGAGGCATTTAAAGGCTCCGCTGGGCTCACGCTTGGCCGTTTCAGATGGTAGGCGACTTTCCGCTCGCGCTGTCGGTTGGCCACGCGGCTTCACGAGCGCGCGCATGCGTTCGACGAGCACAGAAGCGACAGTTCCACGGGAGTGCGCCCACTTGTCGTGCCGCCTGACAGAATGCTGCGCCTTCTCTCTGTCCGCTCGCCTCTCCATTGAGAATGTATTAGCAGGCGCTACAAGGACCCCCCCCCCCCCCCCCCCCAAATGTTTTCTCAACGGATCTCCACGAATCACACAAGTGGTCAATTTTGTCTTCAAAACGGCGAATTTCGCCGAAAGGTGACTAGTTTGCATGCCTGTTAGTCAAAAGGACCTGCATTTGGCAATAAACTTGAAGGAGTTTGGTTTCGACATGCCCATAAAGGAGCTAAAACATTTATTGGAGAGCTCCCAGAAGGTGTGTCTCTCTGTCAGTCTCTCTCCTGTGTCTCTACTCTGTCTACGGTGCGAGGCATCGAGGGCTTCTGACCTTGAGGTTGAAGGTGGCCACCGTCCCGTTGGCCAGGCCGGCGTACAGAACCTTCCAGCGGCTGTGCAGACAGAGGACGCGGTCAGAGAGGGAGAACTGCTGCTCCAGGACCCCCGTCTGGAACACACACCCAGAGACACATTCAGAGACCCCTCTCCTCTAGCAGACAACCGAGGATGCTTCCTCTGAGCAGACATTAGGGCTTTGACTCAGAACTTCGTTATTCGAATATAATATAATGAATAGACGCAGTCTATTCATTATATTGTAATGACCACGGAAGAGGCAGTGAATGTAGTATTGATTAGACAGCGATTTATTAGAAACCTAATAAACCGTTGGAACACGCTAGACCGGTAACCATAGCGCCGCGGTAAACAAACCTTGCGAAGCCCAATCCAGGTCTTACTGAAGGCATTTAATGGTCAAAATATTATTCATAAATATTTGAATATATTCGAATATTAATATTAATAAACAAACAAACTTAGCATAGGATTTTTGGGCCAAAGTCAAAGCCCTAGTAGACATTCAACCAATACCATCAGTAACACATCAGTCGTGCTCCTTAAGGACATCCAAAGAAATTCCAAACATTGGACGTCTGCATGCGTCCAGCGTCTGTTTCCGTCTACGTATGACATGCGCGATCCCCCACCCTAGCGGTGAGCAGAAGGTAAGAACCCTTATGAAGACGAGACGTTCAGGAGAAGCTTAAGAACCCCTTATGTTCAGGAGAAGCTTAAGAACCCCTTATGTTCAGGAGAAGCTTAAGAACCCCTTATGTTCAGGAGAAGCTTAAGAACCCCCTATGTTCAGGAGAAGCTTAAGAACCCCCTATGTTCAGGAGAAGCTCCTGTTCCAGGTGAACAGACGGTAAGAACCCTTATGTTCCCTTAAGGCTGTGTTCCTACCCGGAGGCTGTAGCAGCGGACGGTCTGGTCACTGGAGCCCGAGTAGAGGCGGTGGGTGAGCCCCACCGTGGCCGACACCAGCACACAGTTCACCTTGGAGCTGTGGCCCTCAAACACCGCCACACACTCATGGCTCTGCAGGGGGAGAGAGAGGGAGAGAGAGGGAGGGGGGAGGGAGAGGGGGGAGAAAAGATGCAGGGAGGAGAGGACAGAGAGGGTAAGGAGGGGAGAGACGGGGGGGGGAGAGAGAGGGGGGAGGGAGGGGAGAGAGGACAGAGAGGGTAAGGAGGGGAGAGAGGGGAGAGAGGACAGAGAGGTTAAGGAGGGGAGAGAGGGTGGGGGAGAAGGGGGAGGAGGGGGCCAGAGAAGGTAGGGAGGGGAGAGAGAGGGGGGAGGGAGGGGCGAGAGAGGTTGGAGGGGGTGAATCCAACATGAATAATAATTAGGATAATGAGAAGGGGCGTGGCTTCAGCAATCCACCATGAATAATAATGAGTACATTAATAAGGGGCAGGGCTCGCATGGAATCCAACATGAATAATAATTAGGATAATGAAAGGGGCGTGGCTTCAGCAATCCACCATGAATAATAATGAGTACATTAATAAGGGGCAGGGCTCGCATGGAATCCAACATGAATAATAATTAGGATAATGAGAAGGGGCGTGGCTTTAGCAATCCACCATGAATACTAATGAGGACCGGGATAAGGTCCTTGCGGGACACCCACCACCAGGTCGAAGGCCTTGACGGTGCGGTCCCCAGAGCACGTGTACAGCAGGCCCTTGTGGATCTGCAGCCCGTTGACCGCCTCCTGGTGGCCCTCGAACACCCCCTCTGTAGGGGCCTCCTCCTCGCCGGGGTCCGACGACACGTCTGGGACATGCACACACACACAGACACAGACACACATACACAGACACACATACACAGACACACCCACACATACACAGACACATTCCTTATTGTTAACGGCCAGCACCCCATCACCGATTTAAAATGTTTTGCTGTGTGTTATGTTATGTTTATATGTATGTATGTATTAGGGATGGGAACGAGTAGTAAATTCCAAACTCGAGTGATCGAAGGAATTCCTCGAGGGTCAATCTAGTACTCGTTCAATCAAATCTATTTTTAGAATGCAACGCATCTGCAGCAGGAATAGGCCTGATGATGAACGGCAATATTACCAACCAAACATGTAATGCTTACTCTCCATCAAAACAGTCAGAGTTATCAGAGTATTCATTATTTATGTGTTCAAACACATTTTCCTTACAAAAATAAATATGCGTCTCACAATTTAAATCACGTCGAACCAAGGCCTGTAACAGTTTAAAAAAAACAAAAACGAAACAAGTAGCCTAACCATTGCAAATAATTTAAAGCTGCAAATAAAACAGCAGCAAATGGATAATGAAAATACTCAGCGTTGTGATCTTCTCTACACGGCCGGGACTACAGCTGCGTCTTGCGGCGGTGAAAATAGCCGACACACTTGGTTGCTGCGGGTCTGCTTTCCCGAACTCACCGTTGTGTTTCAGGAGCATATGTTTTGCGCATAGCACTTTCTGGTAGCTCGATTTCGCTTGGCACATTTTACATTTCCCCTTATGATCTCCCATTTCTTTAAAGTATTTAAATTCTTCGCTGCGCTTTGCTTTAACCGCCATCTCTTAACTTTTTGAATTCTGGCGTGCCTGCACACGGCACGGAACGCGCAACACAGAAATGGATACATTTCATTTGCTTTGTGCCCACGGCATGCGCTAGTGGCGCCGACAGAAAATTGATACATTTGCTTCAGAAAACGTTGTTTGTGTGTGTATATGCAAACTCGAGTTTGCCTGTCCACCAACCGAGTTCATTTGTAATGAGGAGTACTCGAGTAATCGATTCCTCACGGCCATCCCTAGTATGTATGCATGTATGCATGTATGTATGTATGCATGCATGTATGCATGTAATGTATGTCAATTATGGCACCCACTGAACCCCTGATCATCCCTCTGCATTCCTTCTCAAGACTTATTCCTTGCTAATTAAGGGAGTTTTGTTTTGCCCTCTTGGGGTCAAGGGTCAGGGGGCCGTCATAAACACCCGACCTGTGCAGTGTGAGGTGTGAGGTTGGACCAGGCGGATCTTGACCTCTCACCTGAGGACATCTTGGTCTTGATGGCCTTGGTGGGGGGAGGGGGCATCTGGCCAGCACTTGGGGTAGGGGGGGGGGGGGGGGGAAACCAGTACAGAGAGAATGAGAAGCGGTCCTAAAGTCGATATCTTTCCACTATATGGCCAAAAAGCCCCTTTTTCCCATCTGAAACGTCACTTTGAAAGATTAAAGTCTAAAACATCAAGCATTCAGGACCCGGACGGGCTAAGCAAAAGCTAAAAAGATGAGAAGAAGCTGCTTCTACTAGAGTGGACCACAGCTACACAACAAGGTGGCGCCGGTGCCCGACTCTCACCTGGGGTACGGCCGGACCGCGGGCGACGTGTCCATGTCGCTGGTCGAGCTGACCTCGTTGCAGGCCAGGTTGAAGAACTCCGCCCTGGACGAGTCCGGAGCCGGGCCTAAACCCAGCCCCAGTCCCAGACCCAGACCTGGACCCGGGACCTGGGGCTGCTGGCAGGCCATGGTCACCTCCATGCACTCCTCCAGCTCCGACGACTCGAGGTTCACCACGTCGGCGCACGACTCCCCCATCTCCAGGGCCGAGTCAAACTCCTCCTCCCTGGTGGGGGTCACCCTCTCCCTCTCCCTCTCCTCCTCCTCCTCCAGGGGCTCCCCGTCCTCCGGGGCGGTGGGGGGCGTGGAGGTGCTGACCGTGGACCCGGCGCTGGATCTCCGCCGCGGGGGAAGCCTCCTGGGCTTGGCGGCGGCGGCGTCCTCGTCCGCCTCCGTGTCGCTGGTGGCGCCCGCCGGCTCCGCCCCCTGCGTCTTGTTCAGGACCCGCCTCTTCCTCAGCTTCCTGACGCGCTTCCCCCACATCTCCGTGGACAGCGGCAGGGCGGGTGGGGGGAGGGGGAGGTGTAGCGCCGGGGTCGGGCCGCTCTCCTCGGACTTGACGGAGGCGTTGCCGTGGTTCCCGGGGTCCGAGGTCCGTCGGGGGGCCAGGTGGAGCTTGCTGTCCAGCGGGGAGCTCTCCCGGTCGACCTGGACGGCGCGGTCCAGCATGGGGCCCCCGGCGGCGGGGAGGTCGTCCTGGCAGTGGGCGGGGGAGCCGTGGCCCATAGGGGGCGGGGTGTGGGTCTGGTCGGCCACGGGGCCCCGGTCAGGAGACCACTGGAGCTTCACTGGGTCTGGAGGAGATGAGAGAGGATGGTGATAAGCGGGAGGTTGGCTAATGTTAGCTTATGTTAGCTAATGTTAGCTAGCTACTGGGCTGGTTAGATTCAGCCAACCACTGGGCTAATGTGAGTTAACCGCTGGGCTAATGTTAGCTAAAATTTTGCTCATTGCTCATGTCTCAACCACTTAGCTTATGTCAGCCAACCACTTCGCTAATGTTGGCTAACCACTGAGCTCACGTTAGCTAACCACTGAGCTAACGTTAGCTAACCATTGAGCGGATGTTAGTTAACCACTTAGCGAATGTGAGCTAACCACTGAGCTAACATTAGCTACGCATTGGGCTAACATTAGCCAACCGCTGGGCTCATCGCAGTTTAGCACTGGGCAACCATTAGCTAGCCATTGGGGCTAAAGTTACCTGGGAGGGGGTTGGTTAGCGTAGCCGGTGTCTCTGGCGTGCAGCTTCGGACGAGGGTGACCTGGATCTCTTTGGACTCCCAGTCCGGGGACAAGGGCTCCTGCTTCACCACGGCGGGGGCTGGGGGCGTGCTGGGGCGGGCCGGGGGCGAGGAGGAGGCGGGCGGCGGGGCCGGCTGGCTGGGCGGGAAGAGGTGGACACTGGGGATGCTAACGTCGGTAGCCACGTCGGTAGCCACGGCGGTAGCGCCGGAGGGTGGGGGCGCCATGGAGGGGTCAAACTCTCCATGCTCCTGCTTCACCTGGGTCAGGGACGCTGGGTCTTCGAAGCCCCCTGTGGAGAGTGGATGGGGTCAGGGGACTAGGGACCAATCACCGTGGAAACACAAATGACTTATACTATGACTTATCGGGATAAGTGACGGTACGACGTGGCTGTTTGAAACGGGTTGGGCGCGACCAACCCGTGGTTGATACTGAATCGGCCATCAGAGTTGAATTGACGTCGTACCTTTCATGCCCTTCAGGAGCTCGATGCGTTGGTTCCTCAGGTTACCCATCTCTGTCGCCACCTGAGAGAACACCACTGTTAGATTTACTTCTCTTATTTTACCTAATTTGATCATTTTGTTCTTATTGCATCATGGGTCGGAGATAAACGCAATTTCGATTCCTCTGTATCTCTGGCACATATTTTGAAATTGACAGTAATGTTGACTTTCACTTTCACTTTAGAGAGAGCTGCTCTACAGCTCACCACATGCTGAGGGTTAGCTTCATCCAGCTAGCCTGGGACTCGAAATACAAATCCATAGAGGAGCACGAATGTTCAGAAAATAAATTTGTTTTAACCTACTCTGCGGAGGAATCTGTTCCTCCTCCAAAGAGACAACAACAATGTACAACAAATATGTTCACAGTGAAACAGAGCGAAAAGATGTGAAACTAAGAAAGAAATTAAAGATGGTTGACATCTGTGGTAGAGGGCGGGATGACACGCCATACCCATTGATTGACTAATTCCTAGTCTGGCTGTCTGTCGGAGACTTGGTGACTGTTTTGTCTGTCTGTGCCTTGTCCATCTGGGATAGTCTGTCTTTCTTTAGGTATGAATGCCTGTCTGTCTGTCGGTCTTCCCAGGACCAGTCTGTAGGTCTGTCTGCCTGTCTTTCTTTACGTATGAATGCCTGTCTGTCTGTCTCACCAGGTGCTGTCTATAGGTCTGACTGCCTGTCTTTCTTTAGGTATGAATGCCTGTCTGTCTGTCTCCCCAGGTCCTGTCTGTAGGTCTGACTGCCTGTCTTTCTTTAGGTATGAATGCCTGTCTGTCTGTCTGTCTGTCTGTCTGTCTGTCTGTCTGTCTACCCAGGTCCTGTCTATAGGTCTGTCTGCCTGTCTTTCTTTAGGTATGAATGCCTGTCTATAGGTCTGACTGCGGGCCTACCTGCTGCTTCTGCACCATGATGCGCTGCACATCCATGTAGGCGGCCTGCAGGGTGGCTCGGGCCTGGAGGAGGCCGTTGTCCAGGGCCTGCAGCGACAGGCTGAGCTCCTCCTCCTTCTGGGACACGGTCAGCAGCTGGTCCACCAGGAAGCGCTCTGGACGGACACACACACACACACACACACACACACACACACACACACACACACACACACACACACACACACACACACACACACACACACACACACACACACACACACACACACACACACACACAGTTGGTGAGAAATCAGCTGTAGTAGCAGCTTCCCACCACAGGTGGTGCTGTAGGACTGGAGTATTTTTATAATATATTGTTATTAGACATCTCATTATTGCAAGTACTTATTTTAAGTACATCAACTGCTCCTGCTTTGTATATGATAAATGGTGAAAGCTATACCAACCCTTCTTGGATTTGATCTTCATCCTTTTGTTCTTCTTCAAACTGTGGATCTCTTGGCTTGGAATATCCTACAAAATAAGGACAGAAAAATAATAGGTTTTGTTTGAAAACCACATCAACAATAGATAATAAAGTGTATTTCACTAACATGACATAAGGCGCAAATGGCACAGTTGTGCAATTATGGAGGAGTGGAGGTGGTGGTAGTGAAGGACCTCCACCCCCACCTCCACCTCCACCTCCAGTGTGTGGTCTCGGGTGGTGTCCCCAGCTGCACACTCACCCCGGCCGCTCTCCTCTTCTTCCCCATGGCCTGGGCGTCCAGAAGCTCCGCCCCCAGGCCGCCGACCTCCACCTCTGACTCCGCCCTCTGGAGGACCCTCCCCCGGCCCTTCTTGACCCCCTCCGAGGGCCTCCGGGCCCCCACTTCAGGGGCCCTCCCCGCAGCAGGCCCCCCGTCGGCCCCGCTCGCCGGCTCCGCCCCCTGGCTGGGGAACACCTTGTGCTCCGCCTCTTCCTGCTCCTCCGGGGCGGGGGGGCGGGTCTGAGGGGGCGGGCCCCCCTGCTGCTCCTCCTCCTCCTCCTCATCCTCCTCCTCCCCCCCCCCATCCGGCCGGTCCCCGGGGACGTGGCAGGAGAACAGGTCGAGGGAGGGGGCGGGGCGTCCGGGGGCCAGGCTGCTCTCTGATAGGCTGCGCTTGCGCGGGGCCACAGCGTGGGCGGAGTCCAGCAGGGAGTCCCACTGGAAGCCCTCGAGCAGGGCCATGTCGGGGTCCTCCTCGTGGGGGGGCTCCTCGCGGTCGTAGGACACCATCTCGATGCCGAACCTGCGTGGTGGAAGGGGGGGGGGGGGCAATATTGATTCACGATTATTGAAACGATTATTTTTTTAGTTTGAAAACATATTTATTATTCAGCATGTCTCTCAGATTTATTTTTTGCAACTGAGGACTGGTTGAAGAATTGTCAAAAAGAAAATGCTCCAATCTAAAATGATATACAGATATGTATTCAGCTGTCCTGCCCTTTCCATAAAGTATTAAAAAAAATAATGATAATCGATTATGTTAATTTCGTGATCGTTTGACGCTAAAATCGAAATCGCGATAAAAATTGGGTGAATCAACCAGCCCTAGTTTGTATCCAGCCTTGGGCCGCGGGTCTGGGACTACTGCTTACACCAGAGACTCAAGGCTCACTTGAGAAGAGGTCACCTGAACTCGGTATAGCCTCCCCCCCTTACCCCCCACAGCCCCGTCTCCTCCCTCACTCTCCTCAAATCACCATCTACGCACTTCTTGTGTGTTGTACTTCCTGGTACTTAAATAGCACTTGCGAAACAAAACCTCTACTCATAAACATGTACTACTTCAGCCAGTTAAAATCTACTACTACTACATCATCACCAGCATCCACGACCACCTCTAAACCCAGTAAACATAGACCGCTACCAATACTATTAAACCCACTAACCCAGTAAACATGTTTTGCTACCACCTCATCTACTACTGGTAAATGTTGTTCAACCCAGTTAACATCTTCCCTTCACAAAAGAGGCAGAACCAAAAAAGTGTCTGCTTGTGATTGGCTGAAATGTATCCCTGACATTTCAGCCAATCAGCAATATACCACGTAGCGTAATAACTAGAGCTGTCAGTTAAACGCGTTATTAACGGCGTTAACGCAAACCAAATTTAACGGCGTTAAAATTTTTATCGCGCGATTAACGCAATTATTTTATAAAAAAAATAAATAATAATATATATATTTTTTTTTTTCTTTGGCTCAAAACAAAGAAGCAGTAGCCTGACTGCTATGTTCAAATTACATTTGTTCAAAGCAGTCGTTTAATTGCACTATAGGATCTTTTTTTGTATCGTCCTGTTTTGATCAGTGTATATGCAAATGTTGTTATCAATAAAAAATCATTTGCACAAGGCAAGCCGATGCACTTCACCATGTTGATAAGAGAATTAAAATGAGAAGAATTATGGGACAAAACAATCAAGGGATATTTAGCATAGAAATAAAATTTGCGATTAATCACGATTAATTAGAGTTAACTATGACTGGAGTATGCGATTAATCACGATTAAATATTTTAATCGCTTGACAGCTCTAGTAATAACACAGAGGGGGGGGGGGGGGGGGGGGTCACTGATCGACCGCACAGCGTCTCACCTGGGCCACCCCTTGCCCTGGCCCTGCTTCTTCCGCACCTCCTGGTACACCTGCTCCCAGTTGACGTTGCGGCGGGACCCCGAGGAGCTGATGAGCTGGCGGACGGTGGGCTTCAGCCCCGACTCCTTCTCCGCGTCGCCCCTCCGCGACTCGCTCACGTTGCGCACGCGCCGGGCGATGTTCAGGTTGGGCTTGTGCAGGCTGGGCTCGTGGCTCCCCGGCTTCCCCTTGGAGCCGGCGTGCTTGGTGAGGAGCGGGCCGGTCAGCCCCAGGCGGGTCAGGCCGGGGGCGGCGGGGGCGGCCGGAGGGGGGGGGGGGCTGCTGCCGTTCGGCGCCGTCTCGCTCTCCTCGGAGCCGGTGCCCTGGTGGCTCCTCGACACCTCCACCTCCTCCTCCTCCTGCTGCTGCTGCTCCACCTCCATCTCCACGGCTGCCTCCGTGCAGCCCCCCCCCTCCCCGCCCCCCCCCTGCTCCTGCTCCTCCCGGGGGCCGGGGACGCCGGCGGTGGTGGAGCTCTCCGGGGTGGAGGAGGTGCTGACGTGCACCGACTGGAGGTACTCCCCACGGTCCGGGTAGGACGCCGCCGCCGCCGCCGCCTTCACGGCCCCCCCCACTAGGGGAGGGTCTCACCAGCCCCGCAGCGCGGCTCCGACTGCAGCTGTTCTCCTTGTCGGCCCCCTCCGGGCTCTCCGGGGAGACCCGCTGCACCTCCTCCTCCGCCGCCGCCGCCGCCACCGACGGCAGCGGCGGGGGAGGGGGGGCCGTCTCCTTCCTCCTCTCGCCGGGGACCCCCCCCACCGAGCCCCTCCTCCCCGGCGCCGCCTCTTTGGATTTGTTGGGGAGCTCTGGGATCTGCTGCTCCTGTCGGGACTGCAGGGGCCCCCCCACGGCGGGGCCCCTGGAGGAGCCCGTCTTGGGCTCCGGCTCGGCGGGCTTCTTGTCCCGCGTGGGGGTCCGGACGGGCCTCGGCTTGTCGGGAGGGGTCAGGGAGGACTTCCTGTCTCTGTGGTCGGGCTTCCTGGCTTCGGTCGGCGGTTTGAGCTTTCCAGTGGAGCAGGTGCTCTGGGCAAGGCCTGAAGCCGGCTCTCCCTGCCTGTCTGCCTGCGTGTCTCTCTGCGTGGCTCGCTGCGTGTCTCTCTGCGTGGCTTGCGGTGTGGTTTGAGGCGTGTTTCGCTGCGTGTCTCGCTGCGTGGCTCGCTGCGTATTTCGCTGCGCGTCTCTCTGCGTGGCTTGCGGTGTGGTTTGAGGCGTGTTTCGCTGCGTGTCTCGCTGCGTGTCTCGCTGCGCGTCTCGCTGCGTGTCTCGCTGCGTGTCTCGCTGCGCGTCTCGCTGCGTGTCTCGCTGCGCGTCTCGCTGTGTCACTTCTGGTGTCGCTCGCTGTGTGTCCATCGGCGTGTCTCGCTTTGTGTCTCGCTTTGTTTCCCGCTGTTTGTCTCCCCGCGTGTCGGCCTGCGTGTCTTTGGTCGTGTCTCCCTTCGCGTCCCGCGGTGTGTCTCCCTTCACGCCGGCGCTGTTCCTGCCGCTGCCGCTACTGTGGTCGTCCAGATGGGCGGCGTTGCTGCTGCTGCTCCTGCTCCCGCTGCTGCTCCGGTTGCGGTTCCGGTTCTTCTTGCTCGTGGTCGGCTTCTTCTTCCTGCCGGGGGCGTCGGCGTCCGACTGCCGGGGCCTGGCGTCGCGCTCCACCGGGGCCGGCTTGGCGAATACGCCGCCGCTGCCGGCCGTCTTGTGCTGGCACGGGCCGCCGCCAACGCCAACGCCGCCGCCGCCGCCGCCGCCGCCAACGCCACCGCCGCCGGCCGTCTCGTGCTGGCACGGGACAGCCGCGTCCGGGTACCCCCTGGGCGGGTGCGCGTCCTTCTCAAAGGCCTTGGTGGGGGGGTACGGCGACCAGCGGCAGGCCTTGTCCGGCTTGGGGTTCGTCCCGTTGGACTTGGGGCTCGTGACGTCGTTGCTGCGGTGGCAGACCTGTTGGGGGGGGAACAGCCCCGGCGGGGAGGGCTTGGGGAGGCCGCCCAGGGGGGGGGCAAAATTGACGGGCCGGCCCTGCGGGGGCCCCAGGTTGACGGGCCGGCCCTGCGGGGGCCCCAGGTTGACGGGCCGGCCCTGCGGGGGGAACTGGGGGATGTTGTTCCGGCCGTACAGCCCGTGGCTGCTGCCTCGGTTGCTCAGCCAGGGGTGCCGGCCCCTCGGGGACCCGGGGGCGTACCCCATCAGCGGGGGGGCCCCGTACCCCTGGGAGCTGCCCAGGCTGCCGCCGGACCACTCCCCCGGCGCGCAGCCGTGGAAGCCGGGGGCCGCGTTCTGGGCGTGCCAGGTGGCGCTCTTCCCCTGCAGGCCCTGGGCCCAGGCCGGGTGGTCCGCGGCGCGGGCACCGTAGCCCAGCGGGGGGGGCTGCCTGCCCTGGATGTTGAGCCTGAAGAGCTCCTTGGCCTCCCGGAGACGCTCCTGGAAGTCCTGCTGACGAAGGCGCTCCGACTCATCGCGCGCGCGCCGCGCCGCAGCCGCCTCCTCCTCCTTCCTGTTGGGGGGGGGGGGGGGGGAGACAAAAAACAAATAAAATAAAAGAATAAACAAAAAATAAACAAACCTCTTTTTAAGTTGACTATTATTTTCTTTTGATCCTGAGCAAGTGTCAATGCTGAAAGCTAGACAATGGATATTAGAGGAAGTGGAAAAGTGGTTGAAACGTCAATATGACAACGAGGACGAAGGAGAATCCGTGAAAAAGAGGGCGCATCCAGAAACACCAAAATGGAATATAATTGAATCGGATTTACCGCTACATGCGCTGACCCTCAACCGGCGTTGTGCTTCTTTGGTGGCAAGACATTTGGCAATAGCTGCATGTTTCTCCCATGTTTCGCAGTAAAGTGTGAGACTTTGCACCGGTTTAATGTTCATGTTTACACTTCCGATTGGGCGCCGACTATTTGGAACACATAAAACCTACACAAAGGTTTTGTGCCGATGAAGGGGGTACTCAAAGTATGCTTAAAGTCACCAAAGTACCGTAGTCTGACCAGTTTGTTGTTGGTCGATAGTTGGTCAACAGCACCACGTGATTTGTACTTAAAATCATAAGATGCATGCGTTAGAATTTCGGGTTTCATCTCAAAATGACTCTAGGGCTGCAACTTCCTCCTCTTTCCTGTTCAAAACACTGAATGTATACATGGAATACCATGGCAGGAATAGTATCAGTTAATTATAACTGATACTACTAATAGTCTCGATTCTAATCTAGAGTCAAAATAACATACGCCTGTGTTACAAATTGACTCGGTGTTCAACTCTACTCTGGTCTACCCAGTAATCCTGGGCTGTGGCTGAGAGGAGCTGTGGGTGAGAGGGCAGGCTTTGATAGACGAGCCTGACCACGTGCCTTCTCTATGAAGGGACATGTTCCAGCGTGACCGACGGACAGCTGCAAGACTCCCCTCAAACAGACCCGGCTAGACGAGCACCGACCCAACTTCTAGAACTAGACGTTCACCTAGATCTACAGCAGCAGCATGTGTAGCCTAACACAACAGGGATACCCTTATAACTCATATATGGCTTTATGCAATAAAAACCCCTTGTTACGTTACATTATATTTACAGTGCATTTTAAATATGATGCACATATCTCTACAAACTTCCAAGAAAACTTCCAAGAAAACTTCCAAGAAAACTTCCAAGAAAACTTCCAAGAAAACGTTCAAAAAAAATACTCTTTATGATAAAATTGGTGGAGGAGTTGGTGGAGGTGCTGGATGTCAACAACCTCCACCATAACTGGACAACTGGGCCTTTTCCACCCGATGTCATGCTCGTGAAGAACAATTAGCGGGACTAAGAGGACTTGTGTTATCTGGAGGAGGAGGGAAACATGCCCAGACCACCAGAGTGTGGCGGGGGCTGGGCCTTGTGTGGGAGTTGGCGATAAGAACCAGAGGAGCTAATCTGGTGCGTGAGGCTGACATCTGACCCGTGCCCGGCCCTGCTGCGGCCCTCCCCGATGGGGCTATAACCGGCCGTGACCACTGCAGGGAACAGGACTATACATGGCCCAGGAGGGGAGAGACACAGACCAGGGGGGGTGGGGGCTAACACAGACACAACAAACGGCCCCGCCATGGAGACAAGCTCTTCAGATATCGGACTGGGACACTGGAGCAGGCGCCAGGGGGTCGTTGGGAACCAGTTGGAGATTGGGTGGAATTCCTGATTGGAAAGTGGTTTCACAAATGTTTGCGAGAAATGATCCACTCGGAAAGAAGGAGAAGTGACCGTAACTACAATTAACACAAATTGATAAAGTGCTGTTCCAGGGAAAGAGAATATTAAAAAAAGTTTCTTTGCCAACTTTGAAAAACATAATATTTTTGTGACATTTCAATGATGCAGGTAATGAATTATTGCAACTCATATTAAACCCACTACAAGACTATTCTAAGCAACCACAGAGCAGAGAGATCTGAAAAGCCCCGCCTGAAAAGGTATTCTGAACAACAAGTCTGACTAAGGAGAGCCAACGAAAAAGTGCAAATAAATAATTTAAAAAAGAAAATCACACACAAGACCTCAATTGCACACGTACTACAAGTCAGAAAGCAAACACACATTCAGAGAAAGAATTTTGTTCCAACGTTGTTCTCAAGAGCTCTAAGAAACCGCCCACAACCACAACCACATCAACAACAACAACAACAACAACCACCACCACCACCACCACCACCACAACAACCATAACAACAACAACCATAACAACCACCACAACAACAACCACCACCACCACCACAACAACCACCACAACAACCAGTACAAAAAAAGCCCCCCAAAACCCCAATGTCGCCGCGTCCTACCGGATCAGCTCCTTCCTCTTCTCGATGAGGTCCACCAGGGCCTGGTCGAAGTAGTCCATGTCCCGGTCCTGGCTCCCCGCTCCGGCGGCGCTCTCCGAGGCCTCCACGTTCTGCTTGTGCTGGGGGCTGGAGATGTGTCCGGCGTAGTCCGTCAGGCTGACCAGCGTCACGCGGCACACGGTGCAGTCGTGGCCGCAGTCCCTGGGGAGGCAGGGCCGGGGCAGAGGCTGCTCAGTGGTGGCTTGCGGCATGGCGGGCGGAGGGGTGGACGGGCGGGCGGGCGCTCGTTTTTTTTTTTGTTTCGGTTTCTGTTTCGGTTTCTCTGGGTTTCTGCAGAGCCGTCGTTACGTCACAACGCCGACAGGCTCTGAGGTTTTTTCGCGTTTAAAAAAAATAAAATACTCGGTGTAAAGACTCACAGGAGAGGAGGGTACTCGACAGTCCTGTTTTTTTGGTTTCGATAAATCTCGAAGAAACGTTTTTTTCTTTTAAAAATCCTATTTATACTTTTAAAGATCAGGAGGTAAGCTAGCTTAGAATTTCTTGTTAGTTTTGAATTAATTGAATCTTTTTTTGTAAGAACTTCCTGATCTCGTGTTGCGTCGGTGGCTTCAGGGGTCCATGGATGACAGGGTGAGGGTAGGATGCCTGGCCACGCTAGGGGCCACGGTGCGGGCCTATCCACCCAGCCACGGTGCACCAAAGCTGGGACGCGCACGGACGGCTGTCGGGCTCGCTGTGGAGCCTGCTGGGCGGTTCCTGGATGGTGTCCCTCGTGCACTGACACGCTATAGAAGGAACCGTCCGATTTTTTTCCCCCCTGCTCCGTACACGCCCCCCCCTTGGGGTCCAAAGGCCACGCCCCCTGCTCCATGGCAGCCAGTGTGTTATTAAAACATTTCCCAGAGCCTGTCGACCAATCGGGAGCAGCCGGTGTAAGAGGAGCCCCAAGTACAGCTGCACTCTAACCCTCGTTTCAAAACCCTCCCTCATCCTCCAAGTATGACCGGTGGAGGATCAGTGGACCCTGGCTGGCCGTACTTCAGAAGGGCGCTGCTGGAAAGTGTGTCATGGCAAGCGGCCATTTTGCCATCACCGGTGTGACATTTTATAGACCGGGTCGGGTTTCACTTTCCAAATGTTCTGTCATGGTCTAGCTTGACTTCCCCGTGACCGAACGCAAACGGATCCCCCGTGTGATCTTATAATTCGTTCTACGCTTTAAACACCCCACTCATGTGATGGCGTAATGATTTTATAAAAAAAATTGTTTGCTCAATAGAACGGAAATGGCAATCGACTTAAATAAAAAAAAAAACAAAGCTATCATGTACAACCCTCACGGCAAGAAGGATGGACGTAAAACACCCTTCACACAGACGTCAAGCATTGTTTTATCCCACAAAAGGTGGACCTTGTTCATCTCGTGGCCATGTAGGTAAGTTGGGTGAAGGAACAATCTAGAACCTAAAAGGAAACCATGACAGCTCAATGCATTATTTTTAGTTTGTCATGCATTCCATTCCGCCACCCAGGTAGCATACAGAATGCATCCTGACAGGGTCGTTCCCATTTCCCCCCAAAGGTTCTAGAAGGTTCCCCGGACAGAGGAACCAACATGGCAGCCAGGTGAACGAGGTCACTGTGCCGTACATCTCTCTTTTCCCTCCATAGAGCGGCATACTTTGCTAATCTGCCGGAGAGTCACGGGACAGCCAGTTGGCGTCCATCGGACACGCCTGTTGTTCTGACCGTTGGCGTCTAAATATACGCGCCCTGGCGGGGGACAGCTGGCTGCACCTCTTCTCTGGCTGATAACCGCTATGTGCACGTGGTCGTGGCGTGCTCGTGTTCATGCACGGTTAAGTTCATGCAACTTGACCGTAACCGCGTAACCTTTTCACCCACTGTTCATTCATTCATTGAGGCAATTTCGAAAGATATGCAGATTCAGCTAGAGATTTTCCAAATTGCTTATTTATGTTCCTTCATCGTAACGCATCTTCAGTCGAACAATAAGGTAAGAAAATAAGTAATCTGGAGTAAGGTGCTGATTCATGTCGATTTAAATAATGATTTAAATTGGAAGCATCATTTTTGCAACTGGTTAGCGTTACAAAAGCGTTGTGTTTATACTGATAAACTGGCCATGGTACAGGTGTTTGATGCTGATCACCTGGCTTTGGGACAGGAGTTCAATACTGATCCCCTGGCATTGGTACAAGTGTTTAATGCTGATCACCTGGCCGTGGTACAGGTGTTTAATGCTGATCACCTGGCCTTGAGACAGGTATTTAATACTGCGGGTTTGCAGGTGTGACGTGTCACGGGTAAACTCACCTGCCCTTCAGTTTCTCCAGCTCCCGGTGGTGGAGCATGGTCCTCATGTGGTCGTCCATCTCCTGGAACCAGAAGATAAAGAACAGGATTAGAATGACCTGATTATTCACACGCCATCTTTTTCCTTGTTACGTTTTACTCAGAAGCTTCACGTGCTAAAAGATGGAAACACAATAAATAAAATAAAACAAAATAAATTACAATTAATATTTAATTAATTACAAATAATTGAATACTCAAAACAAAAAAAAACGAAATAACTTAATAATAATTATAATAATAACCAAACATACTAAGTCATTTGAAACGGCTTGAACACAACATCTTAACATTGTGAGGAAAGACCTAGAACAATGATATTAATATCATAGGGACGTATCCAAGCGACAGGGGGAACAACACTCTCTTCTCCATTCTGAAACGTGAGCCGGCAGAGCCCTGTGTGCAGCACGTTGACACCTCCTACAGTAGGGAGGGACAGCTGCAGAGAGCTCTGTCTGACAGGCCGAGCCCAGCTCAGCCCGGGCTCAGAGAGAAGCCTCTCTCATCACTCTGTCTGTGGCTGAATCACCTGCTTTGAGCTGCACACCATCTCGCATAGAATGCACTTCCGCTCTCTCCCCATCTTGGAAACGGTTCAGGGTTGCCTACGCCATGACTGGGAGGGGAAAGAAGAACACAGTAGAACATGTTTACAACATACAGTGTCCCATGACGGTCGCAGAGAGCAGCCCTGCTCTGGAGGGCTTTGACACGCGGCCTCTGTATTATAAATAGTGCGGATCAACCTCCGCTGGACTCTGCAGCGCTGCTGGACGACCCAATAGCGTACAGTAACGGCATGCAGAAGGGGGTTATTGGGGGGGGGGGGCTACAGCCTCACCAGCTGAGACTAAGTGACCAGCGGGCCAACGTTGGATTCTGACACCTCAGACCGAACCCTGGGGTCAGGCCGCTGACGTTCTCTCTTCCTTCAACTCCACAACCCAGTTTCTTCCAGCATACTGCGGTCGAATGCCTGGCGGAGCGGGGTCTGATTACCACCAGTGGGTACAGTCACAACCCAGCCTGCAGGCAGGGCACTCACTGGAGGGGGCGTGGTGGTAGGTCGCTGTCTACGCTGGTTTTTAAACATTCACCACCACAGGAGCATACATTAACACCAGCAAACTATTGGAAGGGAGCTGAACTTTGACCGTGGCAGCCAAGTGTGAGATTTTTTTTGCCCCAGCCACCTTCGAAAGATAGGCCACACCTGACTCACACCTTGAGGTCATGCCCGTCTGAAAATAATGTTCTGTTTGGAGTAATCGCTCCGCCCAACAGATGGCACTATTGACGTTAGACCTATGCATCTTAACAGGTTCCATAGGTTGGGTTATTATTTATAGTATGTCTTTAAGCACAGCGTGTCCAATGTGATCTACAGGACACAGCTACAGGTCATAGAGGAGCAGATGGGGATCAGTGCCTCTTGCTCATGGTTGCAAGTGGACAGGGGGGGAGAACCAGGTACCTTCAGGCTGGTGGTTGAACACACCAACCACTACACTATCCTTCCCTTAAAATCCCATTTCTTAGGCATTTAGTTGTTATATTGTCCTCGAGCCAAAGCGTTATCTGCAGCGGAACGGTGTGCAGGTTTAAGTAAAGGGAAGTCTAGGGAAACAATATAAGAATCTTCTGCAGGACATCAACGATTAGGACCTTAGTAGCACCATGAAGGATGTTATGAAATGCATAATGACCCTGCAGTTATCAAAACACAACTATGTACAATAAAAGCAGATAATTATAGGGTATTAGATATAGACGGAATATAACACCTGACTCAACCATATAGTTCATATTTCAAGGACAAATGGATACAATATCATTCAATGCATTGGTGGGAGAGGTATTATCAACATGGGCTATGTACAAATCAACCTGAGTATCATGCATGTTGAATAACGTGTCTCCTGGCCACCAGTCATGGATCATCCACTTCTAACTGCTGATGGTATTCACAACACCTAAGTTTTGCACACATCCAAAAGAGACTGGTGAGCTTTTAATCTGTCACCTGTATACCTGAACAAGGATGATGATCCTAAATATGTATGGTTCGCACGCAGTGTTGTTAACCGGAACAAATTCACTAATGTTTGGTGCATTAGTGGGAAGCCCAACTGACCGACTGGTATTCTATCCACATGGTCGATACATGCAGTTCCAGTAAGATATATATTGATTTCCAATCACGTTATGCGAGTCAACGACGGCTAACCCTAGCTAGCTGCACACACCCCCATCACCACCGTTACGTGTTAAACAAAGATGGCATGCAGGGCAAACCCAAGTGGTGTGTTTTTGCGTTCGAGTGTCGTACCGTATGTACCTCTTTGAGATCCAAAAGTTTGTAAGGTCTGAGGCAAACGAACCATTCTCTCCTCCACCGTTGAGGCTAAGTTAGCCAGCAAGCTAACAGCTAGCAGCAACAACAACACAGTCTGAGCTGCATTCACGAGCGACACGGTTCACGAACAGTGTGTTACTCTAATGGGTTATAATTGTGGATTTTATATTTCAGTAAGACGTCGAAAGCTTAATGAAGATCTAAAGAAAAATAATAATAGTTATGAACGGAATGTAAACAAAGCCCCTGGTTCGGATACACTTCCTGTCGTTTTGTTGTTGCAGAAACGCAAACCCCGCCCCTTCAGAAGTAACCTGTGGCCTATTCTTTTAAAACATTAAATAACTTTTGTGAAGCAATACATCTGTTTTTTTTTGTTTTTAAGTACACCAATTCGTCGATATTTGTACAAAAAGTTGAAATGAAATTCAAGCTGACCCAATACAGCTATATATATTTTTTTATTTCTTTCACCAATATGGTATATTTTGTGCCTCCAATTCTATGTATCATTGTAAAAATCTATATATATATCTATGACATAATCAAACATTTAAAATATAACATGGTTTATGGCCATTCAAGTACATTCCAGTTGATTGAGAATCACTGATTTAAACATTTCACACGCTGTAACATGAAGTGGACAATAATTACTGGAAACTTTCAGTATTCAACTAAAAGAATACATTGACTATAAACAAATCAGAGCATGAGTATAGAAGGAATGGAAAAGTGTTACGTGAACACTAATTAGCTCAGAAAAACAAGCTATGGTGCACATTCAAAATCAGCCACAACTTCAAAAAAGAAAAGCACAACATCCTTTTTCCTACATTAATGCCGCAGTCAGCGGAAAAGTCAACGGAAATCAGTATTGTTCCCTTAGTTGGAATTGCCCTTTAAAATCACATAGACTAAACTGATAACTGGTCAATTTGTACATCTTAAAATGCTTGCGTCTGCATTTGTATGTATCTAGTAAAATGTCAGTTCCTTCTTCTATGTCCGTTCTCTTCAGACCCGTGAAATATCTACAGAATGAGAAAACAGTGAAAATGTGACCCAATGTAGTGAGTTTGGTTGCACTCATGTAATATGTCCCATATATCCCTTAAGGAACTTAACGCATGTTAGCATGTTACCTATCAATAAGGTCCTAATCAATTAGTTCTGTATCGATTACTTCTACGTCAACAACCTCCCTGTTCAGCAGCAAAACTTGGTCCTGCAACGTATGTCCAAAATCCCAGATCAATTTGTGAAAGCATCGCGCTAAATGCTAATACCTTTAGCCTTTAGGTAAAGGCTAATGCTAATGCAAGGGGATAAAGGCTAAAGCCTTTAGCGCCCCCCGACATGGGATACGGTTTGGATGCATTGTGTCAAAGTGAGCATCAGAATCAGGAGCATTCATTCACTAGTGTTGCAGGCGGCCCTCAGGTCACACTGTCGAGCTCCCGGGCCCGGTTCCTCAGGTGCCTCTTCCTCATGCGGATCATCCAGGAGACGCTCAGCTTGGCAAAGTTAGCCGCCTTGAACAGCGCCATGAACACGCCGCACAAGATGGCCACCGAGTTCCACGGGTTGGCCGTCACGATCTGGGAGGAAGGGACGAGGGTTTCAGAAACAGGAAGGGGCGAGGGTTTCAGAAACATGTTGTGGGTTTACATGAAGTATCATAACACTAACATAACACCGTCACGATCTTGGAGGAAGTGATGGCACGCAAGGTCTTCAGAACATGTTGCGGGTTAACACATGACGCATCTTGTAACGCAACATAACACCGTCACGATTCTCGGAGGAACTGATGGTATCAGAAACACGTTGTAGGTTAATATGATGCATAATAACACTAACATAACACCATCATAATCTGGGAGGAAGTGATAGTATCAGAAACATGTTGTGGGTTAACATGTCGTATCGTATCATAGCATAACACATCACAATTCTGGGAGGAAGTGATGTCACACAAGGGTTTCAGAAACATGTTGTGGGTTAACTTGACGTATCATAACACTGAGTATTCTCTGCGAACCGACTCGGATCTCGGATCTGACGCCACGCCCACACTTCAAGCATTTTATTATTTAGATCGGTCGTTGGAGGAAAACATGGACGCCACCCGGAAAGCTGTTGTCGCGGTAGCATTGGCAGAGTACCAGGCGCTCCAAAATAGGTAGGCTATAGGCCATAGGCAGAGATACGGACGCAGTAAGGTATTGCAGTAATACGAGTGATTGAAATTGCCATTTAACCCACCAAAGCAGCCCAAGCACAATGAAAACAGTTCATACTTCAAGTCACACTGGACGCAGCCATCTTGAATTCTGTCTCGGAATTTTGCTCGGTCACCACTGAGTTCAACCGAGATGGCGAGTTCGCCGTCCGAGGAAAATGGGCGTGTTCGTGCGTGTCGCTAGGCAACGTGCTAGGACCTCCAAGACGGATGGATAATAAAACGCAGCATAACGCAGCATAACAATGTCACTATCTGGGAGGAATTTATGTCACGTGAGGGTTCCAGAAACATGTTGTGGGTTAACATGACTCGTCATATCATCCTACAATTTTTAAATCACATCAAATATGCCCTTTACAAACTTTTCTCATTGATAAATAACACAAAAAATGAATGGCAGGGTGAACAAATGCAGGGGGAACTTGGAAGATGGAAGAACCTCACCAGTTTGATCTCCTGAATGAAGGGGTCCCGCCACTCGAACACCACGAAGAAGAGCTCGTCGGTGATGTTGGTGCGCCGGTCGTTGTACTTTACCACCCCCGACTGGACAGGAGGAAGAACAGCACCGCCTTGTTATTAAAGCGGCCATGAACACACACTGGGCTAGTTTGTTTCCAGGATAATGACCTGCTTAACCAAGTTCACCAAACAATTACATTCTATTGTTAATAAAATAAAGTTTAAAAAACATTATAATTACTCTGATTATTATTACCGTGGCTTTTATTATTACTACTTTAATTTATTTCTTAATATATTTATTTTTTTGCATCATCATTGTTACTAATTAATACGTTAAATTGGGTTAAAGATTTATACACATTTTCCATCTTTTTAAATTAAATGTAAAAAGTTCTAATGGCCTGTGGATAGGAAAGGCAATTCTAGAGAGCATGCAACTAGCCTTTAGCTCCCTGCTCTCTAGAATCGGCTCTTCCTGTCCCCAGGCCATTAGAACGCCAATGGCCTGTGGACAGGAAGAGCCAGTTCTTGAGAGCAGGGAGCTGAGGGCTAAAGGGAGGCAGCTACCTCCTGGCGGAACTCCACCGCGTCGTCCTTCTTCCCCGAGGTCATCACCAGAGACATCTTCACCCAGGTCCGGAACCCCCCCGAGAAGGTCCACATGGAGTAGTTCTTCTCACAGTCCATCATGAAGGCCGGCTTATCCGGGCTGGGGTACACGCGCGCGAGCACAAAACATGCACGTTTGCACACACACACACACACACACACACACACGAGCCCAACATGCATTTTCACACACGCACACGCACACACAGACACACACAAACCTTTTTTTAAACATTCATTCTATCCAACATTATCACAGACTTCCAAAGTCCAGACTTCAAATCAAATCTCTACCAAAGTGCTTTCTTTCTGTTATTAAACACAATCGGGAACCCTTTGAGGCTCCTCTTTTTGATCAACGAGAGTAAAAAACTATGAACCCCCCCAGAGTAGATAGTGGATCGAGGCCGGGGGTCAGAGAGCCCCCGACGGCGGTGGTGGGGGGGGGGGGGGGGGGGGGGGGAGCCCGTCTCTCACCTCAGAGCCAGGTCCCCGAACTTGGCGAACAGCATGTAGGTGATGGCGCTGAAGTCCTCGTCGGCGTCCGTCAGGCTGAACTGCATGAAGATCACCTCTTTGTTCCGAACGTCCGACGGCCCCTGCACCACCAGCGCTTGCTTCTGCCGCAGGTCAAAGGTCACGCATCAGCATGCTTTCGTACTCAGAATGTGTGGCCAAAAATCATACGCTTGTTAGTGGGACTTAAATGAAGAGCAGCAGGAGAAAAAAGAACGCTTGGTTTGAAATGTTGGCACGGATTTCACGTCTTTGATTGTTTTCCAATGTATCTAGGAAGTAGATAAGCTCATCAAACAACGAACAAAGAGTATCAACAAAATAAAGGTCCTCTTTGTCTTCATCTTTTTTATGATACTATTTGGGCAAATAGAACTGCCGAACCCCATTTTCATTTACACAGAGTCGTTCAGCAGACAAATTATCCTTTCTTCATAGCTACACCCTGTGACACTTGTGAATGTAGCTCAGGTGTTTTTGTAGCTGCTAGCTGTTAACTTAGTCTCAACGGTTGAGGAGAGAATGGTTAGATTGCCATTGTTTAACACGTTGTTGCTGTGGTGGTGATGGGAAGTACCACTAGCTGGTAGCTAGCCACAATCAACATCAATATTGCAGCCACTGTAAAAAAAAATCCAAGTTCAGCACGAAGGAGTGTAGAGAAGCGATAAGCATCAGAACATTCAGTGAATTTAATATAGCATCAAACACAGTGTGTATCCAGCCAGTAGGAGTCAAACACAGTGTGTGCCCACTCAGTAAGATTCAAACACAGCGCATCAATACAGCAGAAGTCCACCGGCTACAGAACAGCTTCTCCAGGCCTCACCTGGGTTTGGTTGGTGAAGGGGCCCACGTAGGACACCTGCTCCTTGGTGCAGTCCCCCACCTCCGGGGTTCCTGGAGCCACTAGCGGGGGGATGTAGTTGTGGTTGTAGTGTTTGCAGCTCAGTAGCTGGGCTTTACCCAGGTACAGAGCGATGCCTGCATGACGACACACAACATAGTGTTAGCTTAGCTGTGTATGTGTTTTAAGTGGGTGACGTGTGTACGTGTGTGTCTGTGTGTGTCTGTGTGATAATAGCGTGTATGTGTACAGACCAGGGGGGGGGAAGAAGTCCACCTCCTTGTAGATGACGGACATGACGGGGTGGTTGAGCTTCTCCAGGAAGTCGGTGATGGTCTGGTAGGCCAGGAACACGGCCACCGTGGTCAGCAGCAGGTAGACGAAGATCAGGAACACCGTGAACACGCTCTTCAGGCACGCCTTGCTGAACCGCAGGGACGGGCCACTCTCCGGGAGGTCCTCGTCTGGGAGGAGGAGGAGGAGGAGGAGGAGGGGGGAGCAGGAGGAAGAGGAGTTGAGAGGGGGTTGAAGATTGAGGAGGAGGAGGAGGAGATGAAGGAAGGAGGAGGAAATTATAGGAAGAAAGAGAGGAGAGGAGGAGGAGGAGCAGGAGGAGACGAGAGGGGGAGAAGGTGGAGATGAAAGGAGGAGGAGATTAGGTGTAGATGAGAGGAAGAGGAGAAGGAGATGAGATGAAGAGGAGATGAGGAGGAGGAGGAGGAGGAGGAGGAGGAGGAGGAGGAGGAGGAGATATGAATAGGTGGAGATGAGGAGAAGAAGGAGGAGCATAAGGAATAGGGGTAGATGGAGGAGATTAGATGAGAGGGAGGTGGAGATGACAGGGGGTGAGGATTGAGGAGGAGGAGGAGGAGGAGGAGGAGGAGGAGGAGGAGGAGGAGGAGGAGGAGGAGGGGAGCAGCAGGAAGAGGAGGAGGAGGAGGTTTGCTTAACTCACTTGAATCCTGACTAACAGTTTTCTGTGCTTCAAAAAACTAAGCGAGGTTTCGGAGATCAGAACATAAAACATTAAAGGAGATATTATTTTAAACAAAGAGGAAAACAATAGATTATCTTATATAACAACAGAATGCAACCCAAGTTTGGATACAGGCTGAAAAGTGAATTAAAAAGGAGGATGAACTTCTTATTTTCCAGAAGATTTAACTTTAATGTGAATGAAAAAAGTATTTGGTGGTGGTTTAAATAGCTCCATGGAGTCAGTCTGTACCCGGTGCCACGCTTCTGCCATTGGGTTCCTCGACGTCAGGGTCATCAAAGATGCTTTGGTGGAAATCGGGCTGCTTGTCCGATCCATCACCGTTGAGCTGCCAAAGTAAAACCAAAGTGAAACCAAAAAACATAGAGGTCAAACGTAGAGGTCAAACGTACCACAACAAGGACTGATCATCAGCGATGACAACAGTAGGGATTCATTAATAATAAGCATGTTAGTTGCTACGTTATAAGCAGACAGGAAAAATGAAATAAAAAATAAAAAAAAGTAAAATCATTTAAATAAAACGAAATAATGGAAATTAACAAAATACAAAACAACACACAAAATGAAAAAGTAAAATAAAATACAAGACACAACACAAGTAAATAAAATAATAGTGTAATGGAGTACAGTTGCAAGAGTGGGTCAGTCAAAAGGCACCTGCTAACAGTTTGGTTTTTAATCTGGATTTATAAATGGAGATGGTGGGAAAAGTCTTGATATCTAGGGGTAGGCGGTTCCATAGACGGACCGCATAGCAACTGAAAGCTTCCTCTCAATGCTTTGTGCGGGCACTTGGTTGTACCAGTTGGTATTTTTCTACCGATCAAAGTGATCTGGAGTGACTGTAAATTTTAAACATGTCTGTCAGTAACCTTGCAGCTGCATTTTTAATCATTTGGGGAGGTTTGATTGCTTTTTGGGGGAGACCAGTAAAAATACCATTAGTCCACCCTGCTGGTGATGAATGCATGAATAAGCTTTTCTTGGTCTCCTGGTGATATGATTTTTTTTTACCTTGCGATATTTTTTTAAATGATAAAAAGCAGGTTTTGTTATCACCTTCATGTGGCTACTGAAACTTAGGTCACTGTCAATAATTACTCCAAGATTTTTCACGGTGTCGGCTACGATAAAAACCGTTCGTTCCCAGTAGAGTGGCAGTCTTAAATCTATTCTCCTTTTTTCCCAAAAATATGACTTCAGTGTTCAGATTAAGAAGGTTCTGTGACAGCTGGGACAACCCTGAGGGACTCCGCAGGTAAGGACGTAAGTGTTGAGTTAGTCCAATAGACACATAAAAACTTCTATGCTCTAAATAGGACCTAGCCAGCTGATGACAATGCCATGAAGTCCCATACAGTGCTCAAGGCTATGCAGTAATATGCTGTGGTCAACAGAGTCGAAAGCTGCACTGAGACCCAACAGCATTAGAACAGTGGTTTTGCCACTGTTCAATGACTGAGTCATTGTTTGGCCGAATATAATTTGCTACTTTTATAAGGGCTGTTTCACTGTGCTATGATAAAAACCTGACAGTAAGAGATAAAAGCAGCAAGTCCAGACCAGGCTAAACGACACGGTAAAAAGCGTCAAGTCAGCTTTCCCTCTGAAACCCACCCGTCGATATCAGTCACATGATACGCGTTCAAACATATAGACGACGCTGCTATTTTTTCATCCGTCAACGTGGAGCTATGAAACTATGTCAAGTGTATCACATCAGAGTCGACTTTGGCAGAAACTTTCCGTGTTACCGGAGCCCTATTGTCAACAACAACAACCACCACCATGAAGCAGCTCTAGTCACTCACCTCCTCGTATGATTGGGAATCATCGCTTCTGATCATGCCGAAGCCCAGCCTCGGATAGGCCCCCTGGTCAGGAGATTAAGTAAAAATCACAAAGCCACACATTTTAATTGCACATACATGTTGAACTTGACAGGAGATCTCCCGGCGGTCCCAGATCGGTTAGCGTCTGTTAAACAAGCCCTTCCCCTAAAAGCCGGAGCTCTGCGTAAATCTGCAGCCAGGGTTGCCAGATTGGGCGGGAAATTTGGCCCAATCTGGCAACACTGTATCTGGACTCTCTGCGTCCCGCTCCCTTGGTCCTCGGATCCCTGTCTCCTTCCCTGTTTGATTTGGGGGGGGGGGGGGCTTTCTCTTTCACTGTCCCGGGGGCGCCCTTTCTCTTTCACTGTCCCAGTTGAGGTAGGATCTATAGGCCAAACGCATGTAAACTGTAAATTAAACACTTTTTTTTTTCTTAATACATTATGACATTATTTGTATCAGCCAAGTCCACATTATTGCAAGCCGCGCGAAACGGGTATAACTAGATATTGAATATATCTGAAGACGCGTAGAGCGACTGGGGGCGCATGTCCCGAGACGGTGGGTATATTCCCACAACCTGGGACAGTTTGGGGCGATGTGTGTAGATCATGGGTGTAGATGGATGAACCAAATATACGGGTTCTAATCCGGGTTCTCTAGACCTGTCTTGTCATCGAAACACGGCAAGGCGGAAGTGCTCCTGCCGGCTGGACTGGACTACTCACACAACCACACCATGGCAACTGCAACGACGCGACTTGGCGCTTTTTTAATGGTGCTTTATACGTGTTTTGCGGACGATATCAACCTGATTCACAAACCAGACTCGGCGCCAGTCAGGTTGTTCACAGAAGAAGAGCTGAAGAGATATGACGGCAGCGAGGTGAGAGTGTGTCTGTTTGTGTGTGTGTGTGTGTGTGTGTGTGTGTGTGTGTGTGTGTGTGTGTGTGTGTGTGTGAGTGCGTGTGCGTGTGCGTGAGAGAGAGAGAGAGAGAGAGAGAGAGAGAGAGAGAGAGAGAGAGAATGTGTGTGTTTGAGTGTGTTTATGCAACTCGATGTACCAAGGATAAAGTTATATTTGGTGCTCCCCTGTCATCATGTGAACAACGTAGGACGGACAGCCCATCTACATGGCCATCAAGGGAGTTGTGTTTGACGTGACCAAAGGAAAAGGTACAATGAAACGCCACAACAGCCACTTGCACGTCAAAGTGAAACCAAATCTGGTTCCATTATATTACCTGTTATCTCTGATTGGCCATGATATATGCTTTTATAACATATATTACTTTCCGTATAACACAGGTATAGCTACAGGTCCAATACAGAAAAACAACAAAAACTTTGTTGCTTTGTGCTAAAAGACTTAGGAAGAACGAGTTGTTTTTGTTCTAGTTATTGAAAGACTCCTAGTTCCGTCGCTGAGGGAATTAGGAACTAGGAGCCTTCCTCTTCTGTTGTTTTGATCTATATCTGTCTGTCTATATTTAATGTTTTATTGCAACCTGACATCATTGCGTGACAATCTGTGTAAGGTGTATTTCTGGGTAAGGTCCTCTTTGTTTGATGGAGAACCCTTTCCCCACCGGAGACGGTAAAATCTAACCGGACCCTGTTGGTTTGACCTCCAGGGTTCTACGGTAAAGGGGCCGCTTACAACGCCCTGGTGGGCCGAGACTCGACGCGGGCCGTGGCCAAGATGTCCCTGGACCCGGCGGACTTGACCCCCGATACGGTGGGTCTTTGTGGGGGGGGGGGGGGGGCAGGAACTCTGCAGGTAACTGGGTCGGTTCCGTCAAAGAGCAGGAGACATAACATTTCGGGCGTTAAGCAGATGCTTAAACCCCAAGCGACTTATACTAAGTAAATTTGTCAGAAGAAAGAGACACAATATATCGCCGTCTGTACAGTTAAGATGTTCATAGAACCAAGCGCCAACCACTAACATTCTCTAGGTTAACCCATTCCCCGTTGTCCGGGAAATATCAATCATAACTATAAATATACAATCACATACAAATTATAGTAACCTTGTTTATATAATTATTACATTAGAAGAAACTGTATACATTCTCCCTGTAACTTAAAACAAATCCCTTCCTCTCTTAAACTGAGAGAGGTTAAGTTAATTCGTATTCAAGTTCCCACTAGAGCCAGTAAGTCTGGTTTTGTGACCAGGCCAATCGACTGACTTCTTTGTTGTGTAAACTATTTACAGCCACCATGTCTTGCAAACCTGCAGACATGTCCAATAACCACCCATTGTATTGCAAATTGACTTGGCCTTAGGTCACTCCCACTCCCTACCCACAATGGAAACGTTCCCTATAAGAATGTTGTTCACCTATTGTTTCATCGAATGTGTTCTCGGTAAACTTTGCTGCCAGTACTTTTCCCATGATCATGCCTTAAGATTAAATCAAATATTTCGCTGTCCGACGTGTCCGTGAGAGAACTTTCTCTTCATCACCCGTATACAACAATGATAGCTAGCATAAGATGCTAAACAAAGCTAGGTACTATTTTTTTAAGTGCAAGGTGTCATTTTGTTCTACACTTAGGAACAGTGAACCTGCGGCCATAGGGCAGACGATGTCAGTAGCTCCAACACCCACCCCCGTACCGCCCGGGCAAGACATAGCTTTTAAAGGTCCCATGACAACAGGTGTGGGTTGATTAGCCGTTACAAGCCGTTTTGGAAATCTGTCCCTTATGACATTTTTTGCGTTTGCTACAGTCCACTGGGGAGGCTGGTAGACTGATCTATCTAGCGTACATCTAGGTGGACACGCCCACCTGTGATGTCATAAGGGACAGATTTCCAAAACGGCTTGTAGCGCTCAATGTAAAAGGTTGACTCTCCTCGTGACCGTGAATGTTTGCATACAGCGCGAAGGCTTTATGCGCGCAGGCTTGATGCGCTCCACTTTTTTCTGTGGAGAACCAGCGCCTTGAATATTTACTACAGCGTTTCTACAGCTCGAGGCGGTTTCGCAATGACTTCGTCTTTACGGAGATATTCCTGAACCTCATAAAACGAAACTGGATCGTTTTCGCCCGTTTCGGCTCCGTGTGGACGGGGCCTAAACAACCCCCAAACCACGCCCTCTCCTTCTATGCCTTCTCCCTCCCCTATGTTTCTCCCTCATTGAGCAGTGTTGCATTTCACGCATTTGTGATTGACAAGGCAAGATGGATTCCCAGAACCAATCACAGAAGAGATGCCGTGATTGGTCAGAATGAGCCGGGATCGGCCTCAAATCGTTATTGGCTCATAGAGATGCAGGCGAAGTCGAGGGGAAACTAATATTCTCACATCACATCCACCCACTAAGAGCTGTTGGCATTTCTCACAAATTATACCCAAATAAAATATCTTAAATCCTCACTACTGCACCTTTTAAGCTGGATCATTGTCGCACCTTGTATCGACTGGGACTGGTTTTGGAGCAATGTGGATACAAAGAGTTTAGGTCACGGAGGTTATGGTCGCTCACTGGTTGCCCTTCTCCTTCCCCCTTCAGGAGGGTCTCACCGCGGACCAGCTGAACTCCCTGGAGAAGGTCTTCGAGGGCACCTACAAGACCAAGTACCCCATCGCGGGGTACACCGCCGCCCGCATACTCAACCCCGACGGCAGCCCCAACAAACACTTCCAACCGGAGTCCCAGCCCCAGCTCAGAACCAAAGACGAGTTCTGAGGGGGTTCTGATCAACCCCACAGGCCCCGCCTCCCTCTTTGACGTCAGAGAGGGAGGCGGGGCAGTGGGAGTGGCGGCCATCTCATTCAGCCGAATAAACGGATGACGAAGATGACGACATAAGAGGCATAAGAGACAGAACGCCTTTTTTTTTTTTTTTACCTTGCCAGCGGATTTCCTCAGAAACTGAACGGGACTCTGTGTGACGGGTTTTTATTGGGGGGGCCAGCCGGGGAGTGCCCTGTTTTTTTATTGGGGGTGCCTCCCTGTGACTGGGCCTGTGTGCACCACACCAACGATCAATGATGTGAAAATGAGGATAGTGATGACAGTGATACAGAGATGTACTCTGTACTCTCCAGCTGTAGAGCATCCGTAAGCCCCCTCCCTACTGTACTCAATAGTGGCTTGTATCTAAAAAATACTCATAAACTATAAGTGGCATCGGAGAATAGTGTGTGATAAAATGACAACAGTGAGCTGTAATAGTGACATTGCCATAACACAGTATAAAGCACTTTTCCCTGACACTGGCTTAAGATATAAAGTACTAGGAGGTAAAGTTATTAAGTCTTTACAACTAAGGTACGTGCTGTACAGGAAGTCGATGCTGACCACACGCTGGACATTTGGTCCACAATTCGACTCCTACCTGCAGGCTTGTTTTGTTTAGTAGTTCCCCTCTCAGTCTAGTAATGTTTCACTACCTGACAGAAGCTGATATTCAACACCAGAAAACACTTACCATAGCTATCGGTTATCACAGCAAATTCAATCTTTCAAATAAACAATCAAATCATCAGATCAAGAAATTGTCTGCATTTATATTCCATCTGTACTGTTTAATATAAAACAATTGAGGAAAAAAATCAAAAAGGACTTTATTTGCTATTTGACTGTTTTTCTGAATAAAGTGCCTTAATCCTCAACCTCTCAAAGACATGGTATTAATGATGTCAACTAGAGTGTGCTACACCTTGCTGAAGTAAGAGGAAGTACAGATAAGGGAAAGAGATTAGTTATTTGAGCGGTTAAGTACGCTTCCATTATTCCTATCCTCTCCCTACGGCGCCTCCTGAAGGAACAACTCATCATTGTGTGCTCAAGGGTCAAAGGTCGCTGGGTTCCGCCTCGCTGTCGGAGGGGGGGTTCGTTGCTTCCGTTGTGATGAGCCTCCCCCCCCCCCCCCCCCCCCGCCCCGGTGGAGGGGCCGTGGACCAGAGGGTGCGTGGGCGGGCCGGGACAACCACCACGTCACTGACCTCCAGCTGGGTTCAAAGGACGTTAGCCCTGCCCAGCCGCCTTGCCCCGCTGCTGGGGGGAGCCAACGTCAGCCCCAGCCCTCAGTCAGGTGCAGTAGCTCGCAGACCGCCCAGCGTCTCCGCTCCGTCTCTCTCTGCTCTGAGAGAACTTTCTACTGTAGCTGTTTGAAAACACTCCAAGCCAAGATGCCTAAAACAGTAAGATCTTCTACTTTGGTTCCTCGGTGGGGGATTTAGTTCAAACTAAATGCAGTTATGTAAGGTGAAACAATGATGACATAATGACATGACGATGGGTTTAATGACGTCCCCCCCTTATGTCTTCTGTCTGGTGTTTGTAACGGGACAATGTTTGATTTGATGCTCGTACCGTGTTGGATAGAGCTGTGTTCTGCTTGGCTCTTGACACCAAGTCATAAGAACCCAGCCACTTATCTTCAAGGACGTCGTGACTCGTGACATAATGAATGGAGACACTAAAGGTCTAAAGGTATTTGCCGTTCAACCCAAAGTCAGTTGGCACAGATCGCTGACTTCAGTTCAACTACATCAACAACTGCAGAACTCTGTAATATTCCATGAAGTGAAGAGAACAAATATGTTTGTCAGGGTTTATTGTGGCATTCTTGTGTGGCAACTTGCAAGAGGGACCTAGCCCTCTTGGAATTTACTCATTAACCAGATGGTGTTTGCAGTTTGACCCCTGTCCCATCGTAGCATCACATCGTACAACAATACCAGAGGAAAGAGGGGCGCATGGGCCCGCTGGGCACTTTAAACCCCCATGAGATCACCTGGTATTGGGACCGGGTCGGGCTACAGTAGGGGTAGGGGTTAGGGGTGGAGATAGGGTTAGGCTACAGTGGGGTTAGGTGTTAGGGGTTGGATTGGGGGTTGAGATAGGGTTAGGCTACAGTGGGGTTAGGTGTTAGGGGTTGGATTGGGGGTTGAGATAGGGTTAGGGTACAGTAGGGTTAGGGTTGAGATAGGGTTAGGGTACAGTAGGGTTAGGGGTTAGGGGTTTAGAGGGTGGTTAGGCTTTAGTGGGGTTAGGTGTTAGGGTTTGGATAGGGTTAGGCTACAGTAGGGTTATGGTAGGGGTTAGGGCTTGAGATAGGGTTAGGGTACAGTAGGGTTAGGGTTTGAGATAGCGTTAGGGTACAGTAGGGTTAGGGTTGAGATAGGGTTAGGGTACAGTAGGGTTAGGGGTTAGGGGTTTAGAGGGTGGTTAGGCTTTAGTGGGATTAGGTGTTAGGGGTTGGATAGGGTTAGGCTACAGTAGGGTTAGGGTAGGGGTTAGGGCTTGAGATAGGGTTAGGGTACAGTAGGGTTAGGGTTTGAGATAGGGTTAGGCTACAGTAGGGTTAGGTGTTGAGATAGGGTTAGTGTTAGGTTTAAAGGGAATTTAAGTGTTGGGGGTTAGGGTTAGGTTTTAAGGTGATTTAAGAGTTAGGAGTTATGTTAGGGACCTCAGAGAGATGCTGTGCGTGAAGCTCATAACTCTCCACACAGGCCACTCATGGCTGTATGGTTTGATGTACTTTATGATGTCTTTTGTTGACTCGTTCAACATTTGGTCAAGGGTAAAAAGTGGGGAAGTTCCCCTGCGATACATCGGATACAACTCTGCAAGGGTTCATTTAGATCGTGACTCAACGCAACGAGAGTGAATTTCTGCACTCTTATCGGAACCTCAAGGGTGAACTTTCTTATCGAAGGGTGAATTCTCTGCAGGGTTACCACTGACGTCTGAGTGAGCCCGCAGGGTGGCTCGAGATTAAGTATGCAGAGTACCTTCAAGGGTACGTAGGGTATGCTGCACGCACCTTAGAGTGACGTCCGCGTGGTCAGCACATGCACTACGTACTCAGGCCTTACTCGGCAGGGGAGGAAAGTACTCAAGTACTTATACTCATGAGTCATGTACCAATGTGAGGTGTTTGTACTTGAGTTATACTTTTTCTCCACAAGTATAAGTATTTATCTATCTATTATACTATCAATAATTGAAGTAAGGGTTTGCATAAACCTACTTTTATTTCAGAAACTTGGTGCTACCGTTTCTGGACCACATTTACCACAAACTACTAAAAGTAATACTCTAATAGTACACTGAATGGAGGACAGTTCCTTTATAATTCAGCAAGGCGAAGGATTGGAGTACTTTTCCCACTACGGCCTGTACTGTTGACAGAGCAACTAACTAAACACAGAGCAGGTTAAGAACACCGGCTGATGTATGGTTGGGTGGTGAGGGGGGGGGGGGGGTGAATATATTAGTCTCCATGCCTGAGTGCTCTAACAGATGACAGCGTTTCAAAGTGAAATCATTAACCCAAAGTTGGTTACGTTTTCGTACATGACGGGTACCGACAGTTATTCCACCGCGTGTGGCACAAGTCAATCAAATCATTCAAACTCTATTTGTGTCGAGCACTTCCTGCGGAAACTGCACTACAAAATGCCGAACAAGGGAACAAAAATATTAAGAAGGAGAAGTTATGCTCTCTGTGTTGGTAATGAGTAACTGCCAATCACAAGTCATACATGTCCTGAGGTGGAAACCACAATGTAAAGGTTGTTGCTATGGCGATGGTGGAGGTGGTGGCGGCCATTTTCTGAGCCCCTGGCAGTTCTGTGCCGGATTTGGTGGCATGGTGTGAGGGAATGTCGAGCTGGAGTTACGATGCCATGGTCCGATGTTTCAGGACTTTATCTTTACGACTTGCCGGGTGTGCACTAAAGAGTCACTTCATAAAACAGTTGGGTAACACTTTAATGGGGTCAGGGTTCAATTGTTTAACACCTGAATTTTCCTTTGTTGAAAAGAGAAGGATGTCTTTTAGCACACGTTTCCGTTGAAACGTTCTCCTCCATTAGTTACGCATCTACACCATGTGTTTGTTGTCCCATTTGATCTGTTTTGTAGTGTAGAATAGATAGAAGATAGATAGAATTCAATTGCCAATTTTTTAATATCTCATGATTATCACACCGATTGTGTTCGGGCGGGGGCTTTTATTGTGGCACAGGTAAAAGAAGCATTCTTCTGGGTGTGTTTGACTCGGTTGCTAAGGGGCTGTTCAGCATTGTGCTGGTTGCTAGGGGGCCTGGGAATAATATAACTGCCAGGTCGGAGGAAACTTGGCAGCGCGGCACTATTTTTATATTGTAATCTGCTGTCTTGCAACCTTGCAGCCCCTTGGCAAGGATAGTCCAGAGTCCGGCCAGATAGCAGCAGGGAAACGTGGACTCATGGACCGCATTAACACTTAGCTAGGATTAAAACACCTTTAAGACTTAATTGGGAAAAGCTTAAAGCCCATTTAAGACATGTCTTATATAACCTTTAGGGCTTGCTGAAGAATTGAAGAAGAATGGTTCAGGAAATGTTTAAGATGCATTGGTGACATATCCGAGAACTGTTTAAGCCATATTCAAGACCCGTTGACAATCATTTAAGTTAGGTTCTAGGACCTGCATCAACAAATGGAAAGATTTTGGGGTGCACCGGTAACTCACCGAGTAGAGCCCATATAGTCTCTATATGGGCTCAGTCCTTATCGATTTCTGCCTGTGGTCCTTTGCTCTATGTCTTCCCCTCTATCTCCCAGGCCTTTATGTCTATCACTCTATAATAAAAAGCATTACAAATAATGCAAATGCAAGGATTTTAGAATGTTTCGTTTTTTGTCTGATATTTATGAGTACATATAGTTCTTACAGCCTGTGTAGTCCAACTGGTATGTTTTTGCATCAATATCGCCAGGTTAGGAGTTTGATTCCCGACTTTCCATATGCGAATTCATGCACAGCTTGTATTGCATTAACGCTGAAAAACACTTACCTACCTAAGTGTCTCTACCTACCTATCATTACATAGCATAGCATAGCATAGCGTAGCATAACATAGCATAACAATGACTAACATAGCATTACATTGAATAGCAGCATAACATTTACTAACATAGCATAACATTGACCAGCAAACCGTAACATAGCATAGCATTACATAGCATAGCATAACCTAACCTAACTTAACGCATTGTTATGGAGGTGTTGGCTGGGAGGTCATGTGACTAAAGAGAGGCGATGTGTGTTCTGCAGATCAACGTCCGGGTGACCACCATGGACGCAGAGCTCGAGTTCTCCTTCAACCCAAACACCACGGGGAAGCAGCTCTTTGACCAGGTCAGTACCCTAACCACGACCCCTGACCCCTAACCCCTGACCCACCCAAACACCACGGGGAAGCAGCTCTTTGACCGGGTCAGTACCCTAACCCTGACCCCTAACCCTGACCCTTTAACCCCTGACCAACCCAAACACCAAGGAGAAGCAGCTCTTTGACCAGGCCAGTACCCTAACCCTGACCCGACCCCTAACCGACCCAAACACCAAGGAGAAGCAGCTCTTTGACCAGGCCAGTACCCTAACCCTGACCCGACCCCTAACCGACCCAAACACCAAGGAGAAGCAGCTCTTTGACCAGGCCAGTACCCTAACCGACCCAAACACTACCCGGAAGCATTTCCAACCCATAACCAGAGTACCTATCCAGTGCTGGTGGGTGTGGGTAACGGTCTAACCAGTGCTCATGGGTGTGGGTCTAACCTGTGATCCTGATAACACTCCCCTGGTGCTTCCTCTGAGTCACCCTGCTATCGACCCTCCGATTTCCCAGGGATCAGGACACATTCCTCCCTGACTCATCCTGCAGACACACCCTCCACTGTGACCGGGAGAGGAGGTCTGACTGCATCTCTAGGTCTCACTGCGTCTCCAGGTCTCACTGCGTCACTAGGTCTCACTGCGTCACTAGGTCTAACTGCATCTCCAGGTCTAACAGCCTCTCTAGAACTCTCTGCGTCTCGAGGTCTCACGGTGTCTCTAGGTCTCACTACGTCTCACTGCGTCTCTAGGTCTCACTGTGTCTCTAGGTCTCACTGCGTCACTAGGTCTCACTGCGTCACTAGGTCTCACTGCGTCTCTAGGTCTCACTGCGTCACTAGGTCTCACTGCGTCTCTAGGTCTCACGGCGTCTCTAGGTCTCACTGTGTCTCTAGGTCTAACTGCGTCTTTTGGTCTCACTGCGTCTCTTAGTGTCTCTAGGTCTCACTGTGTCTCTAGGTCTAACAGCCTCTCTAGGCCTCTCTGCGTCTCTAGGTCTCTCGGCATCTCTAGGTCTCACTGTGTCTCCAGGTCTCACTGCGTCTTTTTGTCTCACTGTGTCTCCAGCGTCCCTAGGTCTCACTGCGTCTCCAGTTCTCACTGCGTACTATATTGGGGGTTCTCAATCTGTGGGCCGGGAGCCCTCAGAGGGTCCCAAGAAGGACACAAATCCAATTTCCATTCCGCAAAATGATACGTGCCTGCACACAAGTTGTGGATATGCTTCAACACATTATTGGCACGTCATTTCAATATTTAGTTATTCTCGTAATCGAGAAGAATCATTTCAGCAGCCATAGAAAAAACATCAACGCAGCAGATTAGATCCATAAAAATAGAAACATAACTGTAAACAGGCCTTAGATGAGTTTGTTTTATATAAAAGGGCAAAGTGGAGAGGAAAGTAGGGCGATAGGAGAGTCCTTCTGCTAGATGTCTCCCTAGTTCACATGCTTTATCTTATCACTTTCACATGGATTAGTAGATTGTGTTCCCCGGTGGTTTAGGAAGACTTAACCAGCAAAGACGAGTCTACTACGTGAGCCTTCAAATGTAAAGGTAGCAGACCCATAATTAGTGCTACGAGCCACACCTGTGCTGGTCCAATGACTCTACTCTGAGAAAAGCCTCTGTTCGGACCGTCTGTCTGTGTAGAGTTAGCGATAGCTTCCAGGTTGGCATTTCCCCCAGAAAATCATTGTTTGCTTGACCTACCAGTGACATGGCTTTTTGTCGAGAAAAGTTTTTTATTATCCCTTTCAAACCACAGACTGCATTTCTGAATCAGTACACCGTGTTTCATCGAACTGAAGGGATTTATTTATCTGAAAAGTCAAACAGCTATACACGCATGTGACACAGATATGTCGTGACTGCTGAATACACAGGGTAAAACACTCTGGTGATTCACTGACCCTATGACGAGCCAAACCAGATCATGTAGGGAAACCTCTAGTGGAGATATTTAGAACGACAGAACTGCTATATAGGCTCAAACAACAACAGTATAATCTAAGATAAGACATTGAGGCCAGATGGTTCAGTGACCGATTAGATTGTGAGCGTATTATGACAGATGATGCTGTGCTTATAGCATTAAACTGTGATTTTATCACAGATCCTAGATCACACATTGATTGTAGATTTCAGAACAGGACACTCATTAGATAACTCATTTGACCGATTTTAAGATCCTGGAGCAGACAGTGATTGCAGATTTCAGAACAGGTGAATCGTTAGATTACTCATTAGACTGATTTTAAGATCCTAGATCAGACAGTGATGGTAGATTTCAGAACAGTAAGATTTCAGATCACAATGTGATTGTTAGATTACTGATTAGACTATGATTTAAAGACAGATCAGGCTGTGATTGTAGAGTTCCGAACAGTGAGATTCCAGATCAGACCGCACTTGTTAGATGATGAGACTGTGATTTTTGAGAGCCCAGATTTGACCGATTGCTATGATGTATCAGAATGTAACTCTAATGGCTGGATCTGCGTTCTCTGTGTCCAAGGTGGCCAGGACCATCGGCCTGAGGGAGATCTGGTACTTCGGCCTGCAGTATCTGGACAACAAAGGCTTCCAGTCCTGGCTGAAGTTTGACAAGAAGGTAAACAGAGGAAGGACTCGCACAGATGACTGAATGAACGGGTCCTGCCCAGAATCAGTTTTATGCTTTCACGGAAGGAGTTTTACGCGTAGAATAATTCGTTTTCTAAGTCAATTTATAATAATTATTCTTTTGAGGAGAATAATAAATTGCATCTCTTTGTCTAATTACAATTTTTCCATATTTCGAATTGAACATACTTCTACAAAGCCACGCTGAGCTCCACAATGCTATGCTAAGCTGAGTGCTTCTCGGCGGTCGTGCCTCCATCTCTTCACGCTCACACTGCTGTGTTCCTAGTTCATTCATTACACATTCTCACGTCCTCTTCGTCTCCCCCCTATCCCCCCCCCCCCCCCGCCCAGGTGACGGCCCAGGACGTGAGGAAGGAGTCCCCCCTGCTGTTCAAGTTCCGGGCCAAGTTCTACCCGGAGGATGTGGCTGACGAGCTGATCCAGGACGTGACCCAGAAGCTCTTCTTCCTGCAGGTGAAGGATCTGATCCTGGGCGACGAGATCTACTGCCCCCCGGAGTCGGCCGTGCTGCTCGCCTCCTACGCCGTCCAGGCCAAGTTCGGAGACTACAACAAGCATGTTCACGAGCGCGGCTACCTGTCCGGAGACCGGCTGCTGCCCAAGAGGTACGCACGCACACACACACACACACACACACACACACACACACACACACACACACACACACACACACATACACACACCTTATACACACACACACACACACACCTTATACACACACACACACACACACATACACACACCTTATACACACACACACCTTATACACACACACACACACACCTTATACACACACACATACACCTTATACACACACACACACAGCTTACACACACACAAACACACACACAAACACATACAAGCTCATATACGCATACATCCAACACACACACACACATTCACACACACACACACACACACACACACACACACACACACACACACAAACAACCTCATTCTCACACACACACACACACACACACACACACACACACACACACACACACACACACACACACACACACACACACACACACACACACACACACACACACACACACATTATACATGTTATCTCAGTGGTACAATGTCCGGAATGTCACACTGTATCATGCCAATTTAAATGATAATGAAGGGTCAATTAATAAATGATGAAGGGTGAATACATTAATGATCAATTAGGAATGAATAACTTCTAATCAGGAGCCAATTTAGGTCAAAACAAGATTTGGTCTCTTTTTCCGAGTTTTAGTTGGCAACAAAACCCACACATTTGCATCTGTATTTACTGACTATTTAATGAGAATGCCCATGGCTGTACAATGTAATACAATAGGCAATTTAATCAATATTTCTTAGCCGTATCTTACCCACCAATCTCAATGTTTCATTGATTGTTTACGCACAAAACACACAGTTCTGTTAAGCTAGTCGCATTCAGTGTTTAAGTTGGCTTGCTAGCTTGTTTACATACCCAATGAATCCCTTAGCCTTTTTGGCAGAGTACCCCCTTCAACGGCGCAAAAGTCTTTTGGGAGAAAAAAAGTCTTTCATGAAACTTACGACAGATTCTCCTTTCTCCTTCTTTTCAGATTTATGTTTTAACCACTTGTCAGTTTTCTCGATTTTCTATTGTCTAGCTTTCAGAATTTAAACTTGCTCAGGGTGAAAATAAAATTCTAGTTATTTTTCTTGAAACATTTTCTGAGTAGCCCCTGCAGTACTCCAAAGTACCACTAGTGGTACGCGTACCCCTATTTGAGAACCGCTGCCTTAGCTAACCCGGCCACCCTCTGTCTCTGCTGCCCAGGGTTCTGGACCAACACAAGATGTCCAAGGACCAGTGGGAGGAGCGGGTGCAGACCTGGCACAACGAGCACGGCTCCATGGTCAAGTGAGTTCACCTGGAATCCGCTCCACTTGCTCTGACAAACTTGCTGTATGTTGTATGTCCTGGCACTTAATGTACGCCCTTATTGTATGTTGTACGTCCTGGCACTTAATGTACGCCCTTATTGTATGTTGTACGTCCTGGCACTTAATGTACGCCCTTATTGTATGTTGTACGTCATGGCAGTTAATTTACGCATCTATTGTGTGTTGTATGTCGTTGCGCTTAAAAATAGTACTAAACAGTAACAATTGTTAGTGCTTCACTGTCCTCCAGTTTACCCACTATTATGATTGCCATATTCAATGAAAAGATTATTTAAAAACAAATTAATTTAGAATAGGCCACAATACAATAGAATAACTGTTTTAAAGTGTTTAAACTTTTATCTAGTGTTATGTAGTGTTGATAAATGTCAATAAATGGCCTAAAATGGCCGACCTAACTGCCGAGCGTGTGGCCCACAGAGAGGAAGCAGTGCTGGAGTACCTGAAGATCACCCAGGACCTGGAGATGTATGGCGTCAACTTCTTCGAGATCAAGAACAGGAAGAGCACGGACCTGTGGCTGGGCGTGGACGCCCTGGGCCTCAACATCTACGGCAAGGCGGACAAGTGAGTTCCCGCTCTGCCTCACCTCCAGGACGTAGAGGAGCCTCGGGACCTCTTAACGTCATCGGCCTTGTTAGCTAAAATTGCTTAGTGAGGTGAAAGAGCTGCTTCCCCGTGGTGTTTGGGTGGTTCAGGGGTCAGGGTTAGGGTACTAACCTGGTCAAAGAGTTGCTTCCCCGTGGTGTCATGCGATGCCCTTTGATAGTGCCATCCTCAATTTCGTTTGCCTCGAAAAATGACCAACAGTCAACGCCCCCAGCTGACCAAGCCCATGTTCCAAGGAAAGGACCTTATAAACGTCATAAAGGACCTTATAAATGTTATCAAGGACTTTATAAATGTATAAAGTGTATAAAGGAAGGCACGTGATCCCCAAAGGAAAGGAGCCTATATAAACGATGTCCCCCCTGGTGGTGAGATCCGGTAGTTCAACATGGACATCAGATTGCAGGTAGTGGTCTGAAGTAGTGTCAGAAGAAGATAAGACTACTACCCTGGTTCATAACACGCAGACTCATAATTTAGGGCTACGAGGTACAACTGTGTCTGGTGATTTCCCTCTATGGAAATCAGACTAACTTCCAACAGCTTTGGCTGGAGTTCACGCACGGTTTACATTGGGTAGGACAGTAGGTGTGTCTGTGTGTGTGTGTGTGCGTGTGTGTGTGACGTGTGTGTGTGTGTCTGTGTGACTGAGGTCACTAACCCCAGCCTACCCCTCCCCCCCCCCCTCCCAGCACGTTTGACCGCCAGACCAATGGTTTGTGTTCACAGAGTTCATTGGCCCAGTTGTGTCCATGTGTGTTTTGACATCACACTGATAGCAATTTAAATAATGTTTGCCTATTGAGTCGAGGGACAGAGGTCTTATTCCTTAATGCGTATATTTGTCTTGATTTTTATTCTCTGTTTTGGGTTTTTGTAGTTTTCCTATTTGCCTTAACTGTTATGTTGTATTCATTTCCATGCTTGTCATGTCTTGTCCATGTGTTAACCTTTAGTCATTTTTGGTGTCTTTACTATCAGGATTTGAAAGATGAGCCCTGGACTCTGTGTGTATCTATATATATATATATATATATATATATATATAGATATTTGCACTAACTATCTGCTCCAATACAAAAACAATTTAGGGCTCTCTTAAAAAAACCTCTGTTAAAACCATTAAAAACTCTCTTAAAACCATTAAAAACTCTCTTTGAACCATTCAATTCTGCTCTTTCCCCCAGGCTCACTCCTAAGATCGGTTTCCCCTGGAGCGAAATCCGCAACATCTCCTTCAACGACAAGAAGTTCATCATCAAGCCCATCGACAAGAAAGCGCCGGTGAGTGTCCGGTAATGCTCCTCTGAACTGAAGAACAGTGACGCACAGTGTTCACTGTCAGATCTACGAAACAATGTAGAACAATTATAAACATGTGTCGTGCCTTTGTTTGAGCAGACTTTTTTGCGAAGTGTTTTGCCGGTTATTCGAGTAATCACGATAAAAAATATAATAATACGCCTACTAATTTCAAACCAGCAAAATATGTGACCAGATGCAGATGCAGTGTTGTGCCTGAACGCGTTCATTGAACGATAGTTCATGAACTCGTTCATATTTTCGGCGAACGCGAACTGAACGTACTGTATTACTGCCTGATGAACGTTACTGTGAACTCGTTCATTCTGGTGTCTGTGAACGGCACGCGAACTCCGTTTAACTTCGTTCAATTGGGGGGTTATTTGTTTATCAACACGGCGGATGCGCGCGCAGAAGGAGAACATTTGTTTGACCGGTTGTTGGTTACCTCCGTGTGGTTAATTTGCAGTTGCGGTGTTGTCAGCTTACTGTTACATTAAACTGCAATCAGAAAATGCGGTTATATGCTATATACCCTATAGTGTCTGTGGTGTAAATGCTGGGACGAATTAAAAAATATAAATACACTTTATGTTGAAAGTATAGACCGTCCCGATTCCCATTGAAACGAATGGCGCGGTGATTATTCTTCAAAACGAGATCTGTTAAATCGTGAAAAATGAATCAAACTGTAATCAGACAACACGGTTATATGCTATAGACCCTAGAGTATCTGTGGTATAAAGGCTGAGACTAATTTCGAATTATAAATATGTACAATCCATAACGTTAGCTCTCTGGCTCATAGCTCAGCGGACTAGAATACCTCCTTGAATCATTGCTTGTTGGCCGGAAACGGAAATGGGGGGTTGCAGTCTTTTCGCTCGGTTCTCCGACTCAACAGTAGGGCTAGAACCGAGCGAAAAGACTACAACCAAATTTGAACTACAACCAAACTAGTTCCCTTCCCGCTTCCGGCCAACGAGCAATGAGTCTTCCAACCGAAATCAATGGGATTTACAAAATGCGCTAAATGTACAATAAAACACGATAGAAACTGTATTTCGCTACGATGCTTGATTCAACCACTCTATTTCATCCTAGACAAATCACGAAGTGTACTCGATGTTCAAAATACCGGAAAAAAATAATATTATTGAAAATAATATTAATAAAACATATTGAAAAAAAGAACTATGAACTAGTTCATTTTTTGGAACTGTGAACTTAGTTCAAATCTTTTGAATTATGAACGTTGAACTGAACTAGTTCATTTTAAAATTTGTGAACTGAACTTTGAACTAGTTCACGTAGAAAGTGAACTATCCCAACACTGACCAGATGCTCTTGAGCACAAGTGCTCACATCCATGCCCCCCCCCCCCCCCCCCCCCCCCCCTCACCTCACTGTTGTCACATATACTTTATAGTCACTTGAAGCGCTTCACAGGTTCGAATTCGACCCACGTGCAAACATGTTGTACTCTATTTTCTAGGACTTGCGTTGGTATCTTTATTTACCTCCTGCCATCGAATAATAAATAAATGGTAAAGAGATAAGCGATGAAAATCATGGACTAATATCGTATAGTTATCAATATCATAAATTGTACTGATAGTTTACTCATGTTTATTGTATGTTGTATGTACGTCCTGGCAGTTAAAAATAGAACTTAGCATGTTGTAGCATCTTATTCTAGCTATCTTTGTTGTCTTGATAAAGGGCTAACCTAGTGATTGTTAGTGCTCGGCACTTGGTTCTATGAACATCCTTACTGTACCGACAGCGATATAATGATTCTCTTTCTTCTGACAAATGTACTTATTGCAAGTCACTTTGGACTCAATGTAAATGTGAATGACGAAGTAATTCCAATTTCCACGTTACGAGTCGGTGTGTGACGCATGTGTTGCGCACAGGACTTTGTGTTCTACGCGCCGCGTCTGCGCGTGAACCGCTGCATCCTGCAGCTGTGCATGGGGAACCACGAGCTGTACATGCGCCGCCGCAAGCCCGACACCATCGAGGTGCAGCAGATGAAGGCCCAGGCCAACGAGGAGAAGCTGCAGAAGAAGATCGAGAGGTGGGCCACACACAGAAAAACACACTCAAACACACAGACACACAAACAAACAGGCAAACAGGCAAATAAATGAACACACAAACAGGCAAACACACACACACACACACACACACACACACACACACACACACACACACACACACACACACACACACACACACACACGCACACACAGAAACACAAAGAAATGAACGCACAAACAAACAGGCCAGCAAACTAACTAACAAACAAACACAAAAACACACAAACAAACACACAAACACACTGACAGTAAAACAAGCAAACAAGCAAACAAGCAAACTCACAAGCAAACACACAAACACACTCTCGGTGTAAGAATCTCAGGGAGGGTTGGAAGATATGCATCATGGGGTGTCCACGCCGTGAAGGTGAACATCCATGTTGGGTTCCGCAGAGACAATCTGGAGGGGGAGAAGAGGAAGCGGGCGGCCATCGAGAAGGAGAAGGCGGAGATGGAGAGGGAGAAGCGCGACCTGATGACCCGGCTGGCGCAGTACGAGGAGACCACGAAGAAGGCCGAGCGAGGTCAGGACACACCAAAAGGCCGACACGACTATCCATACTAACTATGACTCGACTGTTAATTTTTTGGTTCAAACTCTGCCCTCTACCCGGTGGTTTACCGGGTAGAGCGCGTGCCATTAAGGCTCAGTCATGATCGCAGCGACCCGGGTTTGATTCCTCCCCGTGGTCATTTGCCGCATGTCCCCCTCCTCTATCTCCAATACATTCCTGTCTATCTCACTCTTATCATAAAGCAAAAATAATCCAATAAAATAACTAATTAATTGCCCACTTAAAGTAAGTAATAACATCACAACATGTTATTTAAGGATGACGCAACGTACTTGGAGACAAGTTAATCAGTAATGACCATATCAGGGATTTTATCATCATCATCATCATCATCATCATCAAAAAAGTCACTGAACGAGAGAAAACAATCAACCCAAACCAAACCCAGTGGGAGGTGGCTCCCTCTGCTGGTGAGGTGTTGAATTAATGAATCGCCCCGTACTGATTAATTAAGAAGAAGAAAGACTGAAGCGTAGTTTTCCTTAGCTCAGGGTTGGGACCCCGGCCGAATTGCCAATGTGGTCGAGACCCCGAGGCCGTGAATATTACTACAACTTAACAACTGAACCAGAAACTCAGACCAACCACTTGTGATGCCATCAGCGTACGTTCACAGGGATGCTAACATTAACGGCTAAACAATGTATCACGAAGCTGAGCCATCTTTGGAAGAGTTTTGAACCCTAAGTGTAAGGACCTCTGTAACTAGGCCCTTAATTAATTACATATTTACATTATATTATATTTTTTTTTTTGTTTAAGTTGTACAGTACTGTTGATCTACTCCATTTACCAGAGGTCCTTACTTAAGCATAAAGGGCCCAAAAGGCTCCAGACCCCATGTTGAGGCCCCTGGGGCCCCAGAACCTCTAGCCCCCCACCCGACCCCAGAGGAGGCCCCAGGTGGCTGGGTGGACAGGTGTGTCCCCCCAGTAGAGGCCCCTGGGGCCCCAGAACCTCTAGGCTCCCCCCCGTCCCCAGAGGAGGCCCCAGGTGGCGGGGGTGATCGGTGTGTCCCCTCTGGAGAGGCTGTGCTCTGACCTCCTCCTCCTCCTCCTCCTCCTCCTCCTCCTCCTCCTCCTCCTCCTCCTCCTCCTCCTCCTCCTCCTTCTCCTCCCCCAGACCTCCAGGAGCAGCTGGAGCGGGGCCTGCGGCTGGAGGAGGAGCGGAGGAGGGTGGAGCAGGAGGCGGCGCGTCTGGAGACGGAGCGCATGGAGGCCATCATCGCCAAGGAGGAGCTCCTCCGTCAGGCGGCGGACCAGATGAACAGCCAGGAGCAGCTGGTGAGGAGAGGGGGGGGGGGGGGGGGGGGGGGGTGGAGGAGGAGGATGTGGAGGAGGTAGGGGGTTGGAGGTGGAGGAGAACTGGTGAAGGTAGGGTGGCGGAGGAGGTGATGGGAGGCGGTGATGGTGTTGGAGGTGCTCGATGAGTGGGATTAGGGGTAGGGGGTAAGGTGGTGGTGCTGGAGATAGGTGGTGGTGGTGGTGGAGGATGTGATGTGAAGAGGAGGTGGTGGTGGTAGAGGCTCGTGGAGGCAGGAGGTGGTGGTGATGGAGGAGGAGACAGTGATGGAGGTACTGTATTGTAATATGTGACGAGGCACAGTAATACAGTACCGGCTAACTGGACCAGAAGTAAAAATGCTGAAGCTGAACTGTGACTTGTTTGTGGGACACGAGGGTTTAATGACAACAGCCGGACGTACGCTCCACGCTACCTTCATTAGCGGCGGCTCTAAAATGTCGCGTTAATCCCGTGTAAGTACAGTACGCCGCCCTACAGGAAGCAGATGTGTTCCTTACATTAGCGCCGACGTGGGTGCTCACCTGGGGATGTACTGTAGGTCCACGTGTCCATGGCCGACTTTGAACCATCTCCGTCTCTCCCTCCCAAAGTCTGCAGAGCTGGCGGAGTTCAGCGCTAAGATCGCCATCTTGGAGGAGGCCAAGCGGTCCAAAGAGGAGGAGGCGGACTCCTGGCAGAACAAGGTGAGGAGCCGGGGCCGGCGCGGGCCGGACGTGGGCTCCAGACACGCCCCGTCGCATTGCTCGGTCACAGGGCATGACAGCATGCATGCACGCGTACATAAACACACACACACACACACACAGCCACACAGACGGGCACACGCACTGACACACACACTTACACACAGACAGACACGCCCACACACACACACACACACAGACGCACGCACGCGCACGCACGCACATAGACACACGCACACACACACAGCCACACAGACGGGCACACGCACTGACACACACACATACACACACACAGACCCGCCCACACACACACACAGACGCACGCACGCGCACGCACGCACACAGACACACGCACACACACGCACACACACCGCTGCTCACTGAAACTTTGAGCGGTTAGGATCTTCTGCTGATCCGAAGTATAGGTTCATCTGGTGATAAGGGCGCGCTTTTAATAAAACTTTATTTATACCGAACTTTTCGTACATGACGGCAATTTGAATTCAAACAAGGGAAACGACCCAACAAGCAGAACAAGAAGTGAGTTTTATTACACTCATATCCAGTGAATGGATGGACGAGGAGTCACTAACTCCTCCTCTGCTCCTCCCCAGGCGAGGGAGGTCGAGGAGGACCTCTGCAGGACCAAGGAGGAGCTGCACTCCGTGATGACCTCCCCCACCGTCCTGGCCCCCGTGGCCCTCGCCTACCCCCCACCGGCCCCCGCCTCCCACCACTCCTCCTCCTCCTCCTCCTCCTCTTCCTCCTCGGGCAGCGAGAGCGACCACGAGGAGCACAACGAGGAGAACAGCAGCTACAGCGCCGAGCTGCAGCCGCAGGAGAACGCCGATCACCGGCGCGAGGAGGAGCGCCTCACAGAGGCTGACAAGAACGAGCGGCTGCAGAGACAGCTGCAGGTGAGGCTGGGGGGGGGGCCTCCAGGGGGCCGGGCTGCCGTGCCCCTACATGGGGGTCCCCTTTATGGGGGTTCACCCCTACACGGGGTCCCCTTTATGAGGGGTCAGATTGGGCTCAGAGCCCGGGTAATAGTCACCCTATAGGAGTCATAACAGGCCTGGTAAACAGTCATAACAGAGGCCTGATAAACAGTCACCCTATAGGAGTCATAACAGGCCTGGTTAACAGTCATAACAGAGGCCTGATAAACAGTCACCCTATAGGAGTCATAACAGGCCTGGTTAACAGTCATAACAGAGGCCTGGTAAACAGTCATAACAGAAGCCTGGTAATCAGTCAACCTATAAGAGTCATAACAGGCCTGGTAAACAGTCATAGCAGAGGCCTGGTAATCAGTCATAACAGAGGCCTGGTAAACAGTCATAACAGAGGCCTGGTAAACAGTCACCATGTAGGAGTCATAACAGGCCTGGTAAACAGTCATAACAGAGGCCTGGTAAACAGTCAACCTATAGGAGTCATAACAGGCCTGGTAAACAGTCATAACAGAGGCCTGGTAAACAGTCAACCTATAGGAGTCATAACAGGCCTGGTAAACAGTCATAACAGAGGCCTGGTAATCAGTCAACCTATAAGAGTCATAACAGGCCTGGTAAACAGTCATAGCAGAGGCCTGGTAATCAGTCATAACAGAGGCCTGGTAAACAGTCATAACAGAGGCCTGGTAAACAGTCACCATGTCGGAGTCATAACAGGCCTGGTAAACAGTCATAACAGAGGCCTGGTAAACAGTCAACCTATAGGAGTCATAGCAGGCCTGGTAAACAGTCATAACAGAGGCCTGGTAAACAGTCAACCTATAGGAGTCATAACAGGCCTGGTAAACAGTCATAACAGAGGCCTGGTAAACAGTCACCATGTAGGAGTCGCTACAGAGGCCTGGTAAACAGTCACCCAGTGGGAGTCATAACAGAGGCCTGGGTAACAGTCACCCTACAGGAGTCACTATAGAGGCCAGGTAACCAGTCACCCAGTAGGAGTCATCACAGAGTATTCCTGCCTGGAGGTCAACATGGCCTGGTTAACCCCCAGGTGGGATGGCTGTTTGCGAGCCTGATGACAGGACCTCTTTAAGGGACAAAGTAGACTGGGCGTCAGAACCAGAATTGGTTTTACCGTCTTTCCCACGGCGTAACCTAAGGCTGGACTCAGGAGCTCGGTAAACAGTCGTCTCATCAGCCTTTCCAGGTATTGGTGTCCGGCCCAGGCTCTGTGGCCTCTCCCCCCTGGAGTTGTGTCATGGCTGAGTACGACTGCTGGAGGCCAGAGAGAGGAAACCCTCTACTGGGTGGTTTGACAGGTGTCTGTCAGTTCACATGTTCATGCTCCTTGATGTTTCACAGTATATAGACTCAAGGAAACACTACAGTGGCACCTTATGTGCCCGTTAACAAGTTGTGTGTTTAGTAACAGAAACGGGTTTGAACAAGCACTGGCTGGTAACCGGAAGGTTGCTAGTTCGATCCCCTGCTCCTCCTAGTAGAGTGTCGCGGTTTACCTGGGCAAAGTCGCCTCACCCTAACAGCTCCCGACGAGCTGGCTGTCGCCTTGCATGGCTGACTCCGCCGTCGGTGTGTGGATGTGTGCATGAATGGGTGAATGTTAGGCAACGTTGTAAAGATCTTTGAGTGGCCACTGGTTAGAAAAGCGCTCTGTAAACGCTATGGTTTTAACCCAACTAACCACGACACCCCCCCATCACTGTGTCTGCAGGCGCTCAGCTCAGAGCTGGCCCACGCCCGCGACGACACCAAGAAGACCAGCAACGACCTCCTCCACTCGGAGAACCAGCGCGAGGGCCGGGACAAGTACAAGACGCTGCGGCAGATCCGCATGGGCAACACAAAGCAGAGGGTGGACGAGTTTGAGGCCTTGTAGAGACGCCACCCAGCCCCCTCTCTTATGAATCATTCACCCCCACCCCCACCCACACCAACACCCACACCCACCACCCACGCCCCCACCCAAACACCTGGGACCCTCATCCCAGCGGAGAAAGGAGAAGGGGGGGTTGAAGCGGGCGTGAGGTTCTGGCCCGAGGCCACTGCGGTAGATGTATTTGGTTTAATTTGCATGACCTCTTTTGAAGACTAAGGAAATATTGACTTAGAAGATTAAAAAAAAAAGGTTTTTGTTGTTTCAAGATATGTAATTTCTCTTTGTTCCTTCGCCACTATAGAAATAAAACCAATTAGTGTATGTCTTCTTTTTTTTTATCCAAAGTCAAGTTGGATAATGTTTAATGAACTCTTTGGTCTGAACTTAATGAACGATGTCTGCTGCGTAATGCGTGCGCCCTGAGGCAATAGATTAGCACTGGGAAATGTAGTTTTACTGCGACCCCGACTGCCTTAAAAATGTGCTTTTAATGATACGGGGAAACGCTGCCAACAATCGTCCACCCTGGCTCGCTCGCTCCCGCCGCTCATCACTCTGTGTGTTTGCCTGCATTGATTGAATAAATAGTGACGTTTATGGACGGGTGCCATTCTTTTTTTCGACACTTTATTTCCACTTCTTCTCTCTTATCCGGAACTACATGTTTGTTCCCGTCACTTTTATGGCTCGCCAGATGGTTACTCACTGACCACCGTGTTATGGACCGCTCCATCTACAGAATGAGTCCATAATTCTTCACATATTGTCTGTCCGATCCCAGTGCGTTAATAAAAAGGAACTCTAATATATATTTGAATAGTCTGTCTGTCAATGTCCACCCATTTCCCGATATTGATCAATATCCTTCACTGGAAGAGGGGCCAAGACTAGAGAAAGCATTTGTTATCTGATCTCTCAGTATTGACTCCCATTCGACGGTTGGTTTAGTAAATGATGTTGCTGGACGACTTGGGAACCACGTGGGGTTGAAGGTGTTTAAACACGCCGGGAGCCGCCCGTCAGTGTCTCTCCCTAACAGGATGCAGCACCCCTGTGCCTCGGCCTCCCGGGTCTCCAGCTCTCTCTACTCTGATTTCCTTCACTTTTTGGGGGGGGATAATACTTCAAGTCTTTTCGTAATAGTTCAGGTGTTGGGTCGTCATCACTTTTCTCTTCTCCGGAGTGATTCTATTTAGTCCATGTTTATTTTCTCTTCGCTCTTGCCTTCCAAGTACACGCCGGTGGTGACAAATCGTCCAAATAAGGTCCGCGCCCCACTGCGTGGCGGGGGGGGGGGGGGGGGGTGCGGGGTGCTGAGGATACTGCTCACGGTCCCCGCGGCGCGAGCGCGTCTCATTCCGAGTACAGGCTGCGCGTGGGATCCCCGGTTTGTTTGTTCTTTCTATCCCCCTCCCACCCTCCCTCTCCCCCCCCCCAGCCTCACACCCCCTGCCAATCAGCGGGTCGCGTCAAGGCGGCTCAGTTCTCTGCTCGCGCGCGGAGAGAGCGGGGGTCGGTCGGGGTCTCTGTTCTGACGCGCGCAGGATGAAGCGGCAGAACGCCAGGACCCTCGCGCTCATCGTCAGCATCCTGACCTACCTGGTGGTCGGCGCCGCCGTGTTCGACACGCTCGAGTCCCGCCACGAGAGGAGCCAGAAGCGGCGGCTGGACGCCCGGAGAAACGAGCTCCTCCGCCGGTTCAACCTGAGCCGGGCGAACTTCGAGGAGCTCGAGCTCGTGGTGCTGCAGCTGAAGCCCCACAAGGCGGGTGTGCAGTGGAAGTTCGCGGGCTCCTTTTATTTCGCCATCACTGTGATCACGACCATAGGTAAGGACAAGGTGAAGCTTAAGGTGGATTGAATGCGTCATCTCTAATAGTTACACTATTGCAGGTGACAGGTCCCCCGGTATGGAGATGATGATGGAGCACTATGGTCGGATTTGTTCACCTTTGGGGGTCATTATTGGGATTGAGCCTCGTTCGGTTTAATAGCTTCACAAGGAAGATGATAGAAATGCTTTGAACCTAGTATCAGTTATTTCAAAACAACTGACAAATATATTATAATTATCACCTCGTAACAATATGTTTATAAATTGTAGATAGGTGGGTGTGTATGCGTGTGTGTGTGTGTGTGTGTGTGTGTGTGTGTGTGTGTGTGTGTGTGTGTGTGTGTGTGTGTGTGTGTGTGTGTGTGTGTGTGTGTGTGTGTGCGTGCGTGTGTGTGCCACACATATGTTTCTGTGTGTGTGAGTGTTAATGTGGTATGTGTGCTTGAGTGAGTGTGTGGGATGTTTGTGTGTGTGGATGAGTGTGTGGGGTGTTTGTGGGTGTGGTTGTGTGTGTGGGTGTGTATCTGGTGTGTGAGTGTAGTGTGTGTTGGGGTGGTGTTTTTGTGTGGTGTGTGTGGGTGTGTGCGTGGGTGTGAAGTGTGTGTGTGTGTGTGTGTGTGTGTGTGTGTGTGTGTGTGTGTGTGTGTGTGTGTGTGTGTGTATTTGTGTGTGCGTGTGTGAGTGTTTAATTGTGGCCACCAACCTGGAGCACCGATGTGCATCTGTTAACAGAGATATAAATAACCTGTATGGTGTGGGTGTTTCAGCGTATACTGTATATATATATATATATATATATATATATATATATATATATATGTGTGTTTATATTTATATATAAATACATGTGTGTGTATGTATTTATAGATGTGTATGTATTTATACATGTGTATATTTATACATATGTGTGTGTGTGTGTGTGTGTGTGTGTGAATTTATATGTGTATACACAAATGTGTTTGTGTGTGTGTGTGTGTGTGTGTATGTGTGTGTATGTATTTATATGTACATGTGTTTGTTTCTGTTTCTGTGTGTGTGTATTTATATATACATGTGTGTGTATGTATTTATATATGTGTATATTTATTCATGTGTGTTTGTGTGTGTATTCCTACTTGTGCACTTACCCCTGTGTGTGTGAGTGTGTGTGTGTGTGTGTCTGTGTGCGCGTGTGTGTGTGTGTGTGTGTGTGTGTGTGTGTGCGCGTGTGTGTGTGTGTGTGCGCGTGTGTGTGTGTGTACGCGTGTGTGTGTGTGTGTGTGCGCGTGTGTGTGTACGCGTGTGTGTGTGTGTGTGTGTGTGTGTGTGTGTGTGTGTTACATGTGTACTTACCCCCATGTGTGTGTGTGTGTGTGTGCAGGCTACGGTCACGCGGCCCCCAGCACCGACTCGGGGAAGGTATTCTGCATGTTCTACGCCCTGCTGGGCATCCCCCTGACGCTGGTCATGTTCCAGAGCCTGGGCGAGCGCATCAACACGCTGGTGCGTCACCTGCTGCACCGCGTCAAGCTCCGCCTCCGCCCGCCGGACCGCGCCCGCGTCTCCATGGCCAACATGGTGGCGGTGGGCTTCGTCTCCTGCCTGGGCACGCTCTGCCTGGGCGCCGCCGCCTTCTCCCGCAGCGAGGGCTGGAGCTTCCTGCACGCCTTCTACTACTGCTTCATCACGCTGACCACCATCGGCTTCGGCGACTACGTGGCGCTGCAGAAGGACCAGGCGCTGCAGAACCACCCGCGCTACGTGGCCTTCTGCTTCGTCTACATCCTGCTGGGGCTGACGGTGGTGGGCGCCTTCCTCAACCTGGTGGTCCTCCGCTTCCTCACCATGAACAGCGAGGACGAGCGGCGGGACGCGCAGCGGCGGCGCCACGATGCCCGGCACCGCGATGCCCGGCTGGCCGGGCCGCGGGGAGAGCTGGCGCAGCTCGTGCCCTCGCCCGCGAACGCTAACGCCGCCGCCGCTAACGACGCTAACGCCGCCGCCACCGCCACCGTGACCTCCCCCGGCTCCTCCTCCTTCTCCTCCTCCTCCTCCTCGTCGTTCGCCAAGCCCGGGCGCCGGGAGGAGGAGGAGGCTGGCCTGGCGCGGGCCCCGCCCCCGCGCCGCCGCCGCCGCCGCGGCTACACGGAGGTCCTCCACTTCCAGACCATCTGCTCGTGCCTGTGGTACCGCGGCGACCGGCGCCCGCGCAGTCTGGGGCCGGGGCCCGCGTCCCCCGGCGACGACCTGTCCTTCTCCGACCCCTACCTCAAGGCCGACCGGCGCCCGCCGCCGCGGATCCGCCCAGACCCGTGCTCCGCGGGTTACCTTGGTTACCCGGGGTATCCGGCGTACCCCGACCCGGAGGCGGACACGGCGGGGTGCGTGTGCGGCCCCCGGCACTGCGCCACGGTCGGCTCCGTTGCCGCCGGGGGGCTCCACATGTTCTCGCCCTTCAGGGGGTGTCAGCGACGCAGCTCGGTGTAGGACGGACGGACGGACGGACGGACGGCGGGACCGGGAGCGTTACCCGGGGTCCGACAGACGGGCCCTGCCCACCGCTCAGCAACACGTGGACGTGCGTGGAGCCGGGCCGCCCCCACCCCCGCCCCCCCCCCCGTCCCCCGGGGACGGCATGCGACGCCTGTGACACGCTCGCAGAGGGGTGGGGGGGGAGGCTGCTGGCAGCTAGCAGCTAGCAGCTTAGCATGTGGTTCTTATTGACAGAGGAGTCGGTGTGTGACAGCCGGGAATGAATCATGTGTTGGTTCGTTAGGCCGACTCTCTCCGGCGCATGCGTTCACGCACGTACGCACAGACACACACACACACACACCAACACACAACCACAGACACAGCAACACGTTCGCTCTCCCTCTCGTTCTCTCTCTCTCTCTCTCTGTGTCACACTTGCACTCCCACACACCTTTGCACGCATGTGCCTTTGCACACATTCTCCCCATACACACATACACATGCAAACACACCCACACACACACGCAGCCATGTATCTAATTACACACACGCGGTGCACACAGGGCACAGGTACGCGGGAGAGCACCAGGTGTGCTGGAACCTCTGGTCGGCTCATTAGCTTACCTGTCAGATTCACCTGAGGAGACGTCACCATCTGCCAGACCCCATAAGTAAATATTGATCCTGTCTCGCGGACAACCGCCCCCCGCTGCCAACACGCGTGCCGGGCGGATCGGAGAGCAATTTATGGCAAACTGGAAACAATCCGCGGTTGCGTTAACATAACCTCTCAGCTGGTTGTCGAAACAGCTGTGGACTCCTGACCAGCTGTTCTGAGGTGGCGCAGGTTGAGCGGTTGAGGCTGAAGTGAGGGCCAGATGCCGGTCTTTAATCGTGAAACTATTTGGAAGAAGTAACTGTAGATTTTTTCGAAGGTGCGATGACATCGTCTCTCGGAAAGTCTGATCCTCTCCTCCCTCCTCCTCTCCTCTGCCCTCCTTCTCCTCCGCCTGCCTTCTGCTGCAGAATAAAACTGGAATAACTAAATATATATAATAGGTTGAAGAGAGGGAAACAAACTTGCGTGTATCTTCTTCCACGGTTCACTCTCGCCATCCGGTCGACACTGAAACCACCGAAACCCCTTCCCCTTCTCTCCCTCACGCGTGGGCCAAGGCCTCAGACCCATACCCACCAGACCTCAGTCCAGTCCCCTACCCACCAGACCTCAGACCTGAGGCCCCTACCCACTAGACCTCAGTCCCCTACCCACTAGACCCCTACCCGCCAGACCTGAGTCCAGACCTCAGTCCAGTCCCCTATCCAACAGACCTCAGTCCACTTCCCACTAGAACTCAGACCTTAGTCCCCTACCCACTAGACCTAAGACCTGAGTCCCCTACCTACTAGACCTAAGTCCCCTTCCCATCAGACCTCAGTCCAGTCCCCTACGCACTAGACCTTAGTCCCCTTCCCATCAGACCTCAGTCCAGTCCCCTACGCACTAGACCTTAGTCCCCTTCCCATCAGACCTCAGTCCAGTCCCCTACCCACTAGACCTTAGTCCCCTTCCCATCAGACCTCAGTCCAGTCCCCTACGCACTAGACCTTAGTCCCCTTCCCATCAGACCTCAGTCCAGTCCCCTACGCACTGGACCTTAGTCCCCTTCCCATCAGACCTCAGTCCAGTCCCCTACCCACTAGACCTTAGTCCCCTTCCCAACAGCCCTCAGTCCCCTACCCACCAGCCAGGGACCATCAGAACCCTGGACTATGACGCGCAACAGGTCAGTCCGTCCACACCGAGAGACGCGAGGGGCGGGCGTTTGCCTGGTTCATCCACTCGTCCACCTAACCAAAAAAGCTCAGTGTGATGGAAAATGGCGGTTCACAATCAAGGAGATAAAATAGATGCCTTCACAGATGTCTCCGGCCCCACGTGGACATGCCTGGCCGGGCACCAGAGGCAACGCAGTGACTCTGTGGCATCAGTAAGTCTCCGGGACACCGACACCTCACCGCTATGACCAGCCTTTTGTGTTCCTGCTTCAAATGTCCATGACAATCCACGGAAATGAAATCATGTTGTTTTGGGGGAAATTGCAATTATGCTGATTTGAAGGATTTGAAGTTTGTGCTCTTGTGTTGTCTTTCAGCGCCTAGCTTAGAGATAAACAGGTGAGGGTTAGCTTATTGTCTCCTTACGGGAACATTGGTTTGCAGACTGGGTCTCAGACATGAATACAGACGGACCACAACCACCCCAACCACACGATTCAGTACAGAGGTAGTCAGGAGGACAGGAGGTCACCGAGCAGTGGAACAACAGGGTGTGCGAAAAGCAACTCAATTTAGTAAAAGCAGATTAAGTGCTATTTGCAGTTTGAAGGACATTACCGGTCTGGGTGATCAAACCATCATAACCGTCTTTCCTGGCTTCACTAAAAAATCTGTTACCAATGTCATTTGATGAAATTACCTCCTTGTACAGATTTGGCCGAAGAAGAGCATTTAGCAGAAGCCGGTCTGCCACGGATGTAAACAATGTCGATTAAACCCTACTTAATTTGAATCATTGTGCGTCAGTCACCTCAAGGTTGTGCACAACATAACAGCATGCATAACTAAGACCAAAGAGCTATACTGCCTTGTTAACATCGTGGAAGGCTCTTTCGTCAATTATTTTTCGGCTGAATCTAAAGGAAGTTGTGCCGAGAATCATATTGGGGAAAGTTGTTCTAGTGACGGCAGGTGAGACGGTTCCAACCGATTCATCCACCTGATTGTTCTTTGAGACACCAACAGCTGTAGGGACAGAGGAGACCATGTATGTCCCTCCTCCCCTAAACTCACTCACAAAGGGCTGATCCCATCCATTCATAGCAGTAGCTTTCCTACGGACCCGTTTTGGAATCATGTCCATAAACTGGGCCAGTCTCCAGCAAGAAACGCTCACTTCCGCGTCTGTCACCGTTGGCCTGAGCCACCGGACTGAACAGATGACCACAGATGGGTTCTATTCGTATCACTGTGTTCTGTTTGGTTCCTCCGGACCTGTTGTGCCACCTGGAGCTCTGCCGAGTCCCTCGTGTGACGCCCATCAGAGCCCCCCCCACAGTGCCTCTGTTTCCTGGGCCGTGAGTCATCCTCAGAGCGGCTCCAGATGTGGGTCAAAGCGTGGCAGGTCGGTTATCTTCTAATGGCTCTGACCCCTTTCCGACACAATCCAGGTTAATCCCGCGTCATGGCGACCAGACAGAAACACGCTGATCCTCCGAACACGTTGCAGGGGCCAGGGTCTCAGATGAGTCGATCGCGGAGCAGCGACATCCAGTTCTACGTTTTCTCTCGGCTATTTTTAATGACTGTCGCGTAACGCGCTTGGCCCCCGCTCAGATGCTGGTGAGCGCCTGCCAATAGAGTTCTGTACACTTTACTAAAAGGGGAATGTTGTCATAAAGACTCTAAATACCATGGCAGGGTTGTTTCATCAGATTACTGGTTTGACTTTTCAACCAAATAGTCCAAGCTAATGTTTGAATCAACGAAGCATTAGGCAGCAGCTGTTTGGTATTCTTACTTGATGAATGATTCAAATGATGAGCAGAATTGCAATCGAAAAATGTTCTGTCTCTTGCTTAAAGGGGCTGTTGGTAAGATTTAAGAGCTATTATTTGAGTGTCATTTATTAGAAATGGTCTAGCCACCGTCAGCTATGAATGAGTGAGGTGCTATGTGAGAATATCTATTCTGAATGGACTGCCCCGGCCCTTTGTGTGGACTTAAGAACATTTTGGATAGCTCCCGCCTCATTTCTGACCAATCAGGCCATCTCGTCCCTGATGAGTTCGGGGAATACACCTTGCCTGTCAATCAATGCAAGACAAGGTTGAGATGGTCGAGAAACGTACAGAGGGAGGGGGGGGTTCTTTGGTGGTTTTCTTTCATAGTCGTGTCCTCTTCCGCCCTAGTCTGCTCTCTCTCTCTCTTAACAACTCTCGAATCTTACCTATGCAGCTTTAATCGATTCATCGACTAATCATTGAAGCCCTACTTACTTGAATCCTGAATGTGTCTAGATCAATTCATCACCGAATGTATCTATGGTGATGTGAAATATGTGTGTGTGTGTGTGTGAGAATAAATGACCTATCAAAGCAGGATTTGTGTCATGGTTAATTGTAAGCATCAGGGTGGGGTTTTGATGTACGTTTTTGATGCAGTAGGATGTGACGGGAGGCCTGTGTAAGACAAGAGACAAACATGGACGTCATAAAGAAACAACAAGTTGCAGAAGCAGAGATGTGTAATTCTAGTTAAATATATTCGGCTCCATTGAGGGAAAAAACTTCGTAAACATTACGTCAACCTACAAAGTCATGTTATCATCGCAGGCCGAGTCTGAGTATCAGGCCGATGCTCACTGCCTATCCCAACACGGGGCTGCCGTTGTCTGTCGTTTGAGCGTGCATCTCCTTCTGTACTCTCCTCGTGGTCCTCCTCTTCCTCCTCTTCCCGGCCCCCTCGTGTCTTATTCCCAGGTTGTGCCTCGTTATCAGAAAAACTCACGCCATCTCAACATCGCCGCCATGCCAGCAAAGGACTGGCGCCGCGCCCGGCCACGCGCCTGCAGCGTCCTATAAGCGCAGTGCCGCGACAGAAGGAGCATCCAGTCCTCTTACGGCCTGCCTGTGGCTTTGGCAGCTGCTGTCCCGGGCGTCTGTGGCCCCGGCGCCCACCGTCCGTGTCAAAGACAGGAATAGTTTCCTCGCGAAGGTCAGCCCACGCCATCACGTCACCTGCCTGCCTCCGGTGAGCCGCGGGCGGCCGGGAGATCCGGACACGCCCGCCGGGGGGGGGGGGGGGGGGGGGGGGGGGGGGGGGGGGGGGGGGGGCGGGGGCGGGGGGGGGGGGGGGGGGGGGGGGGTAGGTGTAGGTGGTTCGTTGGTGAGCTGCGTGGAGGGAGACTTCTGATGCTGCTGCTGCTATAGCCGGAGTGCAAGCGTTGACTAACCCCCCCCCCCCCCCCCCCCCCCCCCCCTCCCCCGACCCCCCAATAGCAGAGCACCGCTAGGTCTACCCCCTCTTCCACACCAAATGTTTTGGTTTGGACTTTATGCTCTTATCATTGAGTATCATCATTTTACTATTATTATTATTATTATTATTATTATTATTATTATTATTATTATTATTATTATTATTATTATTATTATTAATAAGTTATTGTTATTATTGTGGAGACATATGTGTTTAGAAATGGAGGAAGCAAGGCCTGCTTCTATTTCCTGGTCTTGACCTTATTTAAATGTATTGATCCGTTTTTTTAAATATCTGCACGTCCTCTAAATCTCTACACGTACCCCTGGACCTCTTCCCGTACCCCCGTAGGCACGAGTGTCCCCAGCTGGATCCAGTGACCCTAAACGATGGGAGGACTCCTCCTCCTCCTCCTCCTTTTTACTCCTTTTCAGGATACCCTGGTGTCACCGGGCCTCAACGTTCACCAGTTCAGTCACGGACATGAGCACAGAGCCGACGTCAGGGGGGGCAAACGTACACACGTTCTAGACTCAGGTAGAAGTTCACTTTACCAGAAGACTCTGGGAAAGGTAGGACTACTGATTCAACTTCTTTACTGAAATGAAATAAAAGAGGGGGTCAGAGAAAGGGATCCGGCAGGGAGGGGTGTGAGATCAGGGAAAAGGTGTCTTCTACTACTACTACTAAAGTGAACTCGTGGGTTGTGCACTTTATACATATATTGTATTGTATGTGTTAGGTTCAAATATATTTTTCTGATAAAGTCAATTTATATGTGTCTCTCGTTATCGGTACAAAATATGAATGTGTTCTTTAAGCACAAAACATCGACAAATCTTCTTATGTAGGAAAATCGATGTACGAGAAGAAAATCACACACAGTGTAACGCCTATGCCTTTTCAACATTTTCACACCTTTGAATTGAATATCTGATATCCTCTGTGGTTGCAGGTGCATGTCAACCACCATCGACCCAGCCTCGGGTGTGATAAACGCTGCAAACGCTCAAAGGGGCGAGGACTCATAAAGCCGGATGTGATTGTTGGCTGCCCTCTACTGGCTAAATGAGGCGGATGATGCTATTTCAAATTGAATTCACCTGAGAATCCTCTTGGTAGCATACTCTCTCAAAGCAACCTGTTTATTTGTATGTAAATGATCTCGAAGTTAAAAGGTCAACCTACTAGTATATTTTTAAACTAAAGCCTTTTTCATTTTTTTTTTACAACGGCGTTGGCACCGCAACAGCGCTATGGACACACACATTGATCAGAATATTCTGATCCTAAAGGCTGAATGTCAAATCCAATTTTTTTTTCCATCCTGACTCTTTGAGCATTTGAGAGACAAATTTGGTTTCATTCATCACTCGGTTTCTCCAGATTTCGCTAGTGCAAGCCATCTGAGAGGAAAATCGACAAAGCTGCGCCGTTGTTTGGACAGCTTTTCATCATCAAGAAGACGGGAATATTGCAGATTGGAGATGTCGCGTACAAGATCAGCCACTAGGTGGCAGCTAAAGGTTATTGTATTTTCTTCACTTTTAAAGGAGGAACAGTTGTAAGATAAGACAACAGGCCTACATTCATGATAATAGCACATCATACACATCCAACCTTTTGAAGTATTGATGACACCGTGCAATTTCTAGGACTACACACGGTTAGTAGCTAGTCTTCAAACAAAAGCTAGCAAAACATCCAATCTTAGAACCAGCGGGGACCTAAAAAGTGGCAGTTCAGCGAGAGGTCCTTTTATAAGAAGGGTAATTTGAGGGGAAAGGTAAGCACCAACAATTGAATTCAAACGATTGGCTGGTCCCCACCTGCGGGTTCGGGACGCCACCACTAGGGGGGGGTGCATGCCTACTTCCACGGGGTTGTGACATCACGGGTCCATTTTGATAGGGTTAAAACCAAAAATGAAATCCTAATTTGTCTTGTTTGTTTGTGTTTGGTGTGATCGTCTGTTTCATTCTTCAAATGTCTTTTAATGCATTTATTTTTAAAATAGAGTTTATGCGTCTTCATTGCAAGCACCCTCCTTCTACCAGGCGTTAATCGCCTGATGTGTTGTTTTTAATGGACAGGTGTATCCAAAGTGAATGATCGTGAATTTGAGGTGAGGTAGGGGCTACACAGTGACTACAGAGACAGGTCGTTATGGAGCAGGTATAGGGCTACACAGTACTGAGACCGGTCACAAAGGAACAGGTAGGGGTGAGACCGTGAGCCAGGTCGTTAAGGAGCAGGTAGGGGTTAGACAATGAGAGACAGGTTGCAAGGAGCAGGTAGGGGTTAGACACCGAGAGATAGGTCGTTAAGGTGCAGGGGTTAGACAGTGACAGACCGGTCATTATGGAGCAGGTACGGGATAGACTTTGAATACTGAGTCTCCAGATATGTACTTTGTGAAGTATCGAAAACACAGGAAATTAAATGTTTGCGTTGAGCTTGAAGTTGAACAGCCAAGAGTCTCTTGTACACACAAACACACACACAGACACACTAACACACACACATACACACACACACACACATACACACACACACACACACACGCACAAACACACACACACACACACACACACACACACAATAGCAATTATCAGTCCACATATGTTTATTTATATCACATGCTTAGTGATGTAACGGAGTCAGTTATTGTTAGTTAGTTAGAGTCATTTCGGAGCTCTGCCTGCATGTAATTGAAAGCCTTTAAAAAGCCAAATTTAACAACCGCTATTTGTATCCCCTGGCTGTATATGAAACACCTTCAAACACCCAGGGACCAGTGATTACCTCGTGTCAATGACTTTATGACGTCCCAAATGGGTCGCATCATCACGTGTTCCAAAATAGGGCACATGTAATTAGACAGAATTCCATCCACTGAAGCCCAAGGCAACGTTGGATTTTCACCGGAAAACATGGATGGCAAACACTGATTGCATGTCAAGGTAAAGAAATATCCGAAAGCTATATTTACTTAAATGGAAAGGAGTTTTAAGGAAAAGCTAATCGGGTATACTAGACTTCCGGTGTTTGCCTCTGTATTTTGAAGTTCTCAACAACGTTGTCCCGCTTATATTGGAAAGGGTCTCAGAATCTCTGCTTACATTTTGCTTCACAAAGCTCCTCCGAGTTTATGTCCACCTTGATCGTGTGAAACTTTTGCTCGACTATTTGAAGTAAAATCTTGCCGATGGACTTTGTTGTCTTTAGGTCGCAAACAAGTCTTCTTTGGCCTTTCGCCTTGGCTGTTTCTGTCACCGGTTGGTTCTTCTAATCTTCGACCTTGAGTTTTTTCTGTTCTTTCTTTTTCGATTTCTCGCCTTCTTGGACTTGGCTCTTGTCTTTAAAGGGCCCTTTGTTGGTATGCTAACCAAAGAAGCGCTCACAGGCCACATGACGACAGTGGGGGAGTTTAGGGATTGAAACTGGGTGGTGGTGGAAGTGGAGGTGGGTTTGACAGAGCTTGGGGCCAGGGACTGGGTGGAGGTGGAGGTGGAGGTAGGCTCAGGAGGGCTTAGGGCCGGGGACTGGGTGGGGGTGAAGGTGGGTTCGGCAGGGCTTAAGGATTGGGACTGGGTGGGGGTGGAGTTGGAGGTGGGTTCGGCAGAGCTTGGGGCCTTGGTGGGGGTTGGGGTGGAGGTGGGTTCGACAGAGCTTGGGGCCGGGGAGTGGGTGGGGGTGGAGGTTTTTGTAGTGGGGTTGGGAGTTCTTGTGGACGTAGGTTTGGCAGTGCTAGTAGCTGGTGGTTGGGTGGGGGTGGAGGCAGGTTTGTTAGTTCTTGGAGGTGGAGGCTTGGTGCCGAATTTAATTTTTTTCGGCGGAGGTCGTGTGGGCTTCACCCCGGCGTCCAACAGAGTTGCTGAAAAAGACATACACGTGTTGTTGGTCAGAGGGAGCTTTGTCGGCGCTCCACGTTAAACTATAAAGAACGATTTTTCCGTACTTTATGGGTTATACATGTTACGGAAAAAATATCTAAATGCTTTAAAACTACGTCTGATGTTAAAAAAGAAAGATGGCCCTCAGTAATGTTTAACAGTTTTGCAGTGGAACACACATTCAATTAAGGCCAAAAGGTTTGACTTTCTGAAGACTGCACAACAAATGGCTGTTTTAAAAGATTATTCCCGTTCTGTCGATCGGGACCAGAACATTCAGGGTATGTGTCCGGAGTGGCCTGGAGCAACAAGCAAGTGGCCGGGTAATAAGGTTGGGGAGGCGTACCTTCCCTGGGAACAAAGGCAAACTTCTTGCCCTTCACTTTGACTGGGAGTAGCTTCTGTTGGCACTTCCCAGGCGGAGCTCTCCTGCAGACATGACCAATCAAACAGGAGTGACAAAAAAGCCTGATCAGTTCACGTTTTTTTTCAGTTCAAACTGCGGTGTACAATTAGGGACTTAAGCTGCAGATTTGGTATCTTCCATTTCTTTGGTACCATAACTATTGAGTGACCTAAACATTAGATTTGTGGCTGATACTTTATAAGAAGACATCACTTGTTGATCATATCCAAACACAAACGGCCATTGGCCACTGAAGCCCTTTGAGAAATGACCAAAGTTCAGAATCTATACAGATACAGATGTATCAATGAACAAACCTATATAATTTTTGGTTAATTCCTCGAGTACTTAAGGCCAGTTGGTGGGGCCGTATGGATACCAGCGGCCTCACCTGGATGGTGATAAAACCTCACCTGGACGGATCCACAAACTTGAAGACCGCCCCAGATGGAGAATTGGTGCTGGGGTAGGAAGTGGCGAGGAAATACAGCTCCCCTGTATAAACAGTAGAGTATCATCAGCAAAGAAAGACACTTTTTAACAAAACATCACTATATCCTCTGCTGTCCAATTATTAGCACACTCAACTTGGACTGAAAATATGTTATCAACCAAACCCATTTTATTTGTCCTATTCTGCGTGAAATAAGTGTATCTTTGAGTCAAGAGGTGGTTACCAGCTTCGTCCTCCGCAAAGGAGATGATGAACTTGTGGTAGTGGTTGATGAGCCCTGGGAAGGAGCAGGTGCTGCTGTGCCCCATGCAGACGCTGCTCTCTGTCCAGCGGCCCGTGGTCCGGTCCTCCTGCAGAGCCATCAGCTTCCTGGGGGACCCATCGTCATCTGGGTTATCGTTATCGTCGGTACATATACCCTCTTGTTCTCGTTAGGACGTATGTGTCCCTTGTAAGTTCAGGCGGTTACAGAGGTGAAATTGTTTGACATTGTCATATTTATTTATTTATTTGTAGTTATCCTTTATTTAACCAGGAAGAGAAATTGAGACACAAAATCTTTTTTAGATAGACTACAATGAGAAGATCTGTCCTTAAGAGTGCGTTGAGGTCTGTAATGCACTTTCATTGACTAAAACAAGTCATTCATTTAGAATAAACAGCATTTCAACATCCCAGTACCTCACAGAACGTCATCGTTGTAACCATTTTAGATGGGACGACAAACCATGTTCCTCAAAAGAAAATCAAAAACAAAACAATATTTGGTACAATATAAAACCAATGCGTCTGTTGACATTACATGATAAGTCATTGTAAAAGTCTGAAATGACTCTCAACCGGCTTTCTCTCGGCCCAACACTGGGCGACCGGCAGCGTTAACAGTTGATGATCTACTGAACGTTCAGGAGAGAGGTGCTCACGCCTACCCGCTCATGTAGTCTCCGAACAGGTAGAGGCCGTTGAGGTTGGGCGACTCACAGCCTCGGTACACGTACCCGCCCGTCACCGACTTGCCAACGCTGTGGTCGTACGCAAATATGGGCGGGACATCCTCTTTGGAGGGGAGGAGTCAGTGGTTAGAGACGGTCTCCAGCACCAATGGGCACCAACCGACAAACAACCAAACAATATGGCCTTGTTAAAATATTGTAGGTTGGTTATTTTAGGCATTAAAATAATTATTTACATTAAAATAAGATAAGATTGATAACATTATATGAATTTAAGGTCGTGAAAATGTACAACTTTGTGACACACACAGAAAAATGGTCTCTTCCCTCTATCCAATCAGACAGTCCGGTCAGACCTTCCAACTGACCAATCCCGAGCCCTCTACTCACTGAGATAGGGGTTGTGGCATAGTTCACGGTCGTAGCATTCAAAGCCCTCCTTGGCGCGCCACCCGTAGTTAGCGCCACGCTCGATGACGTCGATCTCCTCGTAGCGGTTCTGGCCCACGTCGCCGCAGAAGATCCGGCCGCGGCCGTGGCCGTCGGCGGGGTCCCCGCGGTCCATCGAACAGCGCCACATGTTGCGCACCCCATAGGCGTACACCTCCGGACGGGCGCCCGCCTCGCCCAGGAAGGGGTTGTCGGGCGGGACCCGGTATCCCCGCCCACTGGTGTCCGTTCTGTCCACGTCGATACGAAGGACTTTACCCAATAAAGCGCTCCTGAGTCCGGCCGGAAGAGTCAAGGTTTCGATAAAGAAACAGTTTCAGGACATTTCTTTAACTTTTTAAAACACTTTCAGAAAACGTACTAAACACTTTTTCAAAATTCTTTCAAATCTTCCTCAGAACTTTTGTAAACATTTAACACTTAATAACAATGTTTACAGTTTTGTGGAACGTAATTCTCTTTGGGAACCATTAGGAGAGAGTAACCATATCAATCAGTTGACCACCATGACCGCAGAGCCCTGAGAAGGACGGCAGCCATCTTGTTCCGCCGTCCCTGCGCTGAGCCTCCTCAGCTGAAGGCTCCTGAGCTGTGACTCACTTGTTCTGCGCGTTTCCGTGCCTCCCGAACGGATCCCCGCCCCTGCCTCCATCCCCGGTGAAGACGTAAAGGAATCCGTCCAGACCGAACATGATCTGGCCCCCGTTGTGGTTGGCTGCCGGCTCGTCGATCTCCAGGATCACCCTGGGGACACATGGACCAAGGCTGCAATGACCCGCTGTATGGCCATCTCTCCAGGCTGATCTCCAGGATCACCCTGAGGAGACCTGAGGCGTTAATGACCCACTGTATGGCCTTCTCCCAAGACACCCCCTGTTCCGCAGGGTTCTCCCTAACGTCACGCAGTAACTCCCCTGTGGAGGTACTTTTGGGGCCACAGACCCAGATGAGTAAAATAAACCAATATATTGGAATTTGTTACATAATTGAGACGATTAACCTTACCCAAGAATATTTTCTTATGTAATAATACAGTGTTAAATGATAAAGTGACTGAATGTACACAGGCGGACGAGGCCTTCCCACGCCGGACCCCCACCTCTCAGAGCCGGGGTCGGCCACGTTCTGGTCGCGCTCCGACACCCTCATCTCGCTGACGCGCACGCGCTCCAGCCGGCCGCCGGCCAGCACCGAGTAGTACACGAAGAAGCGCCCGTTGTCGCGGTACCGCGGGTGGAACGCCATGCCCAGGAAGCCCCGCTCGTCGCCCAGCCAGGGCGTGGTCAGCACCGCGCCGCTCAGGTCCAGGAAGGGCCGCTCCAGCCGGGCGCCGTCCGGCAGCAGCACCCAGACGAAGCCCACCTGCTCGGCCACGAACCGGCGCCCCGTCCCGTCGCCGCTGTGCAGCATCAGCACCGGGTTCCGCAGCCCGTTGGCCGCCTCCGCCAGACACAGCTGCAGACACCCGGCCGCCGCCGGGGCCCCCGCCGCCGCCGCCACGGGCCCCGGGGCCACGCCCGGCCGGAGCCCGGCGAGGACGTCGGGGTAGCAGTAGTCGCGGTCCGAGAGGCCGGCGGCCCGGCAGAAGGCGGCGGCGCCCCGGGCGCTGGCGTCCAGCAGGCGCCGGTCGTCGGTCAGCAGGCCAACCACGTGGGCGCAGCGGCCGTGGAACCGGGAGCAGTAGGAGGGGCACAGGCCCGGGATCTCCCGGACGGGGGTGTAGGGGTCCTCCGCGTCGTAGAGGTGGGCCGCGTAGGGGGAGCACTCCTTTGGGGGGGGGAGACCAGGGGTCACACCTGCAACCCTTCCAACAGGACAGAACCTTACAGAACCTTCATGAACGCTCAAGGATCTTCCAGAACCTTTCCGGAACTTTCCGGAACTTTCCAGAACATTCCACAACCTTCAAGAACTTTCCAGAACCTTCCAGAACCTTTCCTTTCCACAGAGTCACGTGAAGACCACGTCAGACCCGATCGTAGTTGGTGTTTGGAGGTGCATAGTGTTGGTGTGTTCTACGTTGAATTACACCCCGGGCGAGTGCCCCGGGGGGGGGGGGTTAGTCCCTGTCCCCCGCGAGGTCTCGCCCTGTCTCCCCTTCTCACACAGCTTCTATGCATGGCACCTTCTCAGTGGGCAGGGGCGCCTGCAGCCGGAGGGGACGCCAATATGCCAATTCCCCACAAAGTGATTCGAAAAATCTAAGAAAACGGCTTTGCAGCGCAAATTCTTTTTTTTCCTTAAGTGCTCGTGCCGCCCCCCGCGTGTTATGAAAAATGGCTGCCTTGTTCGCCCGTGCCCAATACCGCCCCTGCCACCAGGAATACCAACCCAAGGTCTATGTCACAGGTACAATAGCCTGCGAAGTACTGCAGAGCCAGACGTCTAGGTAACGTCCTACCCTATAATATAGCCAGCAAACATGTCCTCCCCCTGTTGAGTGACTTATTGGTCTAGCTCAGCAGTTCTCAGCCTATTTCCACCTGAGACTCACATTAACTTCTCTGCAGTTCTTTTGTGGCCAAGTTTGTGGCCTTCAATACAGTAGAGAACCCCATCATAATTATTAAAGTAGCCAAACATATGTTTTTTCAGGTGCCATGTGACCTAAAACATATGATATTGAGGATTTTATCTATATTGTAGATTATATTTTATGTTTTTTTTTTTATGTAACAGGGGAGATAGTATCAGATTCAGTAAAATTTCCGTTAAGTTTGACCCACATGTACACATAAATAGATACTGCTCATCAAGATGGGATACAGATTTTAACCCCTGTGATGGTCTGGTTGACCAAGTTCTGCAAGTTAACACAGCAAGAGTATTCTTATTTACTTATTCTTTAGTTAGTAGACTAGTAGTTAGAAAAACCGAGGATCTAAAGCTGTGACTCGTTAAAATGTTCATAACACAAGCAAATCTCTACTGCGCGTCTTCTAGAGGTTAAGTGAATTATAATCTGAGCACTATTAAGTCATAGCAATAACTTGTAATACCATTATTTGAAACATATATAGGCTATTTATAATTATAGCGGATATAGTTACATAGTTATGCAATTGTAGTGGAGTTGAAACATGTAGGAGGCTTGGGACGATGCCCAGAGCCGGCTGTAGGACTATGTATGTCATCGCGTCTGAAGAACCAAAGTGCTTGAGTCTAAAAGTTCCATCCTACCTGGCACATGACCTCCTTCAACATGTCATCGCAGAGCTCAGAGCCCTCGGTCTCCAGGTACTCGATGATATCCCAGTATCTCTCCGCGATGAGGTTGTCCGCGTCCTGGTCGCAGCAGCCTAGCAGTTCGTACTGGGAGCAGAACTCCAGGTGAAACGGCGGTTTGAACGGCGGCTGGAAGTCCAAACACTGAGGATGGGACGAGACCTTCCCCACTGGGATGAGTGAAAACACCGATATGAGGATCAGGAAGACGCCGAGTTGGCCACAATGCGGTGTCCTTTTGGGTTGGGGTTTGGCCACGGTGCGTAAAAGCACGCACAATGCGCCACCGGAGCGGAGGGGGGCGGCAGCATGCCACGGTCCTTCCATCCTTGCTTCGTTCTGCGGGAGAAGGTGTTGCGCTGATGTGCTCTTCTGGATCTCGCTCCACCGAGTGTTTGTGCGCATGTATTAAAGTCGTCACCTGTGTGTGTGTGTGTGTGTGTGTGTGTGTGTGTGTGTGTGTGTGTGTGTGTGTGTGTGTGTGTGTGTGTGTGTGTGTGTGTGTGTGTGCGTGTGCGTGTGCGTGTGTGTCAATCAATCGGCGGGTCGTTAGATGACTTGTATTAACATGGTGTGCATCGTCTCGAACCCGAACAACCTAAACGCGAGATGCGCACATATGCGCCCTTGCATGGTGAGTCTCGAAGGTGCTGACATGCATGCTTTTAAGCGCTCTGTCTCCACGGCTTCCGACCAATGACCGCTCATCCTATACCCCGATGACTCACTGAACACGTTCAACTTCAAAGTTTTGAAGATATCCAACACACATTCTTAGTTGCACTCACAGAGTTGGCGTAACCTCAGACAAGGGGCCAAATAGATTAGGAAACTGAGCACCACACGTCATGGCCACAGGCTGATAACAACCAAACGTTGGGTATCACAGCCCCCCCCCCCCCCCCCCCCCCCCCTCTTGTAGTGATAGGAGTCCTGGATATTACCGAGACATACAAATTATCTAACACATAATACATTTGCATAATCAGCTGAACACAGGGTTGCCTACGTCAAAACATGGCACCTTTCGCCTCCCCTTAACAAAAGGTCAGTTACAGGACCGGATTCCACGATACCATAGGCACGGCCAGCTAAAACACGCAGAGCATCACCAAGATATAATCATCATCATATCACCAGATATGGCAGACAACTCTCAGTGCTGTGGAAAAACACAGCTCCTACCAGAGGAGGACTCCTCTTGGTCAACTGTGGGACATAAGGCTTCAACGAGCACTCTCCATTGCTCCCGGTTCCTGGCAGCATGTTGGGCCTCTCCCCATGGCAGGTTCATCTGTTCCAGCTCTTTTGTTATATTTCTGCGCCAGGTGGTTTTTGGCCTCCCGGGTTTTCTTTTGCCTGGTGGTGTCCATCTTAAGGCGACATTAGTGATGTGGTCCTGCTCCATCCTCTACACATGTCCTATAGCCATCTCAGGGCAGGCTTCTCGTTTTCATGTACAGCAGGTCATTGTTGAAGATCTTATTAGGCCAGAAGATCTGTCGTATTCGTCGTCGGCATCTATTATGGAACACCAGAGGAGGAGCCATCTGTATAATAAATATGCACACACACACACACACACACACACACACACACACACACACACACACACACACACACACACACACACACACACACACACACACACACACACACACACCCGTCAACAATCCTCTGCCTAGGGCCCCCAAACTACCTAGAATCGCCCCTGCACACGCACACGTGGAAAATTGGAGCGGCTCAGCGGACGAGTGGTTCGAATCTCCCTGAGCATAATCCTGACCTACAGTAGCCGCTCGCCAGACTGCGTTTTTTTTTATCATACTTGAATAAACGGTAAACTCAACTGAAGCCTCATCCCTGAAAAGATCACGGCAAAGTGCATCAGTGGTTGCAGGCCTAATTGGTTTAATGTGAATTCAATTCAGTTTATTCTAAGGGTGTCTTAAGCACAGTTCAATGAGTGCGGAATGTTACTTAAACGTTATATACACTGATGTTTTTTGGGAATGTGTACATCCGGCCGTATGGCGACAGGAATGCAGCCGTCGATGCAACCCGAAAATAGTAATTATATAGATAGGCTTGGGCGATAAAACATTCCAGCGGTACTGAGCGCTTCATCTGCAGTAATATGGACCCTCTGTCAAGGCTTGCCCCCGCGAGAATTTGCATACAGCGTCCTGCGTTGCTTTGTCATCAGGGTGCCTCTTCGTGCCAAGTCCAACCACAGTGCGCACCGCCGCGTCTCTGGTGGTCCCGCGGCGCCCAGGAGTAAGGTCTCGCTGCAGCCTGCAGGACATGGACATCCAACGTCCAAGTGCTGTCACGTGACGACAAGATGGCGGACGCGGTGAGACTCCTTAGCTGTGTCCCTATTCCTCTACGAATAGTCAAATCTCCTATCCTTTACTTAACCTTTGTGGAAAACGTCATCGGGTCCAAGAGAGAAAATGTGATTCCATTCTAACATAGGAAAAGACAGCGATGTTTTAAATGAATTCGACTCCACTTTTCCTAACCGACGTCATTGCGCGACGGGGAGTATTGCTGACCTCTAGCGTTTCTATGGTGGAACTACAGTTTTCCGAAGTTGGTCTACAACAGGGGTTCTCAAAGTTTTGACAGCTGAGGGCCAATTTAGGAACCCAAAATTCGACTGAGGTGGTTAAAAAAAACATTGCACCGTGGACCTCTGGGAGTGAGGTCTAAATCACAAAACTGAGGTTCATCCTTTCAAAGTAATGTACAGTCGGATTAAAACTTACAAATAACAGGATTGAATTGAAAGCTAGAGAGAGTCGACTTTTCTCTTTATATTTATTTATTTTTGTTAGAATTAATATTGATATAATAAAATAAAAAACGTATTGGCAATGATGGAAAAGTATAACAAAATGGGGAACGACTTCACGTGACACATGAAGAAAGGGGGAACAGAAATTGTTTGCTTTGCAAAAAACGTTTTTATTTTCTTGCGGTGTATATTGTGTGCTTAATAACCATCAATATATGATTTCATTTCGATTCAAATAATATGTTTCTAGGAATTGGTATCCATCATTATCAATTTTATTTTCCGCTCTTCTCTTCAAACAAACCAATTAAAAATAAAGAAATAAAGAAAAGACAAATCGTGTGTGTGTGTGTGTGTGTGTGTGTGTGTGTGTGTGTGTGTGTGTGTGTGTGTGTGTGTGTGTGTGTGTGTGTGTGTGTGTGTGTGTGTGTGTGTGTGTGTGTGTGTGTGTGTGTGTGTGTGTGTGTGTATGTTGTAGCATCCCGCCCCTTAAACCTCGGCCCGGGCGGGTCCGAGGTGAGGTGGTAGACGGCATATACCGCCGCCACCCACTGAGTGTCGACAGAGAGCACCACTTCTCTCTCCCCAATCAGCGTGATTGGGGGACACCTGTTGAATGGAGCAGGAGCCATCTTGAAAAGGCCACGAGGACAGACAGACGGGGACCGGGAACCATGGAGAGCTAGGACGCCCATGAGACGACGATGACGCATTAGAGGCTCACGTCTCTTCCAGTTTCACAGGTTAAAGACTTTTTGAAGTAAAGTGGAGCATCTCATCTGAACCTGATGTGAGTAGAATCTGGGATTGTGGTGGTTTAACTCTCATTTGAAATTTGGACCATGAGTAAACTGTTTCTTCCTTCAAAGGTCTATCATGGATATTTAACTGCAGTTCTGTGAGTATCCCAACTTAACCATGAAGCATATCTGCAAACTGTAAGTCATTAAATTTCTCATTACTCTTGGGCACATTGTTGTATTTTGGCTTCCTGGTGAGTTAACCTGTTACCTGAAGGTTGATCTGAGTATTAAGGATGTTTTATTGGTTCATGGTTACTTAGGTGTTTGGTTTATGTTGGTATTAATGATTTGTTAAAATGGTTACAGGCTCCAAGTTATTGTTGTAAGCTGGAGTAATGGGTTGGGTTCTGATATCTTCAGTCTTCTTTCATTCTACTCTCCTGAGCTCTGCATCTTCATCAAATTAATGTTGCTTTACTGAGGAGGGTGTGGTCTGAGTGAGCAGAGGTGCATATTGGGATACAGAGCTGTCTCGAGTCTACGGGTCTGTGGACACTTCCCCTCAGGGGAAACCGAGTGTTTGAGAAACTGTCGTGACGTCAGTTACATGGGCTGGAATGTTCTTAAAGATGGAGACAGGGATTCAGAAGGAGAAACACCAGGGGAAGATGAGGGGGCTCCTCATCTCAACGACTAAAACACAACTTCAGTCTGACACAGAGAACCATGGAACACATTCAACAGTCCCCTCCAGGCATCGTGACTCCTCAGGAACAGTTTCATTTCCAAGAAGGTCTTATTTGGGGCCATCCCCATATGGATCCTGCTCCTCAAGAGCCACCCCCCTCCACTGGGTGGTCTTCTGAACAGATGACCTCCTTCCTATCCTCAGGCTGACTAAAGCTGCACCGTTTGCATCTGTGAAGGCCCCTCATTCAGGAAACCACTGGACTACAAAGACATGACTTCAGAGATGTTGAATCAACCTGGGACACATTGGAGACGCCAAGCATAATCCATCACCAATGTGGGACGCCACTGAAGAATGTTGTACATAATTTAGGTCTCTGGAGACATTGGTTGCTCTGTTATGGGTGCCCTGGCAGGAGAGCTGGGGGGGGGGTGATGGAATGTTATTTGTTATGAGGTTTTTACCCTGCATGATTGTTTGGCCTTTTATAGCTCAGTGGTGTGTGTGTGTGTGTGTGTGTGTTTGACATGAGATGGAAGATTTTTGAGCATCACTAGGGTTTTACTGCGTGTGTCTCCCACTCACGCCTGGCATGGGGTTCTGTGTGTGTGTGTGTGTGTGTGTGTGTCCGGCTTGCTTTGACAGTGATAATGTTCATATGGGGGTCTGTGTGATTGGCTTGGGATATTGGACTGGTCAACTAAATCATACCTGATGGACGGCCACACGTTTACTTGAGGGCCTCCAGTAGACATGAAGAGCCCTGAGCGACGCTCCGGAGCGAGATCCAACACACTGGGCAGGAAAGACAGTATCCAACTCAAGTGTAAAAGGATGCAAGCGGCGTGTTCAGATCAGTGACTTCAAACTAGGACTGCACCAATCAGGATCAATGGAGGATGGACACCAAAAGGAATTTCACAAGGAGAGTCTGACGTTGGAAAGGGACCTAAATGGATATTCAAGATGACCTTCAGACCTGTTATGAGACGGCTCTTCCTATCTGGCTGGATTGATGGAGAGCCCTGTGGATCTTGTCTTGCTCTCAGTTGCACGTCTTCTCAGGCTGAACTGTATTTGTTTCGGACAGGACTAGCTGAACGATTGGTTCCCTTAAATCAGAACCAATCCGGGAACTCCAGCTAGTGCGCTCTTCGAGCTGAAGTTGTGCTCTTCAGCTGAGGAGGTAAGGAAACCTTCACTGGGGCTTCAAGGTGTAAAGAGGAGTGTTTCAAAGTGTTCCATGGTACTCTGATGAAGACCGTTGTTGTGTTCCACTGGCTGCGAGGAAGAACCCACACATCTTCCTCTTGGCCTTTCTCCTCTGAGAATCCTGGCGCCATCTTAAAGGATATTCCAGCTCATGTAACTGATGCCACGACAGATTCTCAAACACTTGGTTTCTCCTGAGGGGCGTGTCTATGGAACTGAAGACTTCAGACGGCACTGTATCCCAGCATGCATCTCTGCTCACTCAGACCACACCCCCATGAGTAGGATGCAACACTCTAGTGATGGAGATGTATAGTTTTATAAGTAACGAGGGAGCAGACTAAGGTGATAAGAACACAATGGAATGTCAAGTCTGTAAATCTTTAAACCATGAAGATGGTTGGATAGTTCAGGAATTGGGCTTTTTATTATGGGCAGTCCTTTCACTCAGATGCCCACTTCTTACTGGAGCTGTACATGTGTTGGCTGGCTGGCATGATTTGCTGTTGGTGATGAGGCGGTCAGGGTGACGTTGCAGGGCTATGGTCGGCTCTCTGTGAGGTCAACGTTTAGATTTGCTCTGTATGGTTTGTACCCTGAATAATCTAGATAATTGTAAAATGTAGACATTTTTGTTTTGAATGATTCCAGGATTTTAGGTTTAATGTTGTTGTGGGACGTACATGGTAGTTTGGTTCTTCGTATGGTTTTGAGTGATATGACTTGTACACACTGGGTGCATAATAATGTAAAGGTACACTGAATAGTATTAATGACCAACAGCAACAAACAGATCTCCTCAAGGTAAGTCTGTTGGCTGTGTTTTAATGAAGACCATCGCTGGACTTCAGGATCTTCCTCCGTTCAGCTCAAGGTGAGGCGCTGGTTCTGTTTTTTCTTTGGTTGGTTCCGGCCGGAATGTTCGGATTCCAGTCGGACGGTTTGTGCTTCCCGCCGTGGAAGGTTCTGAGTGAGGTCACTTGATTTGGTCCCAATGGTTAGCATAGAACGTTGTAGTCTTGACAACCATAAGAAACCACCTGGCAGTTAGTTGGACGGGAGTCCCCTGAGGGAATCTGGCGGAACGTTCTGGATCGTATTTGCGTAACCTCGAGCCGTTGCCAACGGAAACTATTTTTCAGTCGGGTTCCATTGGGAATTGTTGCCCCTATCTTGAACAACTAAAGTTGATATTAAATGCATACTGACACGTACGTCGTACAATATATTGATAATTGACGATAGTTGCGCCGTACTCTTAACCACGATGACGTTGCGGGACTCTCACTGCGTACAAAACCGCGTTCTACTTGCGGGCCCATTTTTGACATCAGGGAGGCTTAAAAAATTTCAAGATGGAAGATAATTTGACATTTCTTCAACGGAACCCAGCACCTGAATATGGCTGAGTATATTTGATTTAATATCGATACTGCTTAGTGTTCTTTGTTACTTCAGCTTTTGTACGTTCTAAATATCTGCTGTCATTAATTTCCACAGAAGTTAAACCCTACCCAATGGAATGATGTTAAACAACGACTTTGGTGCAGAGTTAACAACTGGATAATATAAAAGCTAAAATAATGGCCGTCATTCCCTGATGTTACAGTAGAAGATACTCTAGAACTGTGCAAGGTTAAAAAGGTAACGTGTAGTTTGTCCCAAGGTGTCTGCCTCCTCACCCAGAGCCAGACCTCCACCTCCTCACCCAGAGCCAGACCTCCACCTCCTGTCAGAAGTCCTCCAGAACAGGTCAGTGCTTTGTGTGAGTAGAGTCTTCTCAGGTCAGTTTCAATGCATGGCCTGAACCACTTCTTTAAACTTGTGGACTGCTCTGTCTTCATTCCCAAAAACGGGATGCTCATGTCCGGTCTCAAGTCTGTTCTGACCTTGAGTTATAAAATAATAGTTAAATTAATTGTGTAACTTGGTTTCGGATGAGTCAAATAAGTTTATTGTTGGGCAAATGCTGATATAAACCTGCTTCTGTAGCTGAAAGGCGAGGCTGAGAGGCTGGGGACCGGAGGCTTGTGGTGCCAGGGTGGACCGGAGACTGAGGCTGGAGACCAGGGGCCTGCAGCACCGGACCAGAGGGTAACCATCACCAAGCTCACCTGAAACACTAAAATCCACGGTAGTTTAGGTCTGGTTTTGGTCATCTTATGACTTTAAATCTGTGCCAAGCTGTGAGTTAATTCATACGGGGGTTATGCAAGAGTCATATGAGCCATTAATGCTTCTAGTGCTGCTACGACCGTAGTGGATGAATTGCTGAACGCGACAATCTGCAGACGTTGTCTGATTTTAAGTGTTTAAATTTGTCTTCCATTTTACAAGTGAACCTCAGATGCAGGAGGTGGGGTGTGTTGCGTCCCCAGGTGATTTACTGCTGAGACCAACTGTGTTTGAAACCAGACCAGGCTGAAGGAGCTGATGGAGGAGCCGTGCTGATGGAGGAGCCCTGGTGGAGGAGCTGGTGGAGGGCCTGCCTGGTGAATGACGTCTGTCGTGGGGTAGATGGAGCCTGACTCTGAAGTGATCATCACACTCACTGCCACTTCTCGTAGAATACTTCTACCCCAAACTACAGGCGTTTGTACCATAGATACCAGACGACTACATCTTTTTTACCACATGTTGAAGCAAGACTTCCGCTGTTTGTTCCAGACCAGGACTCTGTCTGAGGAGAGCTGCTGGAGGAGCTGAGACGCTGGAGGACGACTAGGAATTGACCAACAAGGATTCCTTGTAAGTTTGTATTTTCTTACATGGTTGACTTAAAGGGCAAAATACAGCTGTTACTTTGACATGCGTTAACCAACTACCGCTGTGTTTTCTTACTAGAACGTGTTTCTGGAGCGGAGGCGAGCTGGTAGGGGATCCGTGAATCTGGAGGATGACCATCACTCTACCAACAAGGACTGTGAGCTTGTATTAACCAAACAAACTGGAAATAAAGGGCTTAAAAATAAGACGCACTACATGTTTGTTACCAGACTTTAGGGCCAGACTCGCGCTGTTTGTTCCAGACCAGGACTCTGGCTGAGGAGAGCTGATGGAGGAGCCAAGACTCTGGAGGACAACATCACTCCACCAACCAGGATCCTTGTAAGTTTGCCTAAAATAAACAGAGTGGACTTGTTGTAACGCAGGATTATTTTGTGTTTTAAATTTGTCTTCCATCTTACAAGTGAACCTGGGATGCAGGAGGTGGGGTGTGTTGCGTCCCCAGGTGATTTACTGCTGAGACCAACTGTGTTTGAAACCAGACCAGGAATCCATGGCTGAAGGAGCTGATGGGGGAGCCGTGCTGATGGAGGAGCCCTGCTGAAGGCCCTGGGCTGGTGGAGGAGCTGGTGGAGGGCCTGCCTGGTGAATGACGTCTGTTGTGGGGTAGATGGAGCCTGACTCTGAAGTGATCATCACACTCACTGCCACTTCTCGTAGAATACTGCTACCCCAAACTACAGGCGTTTGTACCATAGATACCAGACGACTAAATCTGTTTTACCACATGTTGAAGAAACACTTCCGCTGTTTGTTTCCAGACCAGGACTCTGTCTGAGCAGAGCTGCTGGAGGAGCTGAGACGCTGGAGGACGACTAGGAATGGACCAACAAGGATTCCTCGTAAGTTTGTATTTTCTTACATGGTTGACTTGAAGGGCAAAATACAGCTGTTACTTTGACATGCGTTAACCAACTACCGCTGTGTTTTCTTACTAGAACGTGTTTCTGGAGCGGAGGCGAGCTGATAGGGGAGCCAAGACTCTGGAGGACGACATCACTCCACCAACCAGGATCCTCGTAAGTTTGCCTAAAATAAACCGAGTGGACTTGTAACGCAGGATTATTTTTTTTCCAGTACAAGTTACGGCATACTATTGTGGTTGTTTACCAGACAAACTACAGCTGCTACTTTGTTACGCGCTATTAGAGCCCAATACTGCTGTGTTTGTGACCTTACATTGGAGACAAACTACTACTGTGTTTGTTGCCTTGCATTAGAGACTATTGTGTTTGTTACCTTACATTAGAGCCCAATTACTACTGTTTGTTACCTGATAGTAGAGCCCAACTACTCCTGTGTTTGTTACCTTACATTGGAGACAAACTACTACTGTGTTTGTTACCTTACATTAGAGAAAAATTACGTTTGTAACCAGACCAGGAATCTGGAGGACTGAAGGAGAAGCTGTACATCTGGAAGGCAAATCCTGAGGAGCACCAGGACTCTCTTGCATTATCTGGACATGGTGGACTAGGTAGGGGGTTGGGGGTTCAACTCTCAACCAATGGTGCCGGGTTCAAGTCCTCAGGATACAGTGATGCGTCCTTGAGCAAGGCGCCCTAAAGCCTGCCTGCTCCTTAATTACTTATCTTTGGTTCAGATAATGTTGCATCTTTTGAATATTGAACCTAATCAATGTCTTTGTTTGGTCCGGGCAGACACACCTGAGCTGAACCTCACCTGATCCTGTTTGGTCGGGGGTAGAGACAGCTGAGCTAAACCCGCCCTGATCCTGACATCCTGCTGGTCCCGTCGCCTCAGTTCACCTGAGCCTCGTCCTCCAGAAGACCTGCTGAGCTCAGCAGTCTGAGGCTGATGGATCAATGACCTCCAGTGGGAGTGATCTTCTTGACCCCACATGTAACCGTGTGCTTCCACACGCCTTTCCTTCACGTCTGTCACTAACCTCACTACTTCACTACTCTCTACTGCGTCCTCTTTTCTTCCTTCTCTGTGGTTCAAACCTTTACACTGAAGGCGCGTCTTCCTGCCCTCAGAGGGTTTAGCGTTAGGGTTGAGAGTCAGGGTTTAGAGTCAGGGACAGAGCTGGTCAGGGAGGCCTGCTTTTACACAAACCTCTTCACTTGCTTTCAGAATGGTGGTGACATTATGAAAAGATTCATTTGGGAAAATGTTTTCCTCTGCTTTCCTTTACAAAATTGTATTAAACTTCTGTCAAGTGTTTTTGTTTGTATTAAAATCCCACATTGACTTCTACATGTTTGGTGCGGTTCATTTAATTGTCCTTTAACTTGGTTAATGTGAAGCTATACTCCTGCAATACATTTAATATACATGATTGTTATTCAGCAATGTTCACATAATCCATTTTGTAAAAATATGAAACCTCCATATTACTACTAAATTCAGACTATTCATGTATTTAACAATGTACATACTGCCCCCGCAGGCCATTCTCTGCTACTACAACACGTTCAATCCACCAACCCATCTCACATCAAGCTGTTGGGTCAAACGGAAAATGTAGTTTGGTGTGAGACTGTCGAGCAGAGGGAGATGTCATACACCTTAATTATACAGGAATGTCTGTGTATTTACATTTTAAAATGTTCATGGGCTGGTCTAGTTTGTCTGCAAATAACTCTGCCTCCAGCAACAGGATTGGTCGTAACGTATGAAGTGAAAGAAATAAAAGCCCAGTTCACCAGATCTGAGGTCAGCTGCGGTCAGATTTTGGATCATGAATGTTTTGAGTGAACGACGTCTGAGCTAAATATTAACCACCTGGAACTTGGTTTCCTGGAGCTCGGAAGACGGCAGGACGCGTGTTTACCTGGTCGATTAGGCCCTGAACGCAGGACCTGAACCCAGACATCCTAATCACAGACCCTGTGTTTAAGTACCCCCGAATATAATTTTTGGGTCAAAAAAATAAAAGTAAAAATATTTATAATTTTAAGTACTAGCCTAGTCTAGATAGTCCTTCTGGCAAGAGAATAAACAATTTAAAAACATAACCTTTTTACCACCTCAAGTGAATTAACCTATCCTATCCCCAGTCAGATGTGTGTGTGTGTAAAGTCAGTCTCACTTGTATTAATTTTACTCTGATTTAACTTGAATGAAACTTTAGACACTAGGGGATAAGCAGCACAGCAGTCAGGTAGCTATTTTAAGCTATAATAAACTGCGCATTTTGTTTATTTAGGTGAAGCATTATGAAAAAAAAATCATGCAAAATAAAGCATAGAAATCATTTTGGCATTTTCATTTTCCGTCTGGGCTAAGCCCCGGATGTTTATGATACCTGGAAACACCCCTGGCTTAAGGAGTGGACCCATCAAAAACTCATTTCACAAACGCATGTTTTTGCATTCACAATTGGGTTGTTTCAGTCATTAGCCAGTGACGTCAGTGGGGGTGGCAAGCGGAATCACGTGACAGCACTTGGACGTTGGATGTCCAAGTCCTACAAGCCGCAGCGAGACATTATAGGAGTACAGGAGTACAAGACAGACGAAAAATAGGATTAGGGGTTATCAGAAGGCAATTTTGTAACAATTGATTGTTTACTTATAGGAATATAAAAAAATAACATGCAAGCATAGAACTAAAAGTAGTCAGAAGATTCGGAGCTTTCAGACCCTTACCAAACTAAAGCTACGCCAGTCTAAATAAAAAGAGGGATATTATAATAATAACCTTTTACTTAATCCATAAATAGTCGAAAAAACCTCCGTTGCTATACCTACGTTTAAAATCCATCGTTATGTTATAAATCTACACAGATGCCGGCCGGTGCAGGTGGGGTCGCTGTGCAGAGTGTTTGAACTTGCACCAATTAACCACCAGGGGGCAGCACGCCCTGCGCGCTGACCTTTGAGCACACAAGGAACCGGAAACCCGTCACGTCATTTAGCTCGGCATTTGTTTACGATACGACCGGAGCAGACCATAGTCGATTCTGTCAACACAATAAACTCCCCACAATATACCCCAGCCTTTAGGCCTAGAACTCCCCATAAACCGGGCTGTGTTGGTGGGGGGCCGGGATCGACTGGCACCGTGCGTCTTCTGGCGTCGCTGTTGCTTTAAGCTGCCGAAGGGAGACCCTGCGAAACGGGTCCCTGGACCCTGGAGGAGCCGCGATGAGCTCCGAGCAAGAAGACCACCAGAGCGACGGGGAGGAGGAGGACGAGGACGACGCGAACCGTAGTGCAGGGCACCGAGCCGGGGAGCCCGAAGGAGAGGACCGTGCCGATGACGATGAAGAGGATGGTGATGAGGGGGGCGAGGTGGCTGACAGCAGCGCTGGACAGGTTCGCGAGGATGTTTGTGAGCGCAGCGGCGCGAGTTCCCCTGCGGGAGAAGTTGCTGCCTCCACCACAACTTCTACCAGCACAACCGGGATGCCGGACGCCCGGTGCCCGTCCACCGCCACCCAGGAGCCGAAGGCGGCAGAGGGAGGCAACGGGGGCACCTCCATGGTGCAGCCCAGCGGGAACGGGCTGTTCCTGTATCTGAACAACAGGACTATCAGACGGGGACTCTTTGTGGACCCGGCCAGGGACAACTTCAACGCGATGAAGAACTTGTACTGCTCCATGAGCCCGGCCGCTGATTCTCTGAACTTGAGCACTCAGACTCACGGAGCTGTTTTTAACCTGGAATACTCTCCGGACGGGTAAGGGTGGAGACGGATGTTGTGTTTGGGTCGAGGAGAAATGCAGAAACTGTAAGAAACGGACGCCGTCAGTGTCATGTATATGTAGTCAACGTTACGCGACTAAGTGTGTGTGTGTGTGTGTGTGTGTGTGTGTGTGTGTGTGTGTGTGTGTGTGTGTGTGTGTGTGTGTGTGTGTGTGTGTGTGTGTTGTAGGTCTGTGCTAACCGTGGCCTGTGAGCAGACAGAAGTGCTGCTGTTTGATCCAGTCTCATCGAAACACATCAAGACCCTGGTGGAGGCTCACGAAGACTGCGTCAACAACATCAGGTACACAACCACACACTATGAAAACAGCAAGTACACAACAGCACACCAGGTACACAACAACACACTATATACACACCAGATACACAACAACAGCACATATTAAACACACAACACCACATCAAACAATTCTAACAACACTATAGAAGCAACGCCCAACACTGAAGTAACAAGACTCTCAACACAACATGAACAACACAAAACTCTTCAAACTTAACACAACGCTCTTCCCCTACTTATTTAGCAGACAGTTGTGTCTAAAGCAGTGAAGTCAGATCAAGGAGCAGGAAGGGGTTAGACAGTGGATCCAGATACACATCACTAAGAGGCAGGTAGGGATTAGGGGATTGCTCAAGGATGGGGTTCGAACCCACAACTTTTTGGCTGAGACTCCCACTCTAACCACTAAACCATCCTAAAAAACACAATACAACACGAGCAACACAACTTTATGAATCCCAACACAACGCAACGTCCCACGGTCCTGGCCACACAACTGGGGTGCGACGTCTGACCGCTTCCCGCTTCCTGTTTCCTGTCCCAGGTTCCTGGACAACCGGCTGTTCGCCACCTGCTCGGACGACACCACCATCGCGCTGTGGGACCTGAGGAAGCTGAACGCCAAGGTGTGCACGCTGCACGGCCACGCCAGCTGGGTGAAGAACATCGAGTACGACACCAACACGCGGCTGCTGGTCACCTCGGGCTTCGACGGCAACGTCATCACCTGGGACACCAACAGGTGGGTGTCTGTCTGCGTCTGTCTGTCTGTCTGTCTGCCTGTGTCTGTCTGTCTGTCTGTCTGTAAGAGACTGTCTGTCTGTAAGAAACTGTGTGTGTGTGTGTGTGTTTCTTTGACTTTGTGTGTGTGTGTGTGTGTGTGTGTTTCTTTGACTGTGTGTGTGTGTGACGTTTGCGTGTGTGTTTCTTTGACTGTGTGTGTGTGTGTGTTTGTTTCTTTGACTCTGTGTGTGTGTGTGTGTGTTTCTTTGACTGTGTGTGTGTTTGTGTGTGTGTTTCTTTGACTGTGTGTGTGTGTGTGTGTCCATGTGTCATCCCCCACTTTGAATGAAATAGGACATAAATAATTAATCAGTAATATTTTGCCCTGCTGGAAACTTTGTTTCTGTAATGGAAGCAGGATATGTGATGTGGTCAGGCCACGCCCCCCCTTAGCGTTTCATAACCCACGGTCTGACCCCCCCCCCCCCCCCCCCCCTTCAGGTTCACGGAGGACGGCTGCCCCCACAAGAAGTTCTTCCACACGCGCTACCTCATGCGGATGCGTCTGACCCCGGACTGCTCCAAGATGCTGATCTCCACCTCCTCGGGCTACCTGCTGCTGCTGCACCAGTTGGACCTCACCCAGTCCCTGGAGGTGGGCAGCTACCGCATGCTGCGGGCCCGCCGCACCCCCCTCACCTCCGGTACGCCCTCACTCACTCACTCACTCACTCACTCACTGACTCACTCACTCACTCACTCACTCACTCACTCACTCACTCACTCACTCACTCACTCACTCACTCACTCACTCACTCATGGTTTCATTCATTCAAAGCAGGGAGTTAGAGGATGGCTCTCTGAGCTCGTACTCGACTGAATGTTGATTTGGTCGTTTGTTCATAAGTTGTTCTCTCTCTCTCTCTACATCTCTCTCTACATCTCTCTCTCTCTCTCTCTCTCTCTCTCTACATCTCTCTCTCTCTCTCTCTCTCTCTCTACATCTCTCTCTCTCTCTCTCTCTACCAGATGGTGGAACGTCTGCCTCGAGGGCCAGTGGATCTTCTCGCCACGGCAACGATTCCAGCAAGCTCCACCCCCACAGAGAAGGTCAGAGAGACATCACTGATAAGAATTCGTATTAATAATCAATATCATTGATAATCAATATTATTAACGCTGATTATTGCCGTTGCTCTGACGGAATGACCTCATGAGGTCTCCGCCCCTCTCATGATGTCACCTCCCCTCTAATGAAGTCTCCTCCCCTCTCATGAAGTCTCCTCCCACTAATGATGTCTCCGCCCCTCTCATGAAGTCTCCGCCCCTCTCATGATGTCACCTAGCCTCTCATGAAGTCAACTCCAGTAATGATGTCACCTCCCACGTCATGAAGTCATTCCCCCTCTCATGATGTCACTACCCTATCATGATGTCCCCTCATTTCTCATGATTTCTCCTCCCCTTTCCTGATGTCACTTCCGCCCTCTCACGATGCCACCTCCCCTCTCACGATGTCACTTCCTGCCCCCCAGGCCTGTCCCCCAGGAACAGCCTGGAGGTGCTGACCCCGGAGATCCCGGGGGAGAAGGACCGGGGCAACTGCATCACCTCCCTGCAGCTGCACCCCAAGGGCTGGGCCACCCTCATCCGCTGTTCCAGCAACATGGACGACCAGGAGGTGAGCCCCCCCCCTCCAGCACCACCTCGCCCCCTCACCCCCAGCTCCACCAGCACACACACAGGCAGAAGTGTCTTGAGGCGTGAGTCTGTACTCTGCTCACTGTCGGACCCACCGACCCGGGGGAGCCGCGGCGGAGCCGTCTGCCGTCCCGTCGGGAAGTTTGAATATTCCGGAGGGCTTGTCGGTAACCCACGGCGACCCGGAGAGCCACGGAGCTCCCCCGCCGGCTGGGAGCGTACAGCGGTACCCGGACCAGGGGACCGGAGGGGCCGGTGTAATTAGAGGACCGGGACCTGTGATCAAACCCTCCCCGCCCCTTCAGGGTAGCTCCCAGGGCAGGCGGGGGGAGGCGGTGCTAAGGGGACGGAGCAGGCTTGGGGACGGAGCAGGCTTAGAGACGGAGCAGGCTTAGAGACGGAGCAGGCTTAGGGACGGAGCAGGCTTAGGGACGGAGCAGGCTTAGAGACGGAGCAGGCTTAGGGACGGAGCAGGCTTGGAGACGGAGCAGGCTTAGAGACGGAGCAGGCTTAGAGACGGAGCAGGCTTAGGGACGGAGCAGGCTTAGGGACGGAGCAGGCTTAGAGACGGAGCAGGCTTAGGGACGGAGCAGGCTTAGAGACGGAGCAGGCTTAGAGACGGAGCAGGCTTAGAGACGGAGCAGGCTTAGGGACGGAGCAGGCTTAGAGACGGAGCAGGCTTAGAGACAGAGCAGGCTTAGAGACGGAGCAGGCTTAGGGACGGAGCAGGCTTAGGGACGGAGCAGGCTTAGAGACGGAGCAGGCTTAGAGACGGAGCAGGCTTAGAGACGGAGCAGGCTTAGAGACGGAGCAGGCTAAGGAAGCTGCATGCTGGGTTCACTGCGGCTCCTTCTGAATGTATAAATACAACATCTCTCTCTCTGCACTCTTTCTCCCTTCCCCTGTCCCCCCCCCCCCCCCCCCCCCAGTGGACGTGCGTGTACGAGTTCCAGGACGGGCCGGCCACGCGGCCCCCCGCCTCCCCGCGCTGCTCGCTGCGCCTCACCCACTACATCGAGGAGGCCAACGTGGGGCGGGGCTACATCAAGGAGCTGTGCTTCAGCCCCGATGGCCGGCTCATCTGCTCGCCGTACGGCTACGGCGTGCGCCTGCTGGCCTTCGACGGCCGCTGCGGCGAGCTGTCGGACTCGGTGCCGGTGCGCACGTCGGTGCTGCGGGAGGTGCGCTCGGTGTACTCCCACAGCGACGTGGTGCTCACCACCAAGTTCTCCCCCACCCACTGCCAGCTGGCCTCGGGCTGCCTCAGCGGCCGCGTCTGCCTCTACCAGCCCCGGTTCTAGCGGCGGCTAGCGGCTAGGGGCGATGGCGGCGGCTAGCGGCTAGGGGCGATGGCGGCAGCTAGCGACGGCTAGTGGCGGCGGCAGCTGGCGGCGGCTAGTGGCGGCGGCGGCGGCTAGCGACGGCTAGCGTGGGAGACAGCTAGCGACGACGGCGGCGGCAGATAGTTGCAGCGGCAGTGGCGGCTAGCAACGGTGATGATGGCTGGCGGTGGCTAGCGACGGCGGCGAAGGCTAGAGGCGGTGGCTAGCGACGGCGGCTAGTGGTGGCAACGGCTAGCCACGGGGGCTGCGGCTACTGGCGGCTAGCGACGCTGGTGGCGGCTAGCGATGTCGGTGGGTACGGCTAGCCTCAGCGTTGGCTAGTGACAGCGGCGGCTAATGACACCCCTACTGAGGGCCCCTTATGAGCGCCCCCTACTGTGAGGAAGCATAGCTGCGGTGCTTTCTCAGAGAAGGGGGCACCCAGTATAGTGTTTTTGAATCGGGTGTCGGCGATGTTTGAAAATGTGACTTTTTTGAGGTTGGTTTGAATCGAGCGTCGCGGGATCAGATACTAGCGTCGGTTGGCACGTTTGGACGCGGAAACGATGCACTGTCTGACGGTGGGCCACCGCTGGTAGAAACCGCAGCGACTGACTTGTTAGCGCTTTAGAGTCATGGAAACGGACTACAACTCCCACGGTCGGTTGGAATACAGGATTTTATGGGAGGGTTTTTAAGTAACATTGACGTGTCTGTTTAGAGGTAGGAGTGAAAGGACTACAACTCCCAGGGTCGGCTGGACTACAGCATTGTATTGGAGCCTTTATAAGTAACATAGACGTGTCTGTTTAGCGGTAGGAGTTAAGGACTGGAATATAACCAGGGGATGGAAGCGTTTATAAAATACATTTAAAAAGGCGTTTAAATTGTCAAAAATATGGGAGGAGCTTGAACCAACATGCCCATAGTGGACTTATGGACAACTTGACAAGAACCTGGAGAAACGTTCTTAGACGACACAGTATCTCACTCTATGGAGTCCCATCGACTTCCATTCTAAACGTTCAGTTGGCTGTTAGTCCAGTAGCCAGTATCTATAGAGGTAGCTCATTTACACATTGTTTAATAACTATCGACCGAACTTGACATTGCGGGACAATCTTGGAAGAAACCGAGCGGAACCACAGAGAGAGGAGAGAGATGGTGGAGGAGAGGAAATGTATGTGTTTGTATTTTTCCTGTTTTGTTAAAAGTCCCTTCTGCCGTTATTGTGTTGCTCTGCCCTATCCCGCCACTAGCTGGTGCTGTTCTTCTGCTTATACCATCTGAATTCGCCTTGCTTCGCCTTTCCCTCTTGTCTCCTCACCTATCTGAACCCTGCGCTACCTGCAGGCTGCGTTCTGCTAGACCACCCGCACTGTCTGTGAATGTTTTTTTTATTGGAAACCCTTCTCGTCCGGTGTAGTTCCCACGGCTGGGCTGCTGTTTTGTCCTAACGAGACTTTATATTCCCCCTCCGCCCTCTATGACCTCTCCTCCTATCACCTCTTTCGTCACTTTAAAAGGAGCGTTTCACTGTTTCCTGGAAATACTTGTTATTCTCCCGCACACAAACGCACATGTGTTATCCAGCTTGTGAGGTCGCAAACGGGGGGCGCAGTGCAATCAGGACCCCGGTCCGGACGGACGCTCTCTCCCGCTTGGGATGTCACAAAGGCTCTCGGAGCGGCCCGTGGACCTCACGCCTGTCGGTGACCGCCTGGAGCAGAACTAATGAACGCTCCGGTTAACGTTCCCATTGGCTCGGAGCAGACGCCTGGGTTATATATAACAACCGTAACGACGCTACGTAGTAGATGGTATAGTACTGTTGTATAAACATTACCTAGAACAGAGTTTATTCTACTACTATGCACACCAGCCTTTCCGTACTTTATAACTTCTTCTTGTTCAGACGAAGGCGATTCCTCACGTTTTTCAGGCGCCGAACCCGCGACAGTGTTGATGTCCGGTCATTGAACCTCGTGTCTTGGACAGTGTTGGTGTCCGGTTATATTTCACCATCTGAATCTGAGATCTCTGACAAAAGTGAATTTAAAGGGAATAATTGTATTACAGCGATGGTTGGGTTACATTTGGTTCCTGGAATTCTAATTCAAAAGACCACAAAATGCCTTCCCTCCCTCTAAAACAGTTTAGCTTTACCTCTTAGAGAATCAGATTCCCTCTTGTAGTCCATTTGGTTTACAGATGAGAGACAGACTAAAACATCATTTTAAATGGAGCTCAAAAGTTGTTCAATATTTAACCCTGCTTTTAATCCACTAAGAGAAACGACAAAACCGGAGTTTTAGATTTTGTCTGTTTGTTGTTTTCAGTTGGTGGAAATTGAAATTGTTGTTTTTTCCGGGCTGGTTTGTCTTACCTGACCACAGTATGTCGTGCGTAAAAGAAATATGTTAAAACACCCAGTATTGTCAAGGTTGATACTAATATGGTACTCGTTATTATGATAATAAAAGGTAACTTGTTTGCACTATTTCGTTGTGATTGAAGGACCCATGCGCGACGCGACACCTAACAACGACCACTAGAGGACAGCAAATCACTCAGAGATAAATAACGGGACATTCAACATCTCAATTTTGCCTTTACGCAACCACCCCTGAAAAACTCACCGACAATATTCACAAGAATACAGATTAAACAAACAAAACATTTATGAAAAATGCATCATGTTAGGAAATACGTCCCCCATCAGACCAGCTGCCGACATATTCTCTGATCTCCTCAGATAAATCTCTTCACTAATAGCAATCTTTTCACAATAAAAGCCACGGAGCGCCGTAGCGGACTAAGAACCAAACAGAAAACACCAAAACATTAATAAAATATTAATCAACACAATTATTTTTTGAACTACACATCCCCTGTTCTTGGTGTGTTTATATAAATCAGTGGCTGTTCATTACTTAGTTTGAATCCATGAAAAAGCTCCAGTTCTTTAAGTCCTTTCCAACGTCTTCAATCGCCTGTCTCTCCTCCTCTTCCTCCTCCTCACTCCTTCTCCTCACTCCTAGTCGTCCTCCCCCTCACTCCTGCTCAATCCTCCTCCTCCTCCTTCCTCACGCCTCCCTCCTCCTCCTCCCTCCTCCTCAGGCCTCCCTCCTCCTCACGCCTCCCTCCTCCTCCTCCCTCCTCACTCCTCCCACTTCCTCACTCCTCCTTCCTCCTCCTCCCTCCTCACTCCTCCCTTCTCCCTCCTCCCTCCCCCCTCCTCCTCCTCCTCCTCACTCTTCCTCCCTCCCTCCTCCTCACGCCTTCCTCCTCTGCTGCTGCTGCTGCTTCTCCCGCCGCTGGTTGAGGACCTTAGTGGTGACGCGTAGCTTGCGGAACCGTAGGGCGCGAAGCCTCAGCTGGAGGTCCTGCGGGACCTTCCCGCCCTTGGCTCGGATGTCCTTCAGCCTCTGGAGCGGCGTCTTGACCAGGTGGAAGTCGCAGGGCGTGGCCCGCGCCTCCATGCCCACGCGGCAGCTGCGTGCGGCGGGGAGGTATCCCTCGGCCCACGCCACCACCCGGTACTCGCCCGGGTTCAGCAGGCGCCAGTAGTCCCCGTCCGCCGCTGGGGAGGGCAGACGGTGAGATGGGAGGGACGGGACAGATGGAGAGAGGGACGGACATAGACTGGACGGCATGGGAGATAAAGGGGAGGACATGCAGCAATGGACCACGGGCAGGAATCAAACCCGGCTCGCTGCGAATAGGACTGTGCCTGAACGGTAAGAACCCTAGCCACCGGGGCGCCCCTGGGACGGACATGCTGAGTCATGTGCGTTGAAGAACAGTGGAAAAGCTTCTGCTGGACGGAGACGGTCCTGTGGTGAACCTTTCCGAGGACTGCTTTCAGCACCAGATGCTTTTAAACATCAGGCATGGAAAACGTTCCAGTTAGCCACGGACTGTATTGCATTGGAGGGGCGAGTGTGCCACCGACTGTATTGTATTGGATCAAGTACACGTCTAGTGTGCAGTGGCACATGTTTTCCTTTACCTTTCCTCCAACCTGAAGCCTAAAGCAGGCAGAGCGCAAGTTTAGCCTCGTGCAGCTACTCACAGATAGAACTCGATTACTCATATTAATGACTGAATGTGCCGTGGATTTAGTTTAGGTGTTCCCTCCGAATAGGACTCATGTGTATTCTTTGGACTTGACATGTCTGGGTGGACGCCTTGCGGCCACCCGGACACCCCTCTGGTGTCCGGGTGCTGGGGGGGGGGGGGGTTTACCTGTGCGGATGTCGTGGTCGTGGTCCTCCACCTTGATGATGGCATCTGCCAGGCCCCTCCTGGTCATCTTGTCCCTGACCACGCCCTTAATCCCTCGGTGGACCTGGGGGAACGCAGGGGGGACTTCACTACCGGCTGATTGGTCGACTCCTCTTGCATCTTTCAATACTTTTGAGAGGAAACTTCCTAACTAGCAGGGTACTAACCAGGATCACTAACCTGCTCCATGTGGACCAGCAGGGTACTCACTAGCAGGTTATTCAATAGCCGGCTACAAACTAGCAGGGTGCTATCCAGGGCCATGCACCTGCTCCACGTAGACCAGCATGGTACTAACTAGCAGGGTACTAACTAGCAGGGTACTAACTAGCAGGGTAATAACCAGGGCCACCAACCTGCTCCATGTACACCAGCAGGGTACCCATAAGCAGACTACTAACTAGCAGGGTACTAACCAGGGCCACCGACCTGCTCCATGTACACCAGCAGGGTACAAACTAGCAGGGTATTAACTAGCATGGTAATAACCAGGGCCACCCACCTGCTCCATGTACACCAGCAGCGTACTAACTAGCAGGCTACTAACTAGCAGGGTGCTAACCAGGGCCACTCACCTGCTCCACGTAGACCAGGATGGTACAAACCAGCAGGGTACTAACTAGAAGGGTACTAACCAGGGCCACTTACCTGCTCCACGTAGACCAGGATGGTACTAACCAGCATGGTACTAACTACCAGGGTACTAACCAGGGCCACTCACCTGCTCCATGTAGATCAGCAGGGACTCCTTGTTGTTCTCCCACTCCTGGGGCAGCTCGCTGACGTGAGGGTACTTGTCACAGGACAGCTCCACCGTCACCTCGAAGCAGTTGGTGTGGAAGTAGCTGAAGTCGCCCATACCTGACCGCACACAACGAGACCACACCCATAGTCAGTCGCTACGGCAACCAGGAGGACACCCACGCAACTAGCGACGGCTAGTCTCTGCAGTCACCGACTTGTGTCTTCGTACCTGACCGCACACCGGGATACTGGACCACACACATACACGTCAGTCCCTACCGCAACACCACCACTACCACTAACGACAACTAGTTTCTACAGCGACCGACTAGTTTCCATAGTTACCCCAGTAGCTATGGTAGCTTCAGTATCTTCCATTCCCATAGTAACCGCAGTAGCCTTAAAAAACTGTGCAATGCTGCAGTGTCTACAGTGAGTTCTGACGAGTGCGGTTTAGAAAGACGGTAAAGCGATCGCCCGCGATGGACATCGGAAATCTACATCGGAGGGTCACCGAACAGATCGGCCGACAACGGCGGTCGACGCGGCGACACTCACTGCCGGGGACGGTGTGCCAGGCGCCGCCGTTAACGATGTTGCGCGTGCGCTGGAAGTCGTCCACGTGGCACATGCGGCGGTCGGGGTTCAGCATGGCCAGGTTGGTGGAGGCGTAGACGGTCGCCAGCCAGCGGAAGAAGCTGTCGTCCGGGCTGGCCGTGTACTCCTTGGGCGCCCAGTCCTTGGTGCAGTCGTGGGGGTACACCACCACCAGCTCCCCGCCGTGGAGGCTGGCGCTCAGCACGAAGGGGATGTCCTGCATCCAGCTGATGACCGCCCGCGTCTCTGGTGCCACCTGGGGGTGGAGGTGGAGGTAGGGGTGGGGGAGGAGGGGGTGGAGGTGGCTGAGAATATTAGGGTTTTATCACATGCATTGAAACAACGCGTGTAAAGTGTAAGACACACATATTTTATAGTTAAGTTCAGGTAGTAGGTAAGAGATGGTTAGTTAAGTACTAGGTTAGAGATGGATAGTTGAGTACCAGGTTAGATATGGTTATTTTTAGGTACTAGGTTAGAGATGGTTACTCTAGTTATTTGCTTGGAGATGGTTAGTTTAGTTATTAGCTTGGAGATGGTTAGTTTAGTTATTAGCTTGGAGATGGTTAGGTTAGTTATTAGTTTGGAGATAGTTAGTTTAGTTATTAGCTTGGAGATGGTTAGGTTAGTTATTAGTTTGGAGATAGTTAGTTTAGTTATTAGCTTGGAGATGGTTAGGTTAGTTATTAGTTTGGAGATGGTTAGTTACGGTACTACTAGGATAGAGATGGTAAGCTCAGTTTTTAGGTTACAGATGTTCATGCTTGGTCAGAGTTTATGTGTAAGTTCTGCCGGTATGGACGGATAAGGGTCCAGTCATCGTTCTGATATGAGCCTCAGTTACAACAAGCCGATAGTTATCTTAGAAGATGCCGAGATAGCACCATTCTGCCTGAAGCTGTTCTCTGGCTCTGACTCTGGATGACTCAGGGTGACGAGAAGCTCAAGAGATAAATTTACGTGGAAAACACATAAGAAAAACTTGTGTTGGACCGTCTGGATTCACGTTGTGTCTCGTTGGTGTCTCTGAGACGCCAGCAGATGTTCGGGGTTAGCTGAATGGTAATGTCTTGGATCATCCTGTTTTCCGGGCAGCAGCCTTTGTTTTCCCTAGTCAGCGGCTTTATTCAGGACAGTACTTCCTGTCCTAGAACAAACACACAAAACCCCACACAAACACACACACACAGACACACGTTCCTGCCTTAAACACATACACACACACAAACACCTACACACAAACACACACACACATACACACACACACACACACACATATACAGACAAACACACATTTGATTAGCTTACACACACACACACAGCCAAACACACACACACACACACACAATTGGACACAGGGTTTAGTCTTTGGGGTTCGAGGTTTGGTTGGTTTCATTTTAGGGTTAGGTTAAGGTTTAGGGTAGTTAGTAGTTTTTTTTGGGGGGTTAGAGGTTAGGGTGAGGTTCTATTGTGAGGCTTGAGAGTTGGTTCATTCTCATAGTGGGTTTCGGTCTAGTGTTAGGGTTAGGGTTAGGGTCAGGGGTTAGGTTATGGTTAGGAGGTCCTACAGGTGGACCTACTAAAGTTCTGCTGTTTAGTCATTTAGTGGACACTTCAATCCAGAGTGACTCATAGGGAATCTCTCTCAGATACGCACCGTTGAGGAGCAGGTAGGGGTTAGGGGGCAGCTTGTTCAAGGGCATGGTAGAAAAAGGTAGACTGTGGACACTGGGAATCAAACCCAGAACCTACCATGGCCTCCTCCTTGGTGTAGTACTCCGGGATGGGGACGTAGTGGTTGGGTACTTTGGTCTTCCCCCATGCGGCCACCTCCTGAGCGTCCCACAGGATGTTGTTCAGGTCCGGGAAGTTGTGGTTCAGGTCGATGCCCTCCACACTGTAGCGGCCGAGGGCCCAGCCCGACAGCTCCGAGCCCTGCAACGCCCCCAGACCCGGGGACAGAGAGGTTCAGGGTTCTGAACCACACAGGGGGCGGGGCAGGAAGTCCACAGGGAGGGGCTTACACTGTGTGAGGTTCTTGAGATTTGGGTTTGGGTTTTTAAGAGGGAAGGGCTTTTAGTTTGAAAACATCGATATAATGGGAGGAGCTTATAGGGGGGAGGAGCATCAAGCCTATAGAACTTTAGCTTTAATCTTAAAGGGCCCCTATTTACCACCAGGTGGAGCAGTTTTTTTTTAAATAGCTCGTCATTGCTAACCAGACTCTTACCTTGTGGTAAATAGGGGCCCTTTAATGTTGGGAAAGTGGGGTTGCTTAGGACCTTAAAGAGGGGAGGGCGTATGAAATGAAACGTCCGGGGAGGAGTTTAGGGGGGAGTAGCCTCAAGCAGATGTAACTAGAGATTTGGAAAGAGTCGGAGGTGGGAGGAGCCTACAGTGGGAGGGGCTAGATAGTGGGAGGGGGTTTCGATGGGAGGTGACTGGGTGGGAGGGGCTTAAGGCTTAGAAGGCGCTAGGTGTGGGAGGAGCCTACCTTCTCATAGGCGGTCTCGTAGCCGTCGGGGTTCATGGAGGGCAGAAGGTGGATCCTGGTCTCGGTGACGAGCCGTACGATTCGCTGGTTGCCGCGCTTGTACTCGCGACACATGTACTGCATGAGGTTGAGCAGCAGCTCCCGGCCAAGGACCTCGTTCCCGTGCATGTTGGCGATGTAGCGGAACTCCGGCTCCCCTACAGGTCATACAGCAGATTACATTACATTACATTAGTTACATTACATTACATTAGTTACATTACATTACATTACGTTAGGTACTCAAATACTATATCTGATAGATTTGGTTAAATTAGGTACTATAATGTTCAGTTAGTGATTGGATTACATTCAATTAGGTACTCAAATATATTTGATTCGATTGAATTAGGTACTCAAATATATTCGTTAACAGATTTGATTTGATGATGTTTAATTAGGTACTAATATTCGATAATATAGATAGAGATAAAAAATTGGATTAGATCAAATAAAGTTAAACTTAAATTAAGTACTATTAAATTAGATATTTAAATTCAGTATGATGACATTTCATTAGAGATAAGATTAAATTAAATACTATAATGTTAGAGATGACATTACGTTAGTTACAACAGGTGATGTAGCTGTGCATCTCTTGCAGTGCAAACTAAAACATGCTTCAACTCTTTGGCACTGATTTGGAGATTCGTAGTGTTTATCCAGTCACACATGAGACATCAACTAACCATGATTATGTATGTGTTGAATGGACTCATTCAATAAACAATTCAAACAAGAAAGGAAACTTCTGGAACTAAACAGCAGGCGCAGCTGAAGGGAAAGGTTTGTGTTTCACATGAATAAACAAAATAAATATATAGTAGTTATATATAGAGCTGTCAGCTAAACGCGTTATTAACGGCGTTAACGCAAACCAAATTTAACGGCGTTAAAAAATTTATCGCGCGATTAACGTAATTTTTTTATTAAAAAAAAAAAAAAAAAAGATTTTTTTTTTGGCTCAAAACAAAGAAGCAGTAGCCTGACTGCTATGTTCAAATGACATTTGTTCAAAGCAGTCGTTTATTTGCACTATAGGCTCTTTTTTTGCATCGTCCTGTTTTGATCAGTATATGCCAATGTTGTTATCAATAGAAAATCATTTGCACAAGGCAAGCCGATGCACTTCATCATGCTGATAAGAGAATTAAAATGAGAAGAATTATGGGACAAAAAAATCAAGGGATATTTAGCATAGAAAAAGAATTTGCAATTAATCGCGATTAATAATAGTTAGCTATGACATTAATGCGATTAATCACGATTAAATATTTTAATCGCTTGACAGCTCTAAAATACTAGTTATATAAAGTTGAATTTCAACAGCAGTATCTTGGCAGTAAGTAAGATTTGCTGTTTACTTTTGCTGTAAGATTTGCCGTTTAGATTTTCCGGGTCCTTGAGACCCAATAATTTAGGAATGAAAACAAAAAATAACATGTGGGATTAAATCCACCAAATTAAATGTCAAAGCTGAAACATTAACTCTAAAAACTAAACAATCTGGCAGAAAACTTGAAGGTCCCACACATTTCTTTCAACCAAACTGGCATTCCTTACAGGGCATAAATCACGGCAATTATCACTCCGATCATCACAATAACAAACCATTCACCCAGCCCCAGTACAGCCATCCGCAAAGAGGCCCTTCCTTGTGAAACAGTTTCTCCCCGACATCCTTGAAGTACAACCGGCTTGCTAGCTGCTCTCGATACGTAGGCGTTGGCAGAACGGGAGCGTCCACCAGCGTTGCCAGATTTGGCCCGATTGGGCCCGGAAATCTGGCCCAATCTGGCAACATTGGCTTCTGCAGCATTCAGGCCAAGTCACGCAAACTGCAAGCCAAACCAAACATGGCCGCCTCTCTGACCTCAGCAGGAAGGGATAATCGTTCACTTTCACAAGAGACCCAGAGAGAGCCTTTATCTGTCTGTTTACTCTGGGCCTGGCAGTCTCTCCCTTCCCGCAACCCCAGGGAGACTTATCGGCAACTCATGCCTTAAACAAAAAGTACGAAGGCTAAAGGGGGACCGGACCAGACAGGACGGGCCCCTGAGTGCCCCCTTCTCCAGAAGCACTGCCAGGACTTGGGTCTCTGCGTGTATACACTGGTGAGTGTTGTGTGCTCTAGGCTTGGTTTACGATTCCAACGACTCCATACGTCAAACAAAACAGTGGTGAGTCATTACAGACCCCAGTTCTATTTATTCCCGGGGCGGACATCTTGGTTCTTAACAGCCATCTTGGTTCCATCGTGGTTCTTGACACTAGCTGGAGCCAAGATAGAACCAAGATAGAACCAAGAGGGAACCAAGTTGGAGCCAAGATGGCTGTTAAGAACCAAGATGGAGCAAAGATGGCTGTTAAGAACCAAGATGGAGCCAAGACTGAACCAAGATGGACGAAGAGGGAACCAAGATGTCTGTTTCGGTTAACAAGTCCCCTAACACAAAATGGGAATCAGAAACATGACCCAGAATGTGGCTTCGGAGAATTCCAAGTGAAGAGATAAAGGCACCAGGTACAGGTTCCTTGTGAGACCTCTGAGGAAGACTCTGATGAAGACTCGTGGAGGAAGACTGGGCAGTTTCTCCTCACCCAACTCGTGTTTCCCCGGGTTGTCAGAGATCTCCATGACGTAGAGCTTGAGGCCGTTGTAGCTCTTCCCGATGGTGTAGATCCGCGTGATGTCCGGACACTGCTGGCTCACCTCCCTCATCAGCTGGAGGATCGGGAGAGAGTCGGTTTTAGTTGGTCGTTAGCAAAGATGTTTTAGCTAGGTTTAGCGGGAGCGTGATGCTTACCTTCCTCATCTCCATGTAGTTGTGATGTCTGAAGTCAAGACCGTCCTTGGAACCGGAGTCTGCCTCGTGGCGCTGGCCTTCAGACCGACCTACAAGAAGAAAGGAGGAACTGGTCAGAACCAGTCAGAACCGGACAGAACCGGTCAGAACCGATGAGAACCAGTTAGAACCACTTTAGTCAGGATTATTTTGGCTCCAGACCTTCTGGACTAGATGATCGGAAGGATTCGTGTCAGGAACTGATCGGCGAGAACTTAGTAGACATTGTAGAAGTCCGTAATGTTCAGTTGAGTTCTCCTACTGTGTTCCAATGTACACTTTTTTTACACCATATTTTTGGACGAAATGTGCAAAAAAGTTCCCTCAGCGTAAAACTTTTGTGGACCACTCAACTCAATTCAGAACTCATCATTCAACTGGAGCGATTGAACACTAATCCCGTGAGTCCCATTTCATGGGCCCTGAAACACCCTTATCTCCCAGGATCATCAACAACAAAAAACGTGTCCTCCACAAAAGGAGAGATGTTCCTGGTCGCCGCGTACCGGGAACCCTGCAGCCCAGGATCTCAGCCCGGAGGCAGACGGTGCCGTTGATGTACCAGGTCTGGGGGTTGATGCGGAGGTAGCGGGCCACGGTGGGGGTCGCCAGGGCGCCCAGCACTGGCGTGTACTGGTCCCGGTTCCCCTCGAACACCTGGAGGTGGGGCAGCCATGGGGGTCAGATCGACGCTGGAGGTCTCCTGTGAGCCCTTTGACGTAGCTCAATAGGTGCTTTTGAGATCAAGACTCACTTGTTCAGAGTTCACAGGGGCTAGCCTCCCCCCTTACCCCCTTTCACAAACTTATTGTATGTCGTACGTTCTTGACTTAAAAATAGCACTTAGCATTGTGTAGCCTCTTATCCTAGCTATCTTTATTGTATACGGGGAATGGGTTAACCTAACAGTTGTTAGTGCTTGGCACTTGGTTCTATGAACATCCTTTCTGTACCGACAGCCATATATTGTTTCTCTTCCTTCTTACAAATGTACTTATGTACTTAAATAAATAGATAAAAGCGTCTGCTCAATGGCCTAAATGTAAATGTAAATGTAAATGTGGGAGGCTGTTTCTCATCTGCAGCCACATTTCATCATTGCACCGATTACCCCCCCTTTAAGATCTCCGAGGCTGGACTCACCATCTCCTGGGATCCGTTCATGCAGGGCACCCAGTGGATCGAGTCGTTGCTCAGCTGAACCTTGTAGGTCTCCACCCAGTCCCAGCTAGAAGAGACCAGCACGGGGTCAAACAGAGGTCAAACCGAGATAACACACCGGGACGGGGTCAAACAGGGGTTAAACAGAGAGAACACACCGGGACGGGGTCAAACAGAGGTCAAACCGGGAGAACACACCGGGACGGGGTCAAACAGGGGTCAAACAGAGAGAACACAACGGGACGGGGTCAAACAGAGGTCAAACAGAGAGAACACACCGGGACGGGGTCCAACAGAGTGGTCAAACAGGGATGGGGTCAAACAGAATGAACCCACAAGGGAATATTAGGCTAGCGGGAAGTGTTGGTAATTAGAGAGAGTTATCGTCTGTGGTGGACGCATGAGTTTAAACAACGCCAAGTAAATGTTTGATGACCCTCCCTCCCTTAATAAGGGATTTCAAACAGAGTAACGCGATTCACTGAAAGCCTTTTTGATCAGATTCCTGTTATTGTGACAGAGCAGGATTAGTCACACTAATGTTTATAAATGTATCGTGATGAGACGGCGTGACAAATCTAACCAAATCCCCTTCAACGCCAGAGTGAATATTGCTTAACAACGATTTAAAATGCCTCCTTCCCAAGCATTTTTCTATTTCAATTTCCAGTCTCACTGAGATGGGGGGGGGGGGGGGGGGGGGGGGGGAGGTGGAGGAGGATTTGGGAGGAGGATGTGGGAGAGGGCGAGGAGAAGGAGGAGGAGGAGGAGGCGGAGGGGGAGGAGGTCGGCTGACCTCCAGACGGAGCTGCGACCCTGGAGGATGACGGCGGTGAAGAGGGTCATCTCGACCGCGTCCATCTCCAGCCACTGCTGTCGGTCCTGATGCTGAGCGCACCACGCCCCATCGTACAGGTCGCCCTCCTCGATGCCCGACTGCAAATACAGCCCATAATAAATCAGACATAAACCCATAATCAATAATACATAAACCCATAATCAGTAATACATAAACCCATAATCAATAATGGATAAACCTATGATCAATACAGACATCACACCCATAATCAATAATGAATAAAACCATAATCAATAATGACATCTAATGATAATCAGTAATAAAATCACACCCATAATCAATATGGATAAACGCATAATCAATAATGACATCACACTCATAATCAATAATTACATTTTATGATTATCAGTAAGATTATCACCAGATAATACACCATCCTCCACATCTAAATACACCATCCTCCATCACTAAATAAACCATCCTCCACCTCTAAATACACCACCCTCCACCTCTAACACTAAATACACCATCCTCCACCTCTAACACTAACTACACCACCCTCCGCCACTAAATACACCACCCTCCACCACTAACACCAAATACACCATCCTACACATCTAAAACTAAATACACCAGCCTCCACCTCTAACACTGAATACACCACCATCCACCTCTAAATACACCACCCTCCACCACTGAATACACCAGCCTCCACCTCTAACACTGAATACACCACCCTCCACCACTGAATACACCACCATCCACCTCTAAATACACCACCCTCCACCACTGAATACACCAGCCTCCACCTCTAACACTGAATACACCACCCTCCACAACTAAATACACCACCCTCCGCCACTAAATACACCACCCTCCACAACTAAATACACCACCCTCCGCCACTAAATACACCACCCTCCACAACTAAATACACCACCCTCCGCCACTAAATACACCACCCTCCAAAACTAAATACACCACCCTCCGCCACTAAATACACCACCCTCCACCACTAACACTAAATACACCACCCTCCACCACTAAATACACCATCCTACACCTCTAACACTGAATACACCACCCTCCCACGCGTGCCTCCCTCGGACTGGGTCCCTGGTTGCTGGGCCCTGACCTGGATGTTGAGCCGGCCCCTGTGGGCCCCCAGGCCCGGCCTCTGGACGGAGGAGGCCCGCAGCTGGTTGTCGTCCACGCGCAGAGACTCCAGGCCCAGCGGAGGACACTCTGCAAGGGGACACAAGCATGAGGACGCACCCCTCCTCTGGAGGCCTGGGTGGAGGTCTGGGTGGAGGTCTGGGTGGAGGTCTGGGTGGAGGTCTGGGTGGAAGCCTGGGTGGGGGTGTGGGTGGAGGTCTGGGTGGGGATGGTGTGTATGTTGTGTTTATAAGGTGTGTATGTCACGTAGATGTTGTGTTTGTTGTGTGTAGATCTTGTGTAGACGTGTACTTTGTGTGTGCATGTTTTGTGTACATGTTGTTTATGTTATGTACAGTATATACTGTATATTGTGTAGATGTGTAGCCTAAATGTTGTGTGTAAAGGTGATTTGAGGTTGTGTACATGTGTGCATTTTGTGTGTGTATGTTCTGTATGTTGTGTATAGATGTTGCTTATGTTGTCTTTGCTGTTTAGATGTATTTATTGTGTGTCTTCCTGGCAGAGAGATTAATTCGGAGGCGTTTTCTCCACTTCTGAGTTTTCTCTTCAAAATGTTGTGTTGGAAAATTATCTTGTGGTATTTCAAATCAATTGTTCACCCTCCCTCCCTCCCTCCCTCCCTCCCTACCTCCCTACCTCCCTCCCTCCCTTGCTCCCTCCCTCCTTCACATGCGCACAAACACCGCACACACACACTCACACACACAAAAATAACTCTAATGCTCCGTGTCAGTTCCCGGGAGGTTCGGAGACCCCCTACCCTCTCCCCCTCGCCCCCCTCCCTCCAACCCCTCCACATCTGGAAGGAGGGTAGAGGGCTGACTGTGGATATGTAGATGCGGTGTGCGCTGTGTGTGTAACTTGAGACCCAGCCAGAGGCGAGCCTGGAACGTCAAGTCCAGCAGCAGAGAACTCGGCCGAAAGAGAACAGAGACTTCGCGGTTTAAAGGACCATTAAACTCATCAGAGAGCCTGTTTAAACCGCAGCGGGTGGCTTGAAAATAAGAGAAGCATCGTTTTTCTTTCTTTCTTTCTTTCTTTCTTTCTTTCTTTCTTTCTTTCTTTCTTTCTTTCTTTCTTTCTTTCTTTCTTTCTTTCTTTCTTTCTTTCTTTCTTTCTTTCTTTCTGTTGGTCACTTATCTTAAAAGTAGCAGGCCTATGTAGTTGCATATCTAATAATCATAAAATCTAAATAAATCATAAAGTATAACCCATAAATGATGTTTTAAATTGATATGATGAAGTTATTATTTAAGTATTTCTAAGGATGCTATATGCTTCTCATGACCAACACAAAACATGTTTGAAGTGCATTCAAAAGTTTACGCAGGTAGTTTATGCAGAACATAGAGCATTAGAATATATAACCTAAAACAATGCGTAATATTTCGCTAATGCGTCATATTTCTATCCATATTGCTGCATAATCAACAAGTGAAATAAAAAAACATGAAATCAATACCCAATCCCTTTGTGGCAGCGCCAGACTTGCTCTTCTCGTGTCCAACGTCTTCCTCGGAGTTCTCCTCCTTCGGTTTCCTCTCCTTCCGTCTCCTCTTCTGCGGTTTTCCCCGTGAGCTGGTGGTCGTCAGCGGGTCGGGAGGAGCTGTGGTCTGCAGCGGTGTCCGCAAAGTGCGTGGAGAGCTGGTGGGATTGGTCACTGTGGGGGATGCAGTGCTGTTCAAAGTTAGTGAGGTAGGCCTGCTACCCACTGCGCTATATTGTTCGTTTGAAAGGGCTTCACTATCCGCCAAGGTCCCGCCGTTGGCTACGCTTAACAGAAAAATCGCCGCAGGAAAAAGGCACCACTGCATTTCCATCTTGCCGTCGGTTGGTTGCAGACCAGGCACACTGGACATCAGAGCACACCACAGATTTACCATACCCTCCCTCCATCGCACCCCTCGCCCCTTATCCCACCTCCCCATTCGCAGTCCCACCTCCTCCCTCAGCCCAAGCCCACCTCCTCACTCATATATATTTATATATATGATAGCGTATATATTTAATTTGGGCATTTTTTGGTTACAATTTTTATCCTGCCTTTTATTTAAAGAAATAGAAAATGATTTGTGTTGATGTTGTATGTTGATTGTAATACAGTTGGATTGGGTGACAATAATTCGCATTCGGATTGGTTGACTCTTATTTTGAAATCCACCATTTCCCGTTAGCCGATTGGTCCGCTGGATATGTGACGTGTTCATGGGAAATGGCCACGCAAGCGAAAGGAATCACAGAAGAACGTTGAAATCAGCTTTGTCCAGCTTCAAACTGTTGAATAGTGACTTTTGAGGCTTTCATTTATGATCCATAAGGTATATTTATATTAAACCGAACGGTGCATTTCGGGAAAGCCGGACAGCTTGTAGAGAAACTATGCAAACATGTTGTGGTGGCTCACTCAGGGAGCTAACCTGCAGCACCTAGCCTGGGGAAGGCTGGCACCCAGCGCCGATGTGACACCCTTTTCAAAGTAAGTCCGACTTAATTGCGATGTTATAACGGTTATACGATAAAGATTATTCCCAGCTTTATTAATACTGCTCGGAGCAACGAGACCAGGGGCCTGGAAGGAGAAGTTCTCCTAATTCCCTCTTATCTCTTCTTGTTCTTAGATGACACGAAGAAGTGGATCCGAGTGGGTTGGGAACTGTTCGTGCTAGGCTACAGACACACACAGGGCGACAGAACGGAGGATGTGACCCACGTCCCGGGGTCGAGCAGGTATCGCGATGCCTCGTCTGGAAGAGGTGGCCAACGTCGCCCTGCGGGTGCCCAGCCTTCTCCTGCTGGACATGCTGTTCAAGTGTGACGTCGACGGCGTCACGGAGCACATCAGGGCCAAGAACGATGACATGCTGTTCAAGTACAAGTATGTCATCTGGAACATGTACTACCTTGGTAGGTACACAAACACTGAGTGTGTGTGTGATTGTGCTAATGTATGTGAGTGTGCGTGCGTGTGTGTGTGTAATACCTGATTCATTTGTGTGCGTTTTCTTCAGGTCACCTGGTGAATGTGTGTGTGTTGGTTCTGCCTCTTCGTCACATCGTAACGCTCTACCTCCACATACTGGCTGCCCTGCTTCTCTACGTCGGACACCAGATCTCCAAGTAGGACACCTACTAGTATCAATAATACTTATATTACTACTGTAAATACTATCATTACTGCTCTTGTTTTAAGTAGGAAACCATATCTCAAAGTTGACTATTACTAGTATTAGTATTATTACTAGTATTAGTATTCTATTTCTACTGTTCATACTACTGCTGCTGCATAGGACCCCATTACTCCAAGTGGGGCTACTATGATCTTATTTCCACTACCAATGCCCCTGCTACTATTGCTACAGCTCTTGATTCTCCTGTTGATGCTCTTTGTACTACTACCCCGGCATCTGCAAGCCATGCATTTTCTGATCTGTCTGGAGGATCAATATCTCTAGTCTATACCTGGTCTCTGATGTCTGCTAGCCGGCTGAATCTGATACCGCTGCGGCACGCTGCCTTTGGATCTTTACTACACTGTCATTACGCCAGCATTGTACCGGCGGTGTTTTGTACACATCACCATCACTAGCTGCAATACCAGCAAGAATAGCAGCCAACTGGAGCAATGGGGCTTATAGTTAAATTGACACCAAATGACTACAGTTGGATAATTGTACTATTTATTAGGTTGTCTGAGATTCCAGTTGTTGTATCTGGCATTATGTATCATTCCTCCTTGTGGAAAGATACTTGTTAGAATCCAAATGTTAACCGCTAGCAAACTGCTTTGTTAAGGCCTTGTGATAGTGACGCACGGCTTGAAAACGTTACGGGGTGTCCATGGAATAACCTTGGCCTGTGACCCTTCCCCTCAGGGACTACGTCAACGAGGAGGTGCTGAACGGCTACGGGGGGTCGCTGTACCTCGACGCTGCGGCCTTCCAAAGATTCGTCACCGCACTGACAAGTAGGGAGCGAGCTCATTGGCTGTGTTTACACAACAACGGGGTGGCTGGCGCCCACACACTATATCTCATGTCTCTGGATCAGGTGTAGATACAGAGTGTATCCTGCATCACATCCAATGCTAAACTATAACGGGTTGGGGGGGGGGGGGGGGGGGGGGGAATGAAAGGTTAGCATTTTAGCACAGCCCATCACTGATGCTTCTAAAGGAGTAGAATTGTATTTGTTCGTAATTACAGAATAGAAGTTTAACTTTAATTGTTCCAGAATGGAAATGTGGGCGTCACAGCAGGGGAACAACAGGATAGTAAGATAATTAAAGTAGTTAGTTAAACATACATGTATCCAAGGATTTAAATTTAAAAAATAATACATTGAATGAAGATGTCAAATATTCTAATAATTGTACTCTTCCTTGTGTGTTTAGGTCTGATTATTCTCAATACGTTGTGTGCCTTCCTGATGAAGACCAGAAAGGTCTGGCTGTTTTCCGCCCACGTGCTCCCCCTGCTGGCCAGACTGTGCGCTGCGCCGCCCGACGTGCTTCTGCTCGTCAGCTCGTCCTCCGTGGCTCTGACCGGCGTGGGCATGGCTGTCTTCCTCCTCTCCAACCTCTTTGTGCCCTATCGCCTCGCACGGGCCGCCTACTCTGAGCTGCTCCGGATGGAGGTAACCGCCCCGTGTGTTTTCTATGTTGACCCTTGATACACTGATGGCACCAAGTCCACCAGTTGACACTCCCTCTCACCCATTTTCAGTTCTTATCCTTGGACTAAATCTCTGCTCGTTGGTTGGTTGAGAGGGAGTTCCAGCACACATAATAATACATTTAACAGACTGAAAGCATGTCTGCAACACGTTTCTCTCTGATGTTCATCTCTATGGCAAAGGCAAATAAAGTAGCATTTAAAAAATAATATCCCATGTCAGGTTTGACGGAGGTCGTGTATCTGTGAGGTTCTCTGGGACCGTTCATTACAGCAGTGGTTCTTAAACCTTTTCTTCTAGTGTACCCCCCTCCAAGATCTTTTTTCATCTAAATACCCCCTTTACTGGCGAAAAAACATTTTTTGAAGAAAAAATGTCTACAATTCATGCAACTGTTTGCTAATTTCTCCCAACAAACGAAGCTCAACACCAAGGGAGGGTCAGAGCATGTAGAGGTGAAGCCCATTCAAACATATTCCTCCTGGTACACTCCTTTTGGTGTTTTTATTATCAAATTTACATTTCATCCTCAACCCTCGATTATCTATGGGTTAGGTTGAACTTCGTTGCCCATGCAGTACTCCAAAGTACCCCTAGGGGTACGCATACCCCAATTTGAGAACCACTGCTTTACGGCGTCATTGCCAATGGATCGAGGGTTTAATGGTGTGTTCCTGAATCCTCGGACGCCAGCCTTCCGAGTTGCACGTTGAACGTCACTTCCGGTCCCGGAGCATTAATAGCGTTCCTGTTCGTCTTTGTGAGTGTGGCATGAAATTGGCTAGTTGTTGTTTATTGTTAGCTACATTAGCCTCTTTAGCAAACCAGCCCGAAAACAAACAACACAACTTTACATTGTATTGTACGCACAGCAAGACCATGCAATGTATAAATTGGTGACCGGAATAAAGTAGCAGTGTAAGAGCATTTAAACAAATCTCTTCCCGGTCATCACTGCTCTCGGTCTACTCTCAGATTTTCGAAAGTTGAAGACAAAAAGGGGGGGCATGCCTTCGAGAAATGCCGCAAGAAAGCTGGGAGATCTTCGACTCGGAATTCTGTCGTTCGAGGATTCAGGAACACACCATAAGGGAGCTACGGCGACCCCACCAGAACCTTCTCCAACCCTCCGCTCCCCCGTGTGCCCCCCCCCCCCCCCCCCCAGGTGGTGGAGCTGTACCGGCTGGTCGCCGTGGCGATGTCCCTCTGGAACCAGTTTGCGGTGCCGCTGCTGTTCAGCGTATTCTGGATGGTTCTGTTCGTCGTGCAGCTGGGGTCCGACGTCATGGCCGCACGCGGCACGCTCACGTACCAGGGGGTCCTGTTCCTCCTGCTGTCCAGGTGTGTGTGTGTGTGTGTGTGTGTGTGTGTGTGTGTGTGTGTGTGTGTGTGTGTGTGTGTGTGTGTGTGTGTGTGTGTGTGTGTGTGTGTGTGTGTGTGTGTGTGTGTGTGTGTGTGTGTGATAATCATGTAATGTTTTCATAATGTTTCATTTATTTTAAGAAAATAACAGTGAATGCATTTTTCGAGATATTATTGTTAGGCATCTTGCAAAAGGATGCCTACAGACAGACCGTTAACATTGGGATTCAAACCCAGAACCTCTCGACTGGGAGACCAACTATTACACTATCCTGTCCCTAGCCCCTCCTCTTTCCATCTCAAATCGTTTCCCAAGTGATCAGAACACACACACATCACCTACATCTTAGTCCCGCCCACAATTTCCCTGTTTTCACACCTGGGAATTGCAGCACTGGCGCACCGTGGCTCTGGTCTTGACCTTTCACCTCCCTACCCCCCCTCCCCCTTCAGTGTGTCAGAGTGCTGTGCCACACCCTACTCCCTGCTGGGCCTCGCCTTTGTGGTGTCCTACCTGGCCCTGGGCCTCCTCAACCTCTGCAAGTTCTACCTGGGAGGCTACGCAGCAGTGCTGAATGAGAACGTTATGCACAGGTAGGGAGCCCAGAAACACCTGCACAGGTAGGGAGCCCAGAAACACCTGCACAGGTAGGGAGCCCAGAAACACCTGCACAGGTAGGGAGCCCAGAAACACCTGCACAGGTAGGGAGCCCAGAAACACCTGTAAAGGCAGGGAGCCTAGTAGCACCTGCACAGGTAGAGAGCCTAGAAACACCTACACAGGTAGAGAGCCAATAAACACCTGTACAGGTAGGTACCCCATGTACACCTGTAGAGGTAGATAACACATATGCACCTGTACAGGTAGATCCCACATAAACACCTGCACCTGCACAGGGAAGTACCACGTATACACCTGCAGAAGTAGATGACACAAATACACCTGCACAGGTAGAATACCAAATAAACACCTGCCCAGGTAAATACAACACACACGTACCACATACAAGTACAAATTTCAATACTATATAATAGTGGGATTCTACGACAAAATTAGCATGCACATAGTTAAGAATTCAGTAAGCTTATGGGATTGGAGATGAAGGAACTTTTTGTACCTGGTGGCGCCCCCTGTGGGCAGCGTACTGCACTAAGACTGGGGTGCTCTGGGCACAGGGAGTGGAGGACCGCCGCCCCCCTGTGTTCCTGCTCATTCCTGTCCTGATTGGTTGATTTAATTTCCCGCCAGAGGGGTGACGGAGGGCGTGACCCTGTTCCTGCTGGCGCTCCAGACGGGGCTGCTGGACATGCAGGCCCTCCAGCGCACCTTCCTCCTCAGCATCATCCTCTTCATCGTGCTCACCTCTACGCTGCAGTCCATGATCGAGATCACCGACCCGGTCATCCTGGCGCTGGGCGCGTCACGCAACAGGTGCCTGCGGGGGGCGCTATTCTGCGGCTTTATCTTCCATCAAAAACGTGACGTCGCATATAGATGTCCTTTGATATGACGTCGTATTTTCCATTTTTATGTAGTAAAAGTAGTCAAGTATTTAACTATGTTAGATATTATATTATATATTAAATATATATGGTTCTATCTTAGAAATAATATACTGATCCATCTCAGAAATAATATGATATATTTATATCAATCTTGTATATAGATTTAATACCACATCCTGTTCTGTTTAATGTTGTTCCGTCTGTCTTAAGAAGAGTCAATTCTAAACTTTGCGGTAGTTTGTGACTGGTAGGGGGACTAGTTAGTGCTGGTGTGAACCCGTGTCTCTGGTTCTCCCCCAGGAGCTGGTGGAAACACCTGCGAGGGCTGAGCATGTGTCTCCTGCTGCTGGTATTCCCTGGCTTCATGGCCTATAAGATCTCCCAGTTCTTCCACATGGACTTCTGGCTCCTGATCCTCGTGTCCAGCTGCATGCTCACCTCTCTCCAGGTAGGAGGGAAAGGTCCTCTCTCGCCTCTCTCCATGAGGAGGGAAAGGTCCTCTCTCACCTCTCTTCATGAGGAGGGAAAGGTCCTCTCTCACCTCTCTTCATGAGGAGGGAAAGGTCCTCTCTCACCTCTCTCCAGGTAGAAGGGAAAGGTCCTCTCCCATTCTCTCCAGGTAGAAAGGAAAGGTCCTCTCTCACCTCTCTCCAGGTAGGGGGGAAAGGTCCTCTCTCACCTCTCTCCAGGTAGGAGGGAAAGGTCCTCTCTCACCTCTCTCCAGGTAGGAGGGAAAGGTCCTCTCTCACCTCTCTTCATGAGGAGGGAAAGGTCCTCTCTCACCTCTCTCCATGAGGAGGGAAAGGTCCTCTCTCACTCTCTCCATGAGGAGGGAAAGGTCCTCTCTCACCTCTCTTCATGAGGAGGGAAAGGTCCTCTCTCACCTCTCTCCAGGTAGGAGGGAAAGGTCCTCTCTCACCTCTCTCCATGAGGAGGGAAAGGTCCTCTCTCACATCTCTTCATGAGGAGGGAAAGGTCCTCTCTCACCTCTCTCCGTGAGGAGGGAAAGGTCCTCTCTCACCTCTCTCCATGAAGAGGGAATGGTCCTCTCTCACCTCTCTCCAGGTAGGAGGGAAAGGTCCTAGGGGGGGTCTAACACAATATATTTATTTAGCAGTTTATGAGGCAGTTATATATTAACACATTCTAAACTTGTACATTTGTTTGTCTAATTAATCATGGACATCCATAATTTGTCTGTCACATATGTTAGGGAAATGTTTCTGTGATTTAAGTTGTGAATAAAAAAAAAACACAAATTTATTCCAATAAGTTAAACCATGCTACGAATGGTACAAATTCTGCTGAATGAAAAACATTCAGGTCAGGTGGAAAAATCCCAGCGTTGTCCCTTTCTTTAAGCCTGTATATTCCGCTTTTAAACTAATGGAAGTTCTCCTATTTCCTGTCCCCTTTCCCCCCTCCCCCCCTCCCCTGCCCTCCGGTCGCCCAGGTCACCGGCAGCCTGCTGATCTACTCGCTCTTCATGGCGGAGCTGTTCTGCCGCGAGCCCATCGAGAGCCTGGACGAGGTCATCTACTGGGTGAACGCCGTCAGCCGCGTGCTGGAGTTCGTGGTGGCGCTGTGCGTGGTGGCCTACGGCGCCTGGGAGTCGCTGTTCGGCGAGTGGAGCTGGATGGGCGCCTCGGTCATCATCATCCACTCCTACTTCAACGTGTGGCTGCGCGCCCAGTCCGGCTGGAAGAGCTTCCTGCTCCGGCAGGAGGCGGCCAAGAAGATCAACTCCCTGCCGCGGGCCACGCCGGCGCAGCTGCAGCGCCACGCCGACGTCTGCTCTATCTGCTTCCAGGTGAGACGACGTCGACGCGCGGCGTAAGAAGCACACGTAGCACGCTAATGCTGTTGTCCAGTTGTTTTTTGAAAAAATAAACCTGAAAAAGTAACTGAAAAAAACGCAAAGACGAAGATGCAAAGTCAAAAGCTGTGTTTGAAATCGTTCCCTATTGACTCACTCACTATTCCCTATATAGTGTTTATGATATAGTGCACTATATAGGGAGCGAACAAACGAGAATTCGGACACTACGCTGAACATTTCTAAACTTAATTTGCGTCAGTAAATGCGCCGGGTATTTGTGTGACGCAGACAGATGCGCCCACATCATGTAAACAAACCGGGCACTCGCGAGGAAAGCTGGAGGTTGTATTGATGTTGAGTGTTAAATTTCCTTGATCAAGTTTTTTTTAAATTAATTTTGAATGTAACATATTCTATGTTAAATCCCAAATAAATTGTTGACATTTCTGAACGATGGCCGGAGACTCCATCATTAAATGTGCGAACCGTAAGCTGCAAACCTCCCATCTTTCTTGCGGCATTTCACTAAGGCACGCCCCCTTTTGGTCGGTCCCGCTCGCCATTCCGAAAGTAGAGCAAGTTCAGTGAGGCCGACCGTACAACTCGACCGTACAAAAGTGTCTGCGCCCGTAAAGAGATTTATTTGCTTTGTGTTTAAACCACGTTGGTCATTAAATGCCCTTACACACTTGCTACTTTATGCTTACACAATTGCTACTTTATGCCGGTCACCAATTTATGCATTGCACAGTCTTGCTCTGCGTGGAATACAATGTAAAGTTTCTCATCACTAATAGTTGACTAGTGATGAGAAACGGGAAAGCTACTACGACCAAAAGGGGACGTGCCTCCGCAAATGCCGCAAGAAAGCTGGGAGATTTACAACTTACGACTTGCACGTACCAGCGTACCATACAAATGGATTACACCATAACAAGGCGTACCTGGAAGCAGACCTCCGTCTGCTTCCAGGTACGCCTTGTTAGCATGCTACCTGCTACGTATGATTATTAGGTTAGCCGTATTGGCATGCTACGTATGCTTCTTGGGTTAGCCGCAGTAGCATGCTACGTCTTCTTCAAGGTGAGCCTCGTTGGCATGCCACGTATGCTTCTTATGTAAGCCGCGTTAGCATGCTCCATCTGCTTCCATGTGAGCCGCGTTGGCGTGCTAGGTCTGATTCTTAGGTCAGCCGTGTTAGCATGCTAGTAATTCTTCTCGGGTTAGCCTCGTTACTTCCAAGTTAGCACAATTAGCATGCTAGAATGCTAGCATGCTAATTTTGCTAATTGTGCATCAATCAAACGCCCGGCTCTGTGTGCTCCGCAGGAAATGAGCTCGGCGGTGATCACGCTCTGCGGACACTTCTTCCACGGCAACTGCCTGCGCAAGTGGCTCTACGTCCAGGAGACCTGCCCCATGTGCCACCAGTCGGTCCGGCCCGACGCTGCCGCCCAGAGCCCCGCCCCCGAGGGGGAGGGCGACGGGGTTTGGGTGGAGGGGGAGGGGGAGTGGGAGGAGGAGGAGGTGGAGGGGGAGTGGGAGGAGGAGGAGGAAGAGGAGGAGGAGGTGGGGGAGGGGGATTGGGAAGATGAGGAGGATGAGGAGGATGAGGAGGACGAGGTGGGGGAGTGGGAGGAGGAGGAGGAGGAGGTGGAGGAGGAGGTGGAGGAGGAGGAGGAGGAGGAGGTGGTGGTGGAGGAGGAACCTCAAGCAGACACAGGGCCCATCTAGGCCCCACCAGAGGAAGGGCTATTCGGGAACCATGGCAACGATGGCGGTGCTGCAGAGGAGATCTACGAGTATCCTCCGGAGAGGGGGGAGGAGGAGGGAGCTGGCAGCGACGGCGACCTCCCTGCCAACGACTCTTCCCGCGATGACCTCAACATGGAGGCCGTCCAAGGCCTGTGCTTCAGCTCCAGTGGGGACTTAGTGGGCTACGCCGCCCCAGGCTCCAGCTGATCGCGTGTTCCCGTGGGGGGGACCGGCTCCCGGTGTCCCCCGGGGACGGAGCTCCGGCTGGGGGTGAGGTGAGGTGAGGTGGGGGGGAGGGCAGAGGCACGCTGTCTGCAGAGGGAGACGGGCTCGCGGACACAGACGATCCACCGCCGCCAGCGCCGCCGCCGCCGTCGCTGTTATGGTGGACCCTGGCGAACAGGAAGTGGAGGAGGGTTGACTAGAGCGGGAGAGGAGCCGACCATCTGCGGACCGCCACATGAATGCTTCCTCTTGTGCTGCGCGGCCGGACAGAACTCTGAGCTGTGGGCTGAGGACCACAGCGGAGCGAGGAGCAGACTGCAGTACTGTGTGGAGCGCGGTGAATCCCAGTCTGTCAAAGGCAGAGAGAGAGAGAGAGAGAGAGAGAGAGAGAGAGAGAGAGAGAGAGAGAGAGAGAGAGAGAGAGAGAGAGAGAGAGAGAGAGAGAGAGAGAGAGAGAGAGAGAGAGAGAGAGAGAGAGAGAGAGAGAGAGAGAGAGAGAGAGAGAGAGAGAGAGAGAGAGAGAGAACCATGCATTAGATATTCCCCACATGTGCAAAAGAGCTCTGATGTGACTTAAAATGGCGTTGCCTGGAGAGCTACGACGCCATCGCTCCCTTTCCTGCACCAGCACAAAGGAACGTGGCCCCGGCCTCAGTGCCCTTGAGGGTGCGATGGTGTCAGCAAACCGTGGACCAGACCTCGGTTGGTCTTCTGTCTTGTGAACTAATAGGGAAGTAATGTGTCCCTCCTAACGAATGTGCTCCAGCAGTCCATGAAACGTTGCTGGATTTAATTTGCAGGCAATAATGTCTCGGGTGTCAAAATCGATCTGTGAACTGTTGTTGAAAGCAGTTCATGAGGCAGTTATATATTAACACAGTCTAAACTTGTGGAAATTAAAGTATTTAATTTGTTTGTCTAATTATTTGTGGCCGTCCTTTATTTATCTCTGTCATATATGTAGTGGAAATATTTCTTTGATTAAAGAGTGAATTATTTTGTTTTTCATTTAAATCAATAAAAAATGACGTATGTAAGATATAAATTCTGACGAATAAAGGGTATCAATTAGATTTAACAACATTCATTTCATCAACGTGGCTTTATTTATTGACCTGAAGACTTCTTAGAACAATTTGTCACATTATTTAACGTCTAAAAAAAAAAACATTTAACATAACTTAGTGTTACAGACCATCACTTTTTCCATCAGCCTTCCCATTATTAGGGCAATCCACTTCCTCTTACGGGAAGCCTCGTTTACAAAGTTAGGCAACAACAACACTTCGCTGCCCTGTCATCGTTAACGCGAACCAATCACCTTTCATCGCACCGTTTATCTCATGTCATTTTCAGTCAGTGCCACACGGTGGACCGCCTTCAAATACGTCTAGAGAGAAGCCACCAGCGGACAGTTTCGACACACACTCATACACACCGGGGCTTGAACGCGCTTCGATGTCTCCGTCCTCTCGCTCATCAAACCGAGTTTTTCCTTCCCGCGCGCGAACAACGCCAACCGTCTCACACACGAGAGCCAGCGCGTCGGATAACGTCCCTTCGGCGGCGAACCAAGTAGCGCACACCGCTGAGTTTTATGAATAACGGCAACTCCGTAGCGCACCTAGCTTAGCCGACTAGCCTGCTAGCGCCCCTTTATGCTAGCGCCAGCAGAAGAAAGGCCATCTGGGTTAGCCTGACGTCCAGTGTTTCAAAGGATAGCGCAACGTCTTGGTACATCGGGGTTCTCGTCACCTGAACCGAGAAGAGTTACAGAACAAGACAACATCGAGCTAGGATGGCATTGAAAAGGATCAACAAGGTGAGTTGTGTTAGCTGTAGCTAGCCTCCCATAGCCGCTCCACTATGCCGCGCTAGCTCACCATGCTAACATGTTAACTTATTGAAGTATGGAAGCTGAGAAAGGATCCAGATTTGTAGCGTTATGCCGGTCTGCTGCCATGGCATTTCCGGTCTCTGAACTCTCATGAGCTGTGTATCCCTGTTAACAGTCTCTCGGAGCGAGAACAATCAGAATATGACATGAACAACGACGACCAGGAATAAATACGGAGTTTATTTTATATATAATTTGAAAAAGCAATAAATTATAAACTGATTATCCTCTGCCGGAAAACCCCCTGGTGCCCCTCTCGGCCCGATACAATGTAACTGAAAGTCCCGCCCTCTCTCTCGCTAAAAACGCTCATTTGGAGCACCCCGTCCCAGGCGTTCGGTCGTGAGATGGGGACGCCTGTGAACGAGGCTATGAAGTATGTAAGCTCACAGGAATCATGACGAGTACTCAGCTTTGGTTTCTGTTTCGGATTAAGAAGGTTTCGAGGTGCGTCAGAGGGACTAATGAACAGACATGTCAACCAAATATGTTATGTATTTGATCGCTGGTAATCGTCACTGTTAATGCCTTCTGTAATGTGCTAGTCTGGGAAAGGATTGGCGAGGCGACAATCACAGGCCACATAATACACCCAACATGTTATAACATAGCCTCATTAAACCTTGTTCTGAAACGCCGATGTGCTTGGTTTAATAAAAAATGGTGTAATAGCGAATATTTTGACGATTAAACTGCAAGACTGATGTGGTAATATAAACAAAACACAAGAAGCGTGTGTTTTATGAAATTTCTAGTTTGTGATTGCTCAAACTTGTGAGTCACTACATTTACGAAATCAAAGCTGTGCGTGTGTGTGTTTTATGTGACACACTTCCATTTCATCACGTAGGCACCCTACCATGTCATCATTTGGTCTTTCCTGGTTTTTTTTATCCATAAGATCATCCCGTCTGAACTGCAAGATGAATAGTCGAAAGAGACGCGAGCTTGCCTCGGCTTGCAGGGAGGGTTTCCCCCTGTGCAAAAACTTGTACCAGTTGGGTTGGAAATACATTGAATAAAGCTGCATTTTACACATTAAACTGGGGCCAAGGCATGGGCGTCGTCTACACCTTTTGTAAAATAACTAGATCGCTCAAAATGCCCCGACCCTATGGAGGCCAGGTTCAGCCCCCCAAACATGAAATTGTTCGCTATATGGCTGTTGCGGGTGAATTCCTTATGATCACCCGTTGAAACAAGTTCTGGTACAACAGCATCCTGGCAAGAGCTACATGTATGGAAAACCATCCTCAGTCTTGATATTTATTTCCGAAGTATCGCATCTTTCATGGTGTTGTAGGTTTCAAAACTCTGCTCCCTGTTAGATGGTTATCTTTTGGATTGATGTTTAGAATAAAGAGCCAAACGACAAACACATTTTTGTCTTGACTAAGCTAACCATAAGCCTATGAATCAAACTACGTGCATGACTATACAAGTCTGTTTTGTTTTTATTCTCTTCTTAACCTGTCGGACAGGCACCTCAGAAAGGTGTGCGGGAAGTTGATTAATTACAAAATTCCATCATGACCTTAATTTAAGGTCATGATTCCATGTTCCTTAACCACTCCCTCATCAATTGTTGGCCCAATAAGCAGGCTTCTGTGTACTGGACCGTATGTTCTTTTTTTTTGAGAGAACGAAACAGCTCTAACGTGTTCTATATGTTCTGTCCTCAAGTGTGTGTTTTTTATTTTTCAGGAGCTCAGCGACCTGGGTCGTGACCCCCCAGCCCAGTGTTCAGCCGGCCCCGTGGGAGACGACAGTAGGTGTCTTCTTCTCCGCCTGAAAGACCCCCTCGCAGTGCTAGTGTAGATGAGATTTATCCCGCGGGCGTACGTAATGGCCATACTTCTGCACTCAGTATGGATACTAGTATTTATTATGGCAAATACCTTTCATAATAAGCTAAGTGGATGTCAAGGCCGGTCAGGTTCATAATTTTGACCCCTTGCTGACCCCAAACCCCACCATCTTCTCCTTTTTAAATTAGAGGAATGCAGGAGAAGTGGTGAAGTAAATCAGATTTTATTTAGTACATTTGTCCAGCCTCCTGCATTAATAATGGTCCAGAGGCTAAGAACCTCGCTTCTTGAAGGAAGCATTCCAATAAGTCATCAAAACGACAATATGAGGGCCGTAGAAAAGATTGGATTTGACCATTCAGGGTGAGGGTTGGAACACATCAGGCTTCTTATTGGTTGGACGGTTAGGCCCGCCCTCTTGGAATTGGTGACCCCAAAATGGAGCATTTTATTATGTTGTAGAGCTGTTATCAAAGAGGTGAGGGTGAACTTCTCTTTTGTGGTCCTTAACTCTTTCATTTTCCTTTTCAGTGTTCCACTGGCAAGCCACCATCATGGGACCGGTAAGAGAATCGAACCGAAACATTTGTGCTTTTATTC